>NC_081852.1:43809117-44109117 GCF_963259705.1 Myotis daubentonii
TCCATGAACCTCTGAATTTTTCTTCTTTTTTATTTGCTTATGCCAGTTTTACATTTCCTGTTACCAAATGTTTCAAAAGCCACATACCTTAAGTCCAAGGTTATCTTAATCATTGAATAAGAATATATGAAAAGCACCCACCCCTAGCTTGGCCCAATATAGGAGCTCAAAAAATATTAGTTCCTAATAATATCATTAGTAAAAATGATATACCCACAACACTATAGCTCAGGGCCTTGCATTCAGTAGGTGTTCAACAAATGTGTGAATGGATGTACAAATAACTAAATGGCTCTCTCATATTTCTCTGGCATTCAGACTTACATAGTAAAGGCGTGAGACCTGGTACTCAGGTTTATAGTTGAGCTGCTTGCTTGGTGGGAGAATGTTGACCAAATAGGATTGATTAGGTATTGGGGAGGGAGGAGATATTTGATGGGCAAGACATTTATCTGTCTGGGGGTGGAAAAGAAAAATAAGTGTGTTAATGACTGAGAAGATAGGGATTCACTGTGGAAAATACAGGGAAGCCACCCTAGCTGATTGGCTTAGTGGATAGAGTGTCGGCCTACAGACTGAAAGGTCCCAGGTGCGATTCCGGTCAAGGGCACATGCCCAGGTTGTGGGCTCAATCCCCAGTAAGGGACATGCAGGAAGCAGGCAATCAATGATTCCCTCTCATCATTGATCTCTCTCTCTCTCTCTCTCCCCCTCCCCACCCCTCCCTCTTCCCCTCTCCCTTCCTCTCTGAAATCAACAAAAATATAAAAAGAAAAAATCCAAAAAGAAAGCACAGGGAAGCCCATTTAAATAGAAAGACAGCATCTGAAAGAGTAGCCAGGACTCCAAGAAAAGTGAAGTTCAGTTGGTCATTGGGTTTGAGGGTCAGGGAGAGAGCTTCATGTGGCAGATAAGCCAAGAGGGCAGATGCCAAGTAAGTGCTAGAAAAACCGAGGAGCAAAAGTGGGCATGCTCTGAGAGGGCCCAGGGCTTTGACAGCAAACGTGTCTGCTATGCCCAGAGCCTGCTGGGACTGGGAGCTGCATGGGGCCCGGTGGTTGGCCTGGTTGAAAGACCCCAATCTGGGCAGGCTGTTATGACAGTTTAGTATATCTATATACACATTTTTCCCTGCTCTATATTGGGGAAATGCCAGTATATCTACATTATCCAAATGCTTCTTTTAGGCAAAGTCCTTTCCTGTGTTAACCAAACAGCCCTACTATTATGAAATAAAATGCTTGCTTTATAGTCCAAGGATCCCTTACATGGCCAGGATGGGCTTTGTACTCAGGCAATTTGGGGTTCAAATCCCAGCCCTGTCACTTGTGGCTGTGTGATATTGGGTGATTATGCAGTTTTTCCAAGACTCGGTTTCCCTGTCATAATAATGTGTACCTTATGGTACTGTTGGGAAATTAGATTTAACGTATTTAGATTTTTAACATAACTAAAATGCCTGACAGGTAGTTGTAGTTGACTGTAGCTATCAGTCGTAACTGTGTACCCTTGGGCAAAAGTCACCTACCTCCTCTGAGTCTCATTTTTATCATGAACATAATGGTGTAAGAACCGTGGGAATATAAATGAAAACTATTTTGTAAAGTGTGGATTACTTAACAAATGTGAAACTTATTTACAGGTTGCTTAGGAAAGCCTCACTCTTCTATGTACCCACTAAATCCAAAGATGTACCCTTGAGTTGGGGATTCAGGGACAGTCTTCAGAGGGGACTCTGATGCCTTCAAAATGGTTGTGAGAAAACGGCTGTGAGCATCTATAGGCAGCATATGCTCCTGGGGGGAGAGCCATTGCTTTAATTACATTTTCAAAGGGGTCCACAGTCCCCAAAAGGTCAAGAAATACTGCCCCAGGGTCATGAAACTATAGTTTCCCAATATTGCCATTAAATGGGAGTTTCTTAGAGTGTGGAGAGAGTCAGCACTGTGACCATCTGGGGAAATTCCAGATATGGTCCCATTTCCTTGGATCTTCCACCAGCACCCAGGAATCCAAGGTCCTACCTGCCTGACCTTGCTTGTTTCTAGAAGCACTGCACATCAGCCTAAGCTAGCTATTCATTCAGTCTAAATAGCCCTTCCCATCTGCAAAGGTCTTTCATGACATTCCCAGAGTAATTCCAAGCGAACCCAAACCTGTAAGCTCACTTAGACTGATGACCCCCATTTTGTCAATGGTAAAAAGGGCTCAGAGATGCTCAGGACAGTAGCCAACAGAGCTGGTGTGCAGAGTGAAATTAGCACTGTAGACAGGCAAGAGTTAGAGGATCTGAGCTATAGACCAGGTCTGCCTTTATATGGCTTATGGAACAGGCCAATTCAAGGACTCTGACCACTGCAGAGGCTTGGTGAAGAGGCGGAGGGGCAGTTGGAGGTGAGCAGCTTGTCAGATGATGTATATGGTTCTGACCACCTCACTTTTCCCTCATTCCTGAGGATGGTGAAGTTGGGTTATGGTCTAATGCCAGCAACCCTTGTGAGAAGATGCTATTACCTACCCCTCCCCTTCATTTCTCCCTGAGGAAGTCATACTTGGGTTACTCCCCTGACCTCAGGAGCCTTAGGGAGGAGGGTTAGGCCAGCTTCACTCTAGACCAGTGATGGCGAACCTATGACACGCGTGTCAGAGGTGACACGCGAACTCATTTTTTTGGTTCATTTTTCTTTGTTAAATGGCATTTAAATATATAAAATAAATATCAAAAATATAAGTCTTTGTTTTACTATGGTTGCAAATATCAAAAAATTTCTATATGTGACACGGCACCAGAGTTAAGTTAGGGTTTTTCAAAATGCTTGACACGCCAAGCTCAAAAGGTTCGCCATCACTGCTCTAGACATTTGGGCCAAGGCCCATCTCTTGCTCTTCCACCCTTCCTTTGGCTTGATGTGACTTTGTATCCCATAGGAGCATAATGTTCTCAGACCTAAGTTTTGATGTTGAAGGGAATAAATGGTGTCCTTTAGTATAAGGAAAGAGTGTCCCTGCATAGTCCAGCCTACTGGGATATGAATTAAAAGCTCCACCTAATCCTGGCAATAATAACTAACACATGTGTAGTTTGGTGCCAAGTATTAAATGCATTTAATTCTCCCAACAATCTAGCAAGTAAATCCAATTATAATCCCTTTCTGAGAGAGAAGGAAATTGAGGAATAAGGAGAAGAAGCAAATGACCTGCCCAAGGTCACAGCTAGTAATCGTGCTAGGATTCAAATCCAGCAAGTCTGGCCCCATATTCCATGCACTTAAGCACTGCACCATGTTGCCTCTGTAAGGGGAAAGCACAATTCCCCTGACCCTGCCTTGTTTGTGCCTATAACTATGTCAGGGTCTTGCTGGGAGGAGAAGTGCCTGGGCCAAGACAGAATTTACAAATCCGTGGTTTGAATGTCAGATCTGGCCTCAGTTTCCTCCTCTGTAAAGTTCATGCCCTACTTACTTACATGGCCCTCACTCCTGTTGTTCTGAAGAGTCATTGGGGGTAGCTTTGTGTGCTTCATGGGTAACAGAGAGCCAGGCAGCAAAACAGCACTGGGTGTTGGATGGGTAGAATCAGACTGGACCTTGGTACTTGAGTTGTGGCTAAGAAAGAATTCAGAGCCAAGACTCAAATACAAGCAAAAGTTTATTTAGAAAGTCAGAGAGGTAGAAGAAGTGAGCTGTAGAAGAAATGGGCTCAGGAAACAGGTTACAAGGCAAAATAAGGGGCCCTTGAAGCTTGGGTGAAAGGCAAGGAAAACGTGCCTGGGGGGCAGGGGTGGGGAAAGGTGCGGGAGTGCTCCATAGAGGGAACCACACTAGCTTCTCCATCTTGAGGGTATTTATCTGGAGGTCTCAGGGAAGGACCCCAATAGAGCATTCATCAAGTTTCCAGTATGTCCTTTCAGGGTCATGGTCTCTACTGATTGGTTGGTACCAGGCAGAAAGTTAGTCAAGGCAGCTGGTCCTGATGTCAGCCAGTCAAGGGATCTTTTATCTGGTGTTGCTGCTTTTCTGGGACTGGAGCTGAAACACAACTGAGGCCTAGATGGTATCCTTAGGGGTTCATACTTAAGGGAATGGCTGTGACAAGGGCCCACGTGGAAGTAACATGAGGCCACTTTTAGGTCCCTTGTTCTTCCTCCAAGGGGGGTCTACTGCACGACTAGGAACATGCCAGGGGAGGAAAGGTCAGGGAGGATCTGAACCACATGGCCAGGGATATGAAAGGTCAGGGGATCTAAACTGCATGATCAGTGATATGACAAGTCAGGGAGGGTTCAAACTGCGTGGCCAGCAATATGCCAGGGGTGGAAAGGTTACCCTGGGGGGAGCGGATCCTTGTTTTCCAGTTTTACCTGTTGCTAGTCATCTGGGCCTTTCTGCCCTGGTGCCCTTGCTGTGCTCATGCCTGTCTCGCTGCTACCACAGTAGGAGCTCAGAAAGATTTTCTGAAGAAATGTGGGTAGATGGGTAAATGGATAAGCATAGCTTCTTGGAATTGTGTGGGTGAAGGCAGGACCAGTGATCTAGAGATTTGCTTCGATGGGCGTGTCGGGCCATGGCAGGGTTACTCTCCCTTCAGTGGGGGACGGTAGGGGGGACAGAGTATGAGTTTCCTCCTCCTAGAAACCTAGTTGTTAGCCTTCGCCGCAGCTGCTGAGGTTTCCAAAGTTTTTTAGGAGTGTCTGGGTAGGAGGGTTCTGCCTGCCCAGAAATGCTATTCTCAAGAGCAGACACAGAACAAGGGAAAGAGAGGCTGTCTGTTGCTTGTGCAGAAAGTGCCTATAATCTATTCAGGGAGGCGAACCAGGGCCTTATCCCTCTGAGCAGGAGATTAAAGGCCTGAACTTGTGATTGCTGCTCAGCTGGGGACCTCTGCTGTACGCCGCCCGACAGGGAGCCCGAGAGCACAGAGAGCACAGCTGCCACTGGAGTAAGTCAGCGTGGGGGACCGCCAGTGGCGGGCTGTTGAAAACAAATGGGGCAAAGAAACGATTCTGATGCTATCGATTGGAGCTGATGTTTGCAGAACAGCCGGAAATGACTTACTTGCCTGCAAAACCAATAGGGAAACGGAATCAGTGAGCCTAGGCTAGACCTCCCTGAACCCTGCAAAGGGTTTTCATATCCCCAGTCCTCTCCTCCCTCCCAGAAATTCCCACACATTAACCCACCCACCACCACATCACCCAGCCAGGGCCTAGGAGATAAGATAGGTACTCCCTGCTGCCCCTTCTCTTTCCTCCTCTTTATCCTCAGATGGCCTCCAGCGTTAATGTCTTTCTCAGCCTCCAAACCACCTGGCTGCTGCCACCATCACATCTGGCCCCTGATCTCCCCTTGCCACTGTCATCAGGGCTTCTGTTGTGTGTGTACCGGGATGTGGATGAGCGCCTTCCCTCCTTCGGTTAGCTGAGAAAACACTGGAGCTTTTGTTGTTTACTTAAAAAGAACTCCACTAGTAAATTACCAAAACAAACCAGGAAAAGAAAGTACAAAAGCCTAGAAATGCATGAGTCTGCAGAGCAGGGACCCTTCAACCAAGCTAAAAAAAAAGGGGGGGGGCGGGGGCGGGAGCTGGAAGAAGCAATGCAAGCCTGACCTCGAGTGCAAGAAGGAAGACTGAGCAAAAACATATTTGGTTGCCCTGCAGTCTAAGGAAGGTTCAGCAAGGCTGTCAGGGCAGCCCTGAGCAGGGTTGGCTGTCTGAGGAGTGCACTGTCCCCTGGGCATGGGCCTGCCCAGTATCCCCACTGTGCTGTCATGGGCCAGAGCAGCCCATCGGAAACAGGGCCTTGGTGGCAACTGGGTGATGGGTTTCAGAGCCTGACACCCCCTGGCCTCCTCCCTGCTTCATTTTCTAACCCACCATCGGTTTTTCTTATCTCTTGTGTTTATTGCCTCTCACCCCTACTAGGATATAAGTTTCACGAGAGCAGGAATTATTGTGCATCTTGTTCAATGTTGTATGCCTAAAGCCAACACAGCGCCTGGACTTAATGAATATTTGTTGAGTGAATATACAGGTGTCTGTTGTTCAGAGGACCTTTGAGCTCAGTTTCTGCAGCAGCTGTGTGGACCTCGGGACAAGGGCTGCCGCCTTTAGAGCTTGGGAGCTTCACCTCCCTTTCTAGACCCTGGAGAGGTAGGTGCTACTGTGCAGGGGTTTATAGCATGGGGTTTGGCACTGGACAGACTCAGGCACTGGTCCCAGCTCTATCACCAGCTGTGTGACCCTGAGCAAGGCACTTAACCTCTCTGAGCCATAGCTCCCTCATGGGTGAAATGAGGACAACAATATAACAGTTAGGATGGTTTTAGGGTTGAGAGAGTTCTGATTACCCCAGCTAAGTCTTGAAGACTTTTCCTACTTAAGTCAGCTCTCACAAATGGTTTATCAGCAAACTATTTCTTCTTCAACAAACTATTGAAGGGAGAACTTCAAAGCTCAGTCCACTTCCCCAGGTCTTTTGGAGCCATTTCTCATGTTTTCTCCTACTGTCACCCCGCTTCTCTCTACTTCCCAAATATTGGTAAGTTTTTAGGATTCCTAGGTTTCCATCATTAGTAATAACTACCATTCCCTGTGGGCAATTACTTTGCATACACTATTACGTGACTTAAATAATTACATGACTTAAAAAATGTGTTGACAGGGACCCCATATCTAGTTCCCTGCTATACCTCTGGAGTCTGGCGCTGTGTAGGTGCTCAGTAAATATTTGTTAAATCAGCAGAACCAACTGGGAGGTTGTTATTATCATCCATATTTTACAAATGCAGAGACTTAAGACTTGCCCACAGTCACAGAGCAAATAAGTGGTAGAGCCAGGACTTACACCTAGATCTGTCTCATCTCCAAACCTGACAGTTTTCAGTTCTGTGGTGCATTTTACAATCCCCAGAGGAAGAGCTCTGGATGCAGGCATGGGGTCATGGTGGTCTAAAGACTCAGCCAGCTGCCGGTTATAGAAAGTCTCAGGAAACTCCAGTTTAGTGTTGGGGGACAGCATGGCCTCACGAACACTTTGCCACTAACTTTTATTGCAAGCACATAATTTTCTAGGTTGAGTGAATCATTTTTGGCTGGCAAAGAGACCTCTCTTCATTTTTTTAGCTGCTCCTGAATTCTTGACAATGTTGAGTCATTCCTTGGCAGGACATTGCCAATATTGTGGCAGTTGGGACAATTGATGTAGGCCAAATAGCTTAGTTAGCTAACCCAGTGGTTTTCTTTTAACATGGTGCAGAGTTTAACCCTGTTTTAGGCAGTCTAGAAAGAGTGGTAGAAGTCCTCTAATCCTGGCAGAATGCTGTCAAAGTCTCAAGGGTGGCAAAAGGTAGTTGGAAGACTGGGGATATATTTGTAAATTTGCAAATGATGAAGTCTTTTAACGATTCAAGCTGGGCCATTTGTGCTTGAAATAAGGCTCAGGCATGAACACAAATACACAAACACCCTATGATGAAAAACCTGAGTTTTTATTGTACAAACAGCTGTGTTTACCTTTAAATGATGAAATTAAAATACCTATAAGTAGAGTGGCATTGCCTAGGGACAGTTCTTTGAGGATCAGAGGAAGAGCTGCTGATGGGGAATGGTATTTGAGAGACACCTCAAAGGCTGTTCTTTCTCAAAGGCCCCCACCCCCATTCTGCTTCGGGGGTTGCGATTTTTCACCATTGGTCACTGGAAGAAAGTGTGATATTGGGCCTTTCATTAAAGAGCAAGAATGGAAATATGTGGTAATACATTAACACGCTGGTGCAAAATAACACTTCAGTCATTTTAGGTGTCAAGCTAGCCAGCTGATGGCCTAGGTAAGCTGGGAGAGTACAGTTAAGAATAAGGTGTAGTTTGGCTGTAGAGTGGGTATTTGTTTTTTCCTGCCCAATATCTTTCTAGACACAGGATCCCACTTTTCCTTTAGGGAACCATCCCTTCTCTAGTCTTTGTCTAAGGAATTTCAGTGGGCATGTGATAGGCTTAGCCAATCAGAGCATTGCATTCTCCTGGCCATTGCAATTGGTTCAAGAATAGACATGTGACTTGAATCAAGCCAATAGGAGGCCTACCCTCAACTTGTGCTGGAACTATTGGATGGGAGCTATATTCTTGGGTGTTGCTAAGCTAGCAAAGTGTACCATAACAGACCATGTTACATTTCAAATAAGCTCAAGACACTAGTATCCATACACTGCTGACCCTGGCGCTACATATTCGTCCATCAGCAGACTCCTTGAATGCGTTCTCAAGTCTCTATCTCTGGATGCAGTGCTTCTGACCAGAGGCAGGGGAAGGTGTCTTCATGTCTGAGGTTAGTTGAACGCTGAGTAAAACTGAGCCTCCAGTGTTTTGGTGGGTGATGGAACAGGGACTAGTAATCAACAATTGTCCTGTTTAGAATTCCTAACCACATCCTATAGGAAATTTTATTCAGTCTCATTGCTTCTTCTGTGGCTCCCCCAAATCCTTACTCCGACACCAATCAGAAGCTATGTGGCAAAAGGCAAGTCAGTATAGTCTTTTCCTATCTTCAGCTCTTGGGGTTCCTGGCTCCTTGGTGCCCTCTCAAGGAGGGAAAGGGCTGTGTGGCAGATTCAGAAGGTATCATAGTGAGCCAGGAGGCCTGAATTCTAATTCCTGCTCTTGTAGACCTTCATTCCTTGGTCTTGGGAGAGTCTCCCTCTCTGAGCTTCAGTGGCTTGTTGATTCTGTAATTCTGGAAACTGATAAAGCAAAGCTAACACTCTCTCTCTCTCTCTCTCTCTCTCTCTCTCTCTCTCTCTCTGTGTGTGTGTGTGTGTGTGTGTGTGTGTGTGTGTGTGTGTGTCGTCTGGGAAGGCTGAGCACTTGGCCTCTGTGTCTGGGTCTCACCCTGTGAGATGATTATAGTCTCTTTGGGCTGACCCTTGCTATTCACACATACCCTCTCAGCCATACCTTCCAGTACATGCCTGGATTTTTTAGTTGGGAAATCTAAAGTTGGCAATAACTTTAGAGGAGACCAAAATATTGGGTCACCAGAGACCAACAGGGGCTTCAATAAATGAAACTTCAGCATTTAAAATATTCAATTCCCTCATAAAAGTTCCTGAAAATAAAGATCATCTACTTAAAACACCCAAAGATAGCATTTACGAAAAAGGCACTTTGCAGGGAAATCAATCTTAATGTTGCCTTTCACAATTCCAAGTCCCTTATGCTCTATTAAGAAGTGGCCCCTTCACCTTGCCTTGGGTCTCTATTCACCAGCACCCTCCCCAGGTGGACCCACTTCTGCTTGGGGCTTGTCTTCTTTTCGGTAGTGATGGTTATGGGAAAACGGGAGGATTAGCTGTGGTATAGCTGCCCTGAGCTGAACACTGATCTCAGGAGGGACCCTGGTCATTTAGTTCCCATCTTCAAGCAATTATAGACAGAAGGAAAGGCAGTGAGAGGAATGCACAACCTCCAGCTCAAACCCCAACCTGGGGACTTTTCTCTCAAGACTTGTCAGAGAATGATCTTTTAGAATCTTTTTGCCTACTACTCATGCACATGTTTCTGAGTTTCTCAAGGAAAAGGAATCAAAACCTTCTCACTGTCTTGGATTAATATTTTTGTAGATTACAAGTTGGGAAAATATTAAGTGATATTTAAAATAAACAATGTCATTTTTTTCTTATCTAAGATCAGTTTTTTTTCATTATAGAAGCATTTATACCCATCTGAAAAACAGTGAGACATATGTGTAAGAGGCGTATTATTCATTTATTCTATAGATTTTGCAGACTTGGAGTTCCCCTACAATAATCCTGGAGCCTCATTAGGATCTGTTTTCTAAAGATTGGAAATTTCTGCTTTACAAAAAACAAAAAAGGTATTGAGTGTTTCCTACATGTCTGTTGTTATCCTCAGTTGCATACATTCCATTTGAGTCTCATGACAACCTCACAAAATAGATACTTGTATTATCCCCACTTTATAGATGAGAAAATAGGCTTAGAGGGATAAAATAATTCACTTAAGCACACTTAGATAGTAAGTGGCAGAGTCAGGATTTTGAGTCACATATTTCTGATTTCAAACCCATATTCTTAATCACAGAACTAGAATGTGGCCTATACTGCTATATATCCTTTGAGCTGACTACTTTTAACTTAGTTATTTGTATCCTGTTTATATTCTGGCTCACAGAAAAAGCTCAATAATAGCTTTTTAATTAATTGATTAGTGGTGAGGGTGTTTTGTTTTTTTAATTTGATTCCTATGTTTATACTGCTTGTTCCCAAATAGAGGCATTTTAACCTCCTTGAGCATATGCCACCAAAGTTCTTGGATGGCCTTGGTTGACAAATATCATTTTGAGTTTTGAACTCCAAATCAGGAATTAATAGATAGATGTCAGAGAAGGAACTGAACTTGGAGACTCTCCATCTAACTAGAGAGCTTGATGAAGATCATTTTGTTTGCAACCCATGAATCATCTATCCCATTTCCCAGAGCATTCAGTTAAGCTTCTTCATCACCACCCCCACATCATCATCACCAAAATCATTGCAATTTAAATATATTTTCAGAGCTCCTTGTTCTTACAGGGGGCTTTTCTGATTCTGAAGGTAGACATATAGGGTATGGCATAGGTCCTGTCCTCGAGAAGCTTGGAACTCAATGGGGAAAACGGGGAGATCTTCCATGTGGAGGTGCATTTAGCCTGGGCTTCAGAGGAGAGTTGACTGGGCAAGAGGGAGAGCAGAGTTAGGGTTTGTACTATTCTAGAAGAGGGAGCAATATCAACAAAGGCAGTGAGATATGGACGTTCATGCTTAGAGAAATGTAAGCAATAAAATAGAGGGTATTTAAGAGTTATAACCCTTTGGAATATATTCCATGGGGTGTGAGGTAGGGATCTGACTTTCCATAGAGGTGATTTCCATAGAGATGATTAGTTGTTCCAACACCACTTAATGAATCGTCAATCCTTTCCCCACTAATAAAAAATAACATCTCTTTCTTGTCCTTAAGTGTCCTTAAATGCTTGGGTTTGTTTCTGGATTCTGTTCCGTTTCATTGTCTTCTTGCTCTGTACCTGAGCTAGTGCCCCATTATTTAAGTTCATATAGCTTAGTAATATGACTTGACATCTGGTAGGACAAGTTCCTCTCTTTGTTCTTTTTCAAAATAATTATGGCTATTCTTGCACATTGACTCCTCTATATGAATTCTAGAAGTTTCTAATCAAATTCCCTGAAAAATATTAGGGGGCAAAAAAAGAATGCCATGAGGCATAGAGGGAGCATAATGGGTCATGAGGCTGGAAAAGTAGTTTGAAGGTCAAATAATGAAGTCTTAGATCATCAAGCCAAGATATGCAGAGTCCATAGCACTTCTGGGCATGTCTAAAGAAACTAGGAGAACTTCTAGCATCCTGGCCCCTCTGTTAAGAGTCTTGTCTGCCATGCCTTGCACATAGATTGCTGCAAGCTGGTCAGAACACCTATGTCCCCAGAGCCTTCTATGTCAGGGCTGAAGAGAGAGCTCAGCCTGTGTTGGAAGATCAAAGAAAGCCTTGTCCATCTTGCTTACTCAGAAGTGACCTGAATTTGAAACCCTGAAGCAGCTTCTTTCTCTCTGCCTTGGTCTTTTCACTGCCTCTGCCCCTTTTCATAAGCAGCCCTCCCTTGCTGCCATCTGTCATAGTTACAGATGATTGGACAAGGAGAAGGAGAGAGAGTCAGCCGCCCATTGTGTCTTCCTCTGAAGACTAATGTCAGCCCTGGATCAGAAATCATGGGAAGCAGCCCTGGCCCTTGAGTGAGGGGAGGGCCCTTTGGACATGCCTCTGAGGACAGGCTGCCCTCTCATCCATCCCCTTCCATTAACTACAAGACAGAGACATGTGCACAGGGAAGTACCCCTCTTCTGCTTGCCTTTCCACTTTCTCTTTGTTTTTTTGGTTTTTTATTTCTTCATTCAATAAGTATTTATTGAATACTCGTTATGTGTCAGGTGTTGGGTAAACAGTGTGAACAAATCAATTTGGTGTTTGTCCACATGGAGCTTACAGTCTGATGGGTGATCCAGCCAGCAATAAGCTAGCAGACAAACATACACACAGGTTTTCTTCTCTGATATCCTCTCCTCCAAGCACAATTCTTCCTCAGGAAGCCTGTTCTAGACATGGATAGAGGTAGGTGGGGTGGTATACCAATCTAAAAGGGCACTCCAGCCTTGGTGTTGGAGTGGGAGGGTAATGGGTGATTTCTCTGTTTAAGGGGCAATCTAAAAGGGTCCTGAAGATCTTACCTTTGTTTGATTTTTCTGACCTTACCAGATGATTCTTGTCTCCTTTTTTTGAGAGTCAGATATCTATCCCATGTCTGATAACATAAACTGTAGGGAAATGGAAGAGGTTTTTTTTGCTCTATGTAAGGGAGAGGAGAATGATGAATAATTCTATATCCAAGGTGAGGAGGAGGAGGACAGGATATTCTAGCAGAGACAGTCTACAAAACATCCTCCCTTAGAGGGGTTCCTGGTTCTACTAACTATGATATAATGTGTATGATTGAAATTTTGGGCCAGCTCTGTAGGTGTGGCCTTGAGCACAGGTGACTTTCTGGAGAAGGTAGAGGGAAAGGAGCAATGTAGACCCATGCCAAGGAGCATCAGATGGCTCTTGACCAGAGTGAAAAGTATGAAGATTGTTGAATGGAACACTTTTAATACTTGCGCATAGGGAATTTGTTTTAAAAAAGCAAATAGAAAACCAGAAGTGTGGCCTTAGAGAAGTCATGAGCTATCGGTTTTTACGTTTATAAATAAATTGTGGTTGGGAAGGTGGGATGGGGTGCCGAGAGTGATATTTAATGGTTTCTAAGATTTTTGCACCTTTAGTAGGATGTGATTCTGTTTTTATCCCTGCGGAGCAGACACTATGTTGTCTAGAAATGTGTAGATGAAAGTTTTTGTTTTTGTACATTTACTTTTGGAGTCTATAGGCTCTTTGAGAGCAATAGATACAAGAGCTTGCATAAAGTTTAGTTGGATGAATGAGGGGAAAAATATAACGTATGAAAAGTTCCCTCTTACCAAGGAGCCTACTTCTGGGTTAGAGAGACCAATTAACATACTTGAAATAGTTAAAGAAGTCTGCTAGGCAATCCATATTTAAGTTCTACATTCTGGCATAACTCCCTGGTTCCAGAGAGTACTGTGGACAGCTCCATAGTGCTGAAGGTAGAACTATAATGAGGTGAATGCACTTTCCAATTCAGTGTTCACCTACTCACTCATCCCGCAAACCATCACTGAGGGCCTATTACACTCAGGCAGCATCCAGGTACAGTAGGAAAGAAGTTGTTTTTGAATATTTTAAAGTTGAAGATAGCCTCAGAAGAAATGATCAAAAACTATTGCAACACAGATTTCCAAGAACAATAGAAAAGGAAACACAAAAGAAAATTTCAGTTTAAAAAGTTGAATTCAGAAATATTAGGGAACTTTTCATACTATGCACCATTTATTGAGTGTCTACTATACGCCAGGCTCTGTAGATACATTTTTTTCTAAGTAGTTTTATAAGACAGGAGCCCCAAGAAGGTCTGGGTCCAGAATCACATGGCTTATAAGTGGAGCAGGACCAAGGCCCACATTTGTTTTCTTCCAAAGCCTTGGGTCTTTCTCAATCTTCATGACTCCCCCATAAGTTCACCATGGGAGGAAGAAACGTTTCAGTTTTCACACAGCTTATGTAAGCTCACAGCGGGAAAGACCAGCTCCTTTGTTCCCCTTCCTCCTCTACGTGTTTTCTTGCTATCTTGGACCTGGGACAGCACCAACTGGTGGTGAGTGGGAACAGAGAGTTTCCAGAACTATTTGGGGTGTAATAGGCAGAGATCTTTCAGTAGGATAATAATTTCTCCAACTTTAGTCTAATCAAAATGTAGGTAATTAGCTTACAAGAGTAGGAACTCTAGGTATAGATCCAGCTTCAGATATGCTGAATCTTGGAGGAGAGGAGAAAAGAGGGATGTGTATCACATGACATCATCATGACTCTGTCCCTTCCTTCAGCCCTCATCTTCTGCTTTGCTTTATTCTGGAGGTAGGTTCTCATCACATGATGACAAGGTGGCTTCCGGGAGTCCCAGAATCACACTGTCTCTGATTTGCAACACCAGCAGAAAAGTACCTTCTTCTCTCTCAATTCTTTGTGTCCGTTACAGATAACATTCTGATTGGCCCTGCTTAGGTCATGTGCACCTACTCTGATGGATCAGCCTGAGTCTCATGGTTTTACCTTGTGGGGAGAGAGGGCATACATGGCATATGAATGATGGGTCAAATGGCATCAACTGAAGGGAGGTAAGACCTTTCTGAAGAACCAGAAGAAAGATGATGGGGAGTCAGACTGGACGAATGAAAGTGTTAAATACTCTGGTTCCCTGTAGCAGAAACACACAACCCAAGGCACTAGGTCAGGGGCTCTGTTGATGGTCTTCTCTTCTGGGATGGAAATGGGGAGGCTGTGGGAAACAGGCCCAGGAAAGGTGAGCAGCCCAGCTCAGAGGGGTCTTCAGACAAAAAACAGTCTGGTTCCTGTTTTTACCTGCAGAGTTCACCATTTTAAGGCAGAAAATCAAGCTTAGCCACAAAAACAACAGCCCCTGTCTTCATGCAGTTCTCTGCAGTTTACCAAAGACTGTCTTACCATCTCCTCCTCAGGGCCTTATAACCACTCTGGCTGGTAGTAAGGCAGATGGTACTTCCCTGTGTTACAGGTGAGGAAATGGAGGCTCTGAGATGCTAAGTGGCCTGCTCAAGGTCACTCAGTTAAGTTGCAGAGTAGTTACTGTCAACCAGCTCTCCAGCATCCGGAATTAATTAAAGGCGCATGAAAAAAAAAACCTCCAACACAATCAAGATTGGTAAGTGATGGGGAGAAATCTCATTGGCCAGACAAAAAGCTGCAGAGAGAACAGATCTGCCAGTTGGAAAGGCAAAAACAGGAAGCTTGGCCCAATTGCCCAAGAAGAGAACAAAGAAATAGCCAGAATTTATAGGTGTGAGAAGAGAAAAATCAAGGAAAGAAATGAGATGCAGCCTGCAAAACACATAAAAGGAAATAGAAAAACATTCTTTAAAATACACTAGGAACAAGAGGAAGATAAGGGGGAATGTTTCTTCCTAATAGATGATGAGGAAAAGCTGATAATAGATGACACCAGAAATGCATAGGTTTTTAATGCATTATTTCTCGGGTGGCTGGAACAAACTGCATACAGACTAGAAGACGAGGAAAAAAACTGGAAGGTGGAAGGTAAAGGAAGGTGCCTGCAAGGAACTAAAGATCTGGGAACCCTAGAATATCAAAGCTGGAGGGACTCTAGATGTCATCTGGCCCCACCCCTCACTTTACAGATAATGAAACTGAGTCTCAGCGATAGAGGGTGAGCTGCCCAAGGTCACTCAGTTAGTATTACAAGAGCCAGGCTTCTGGCTCTTGGTCCAGTGTATTTTTCTGGCACCTTTGGGAGATGGAGAGAAGGGGAGAGACAGTGGTGGATAAACCAGGACATAAAATCCAGTATGGGAATTAGGCAACTGTACAAATAAGCTTGATTGAAGGCAGGGTAACGGGCAGGATTTGGGGAGAATCATGGGTGTAAGGTAAGGAGGAAGCGGCCTTGACATTAGGGTTCAAGTCCGGCTGTTGCTCTGGCCTCCAGTCTTCGCCAGTCTGGTTTTTTAGGGTCTCCATTTGTTAGACTCTCTCAGATCAGCAATCTCTGGATTACTGACTGCTGTCTGATGCTTGGATGCTGCCTGTCTTGCTTTGTCTCTTGAATCAGTTTTCTTTAGCCACAATTATACTGTCTAACAAACCACCCCAATAATCAGAGGCTTAAAACAATATGCATGTATTTAGCTTGCTGTGGGTAAGTAATTGAGGCTGGCCTCAGCTGGGAGATTTTCCTGTAATGGCTGGATTCATTCACATTTGTGGAGTGGCGGGTTTGCTGTTGGCTCATCTAGGATGGCTGCCACTGGGTGTGTTGGATGACTGGGATGTATGAGATGACTCAGCTCTCCGTCCAGTGTCTTGAAGACACTGGATATTTTCATGACCAACAACCCCCGTCATACAAGGAATAGAAACACACAAGTACCTTGAAAGTTTCTGCTTGCAAATATGTTTGCTAACATTTTGTTGGCCAAATCAAATTACATGGTTGAGTCCAGAATCGGAGTGGGAAGCTCTACAAAATTACAGGGTAGAGGGTGTAATTCAGCAAGGTTATTAACTGGAGCCATTAGCACAATCAGTCTACCCCCAGGCCTCCGCTCCCAGGGTCTTTGGTTCTGCTGCCATTGTCTACTTCCCACCATCCTGGTCCTGCTGAGAGAGCTGCTTTTCTGGCTCCCAACCCTCATTGTAAAGTTCTGGGCTGCCTGGGCTCCCTCAGCCCATTTGCCAGTGGGACAGTAAGCTGAGTGCCACACCTTGATTCCGCCCGAGAAGACTTGGATATCCCCAGCGAGGACAGTGATGAGGACACTGCATGCTCAGGACTGGTCTCCTGCAGCCACAGTCTCAGAAGCACCGCCCTCTAAAAGCTCTTGAACTGGAAACCCCTACATCTGTGGGAATCTACCACTGTTATTCACTTTCAAGTCTTCCCTGCCCATGGACACATGCCAAGGGAAAGCCAGGTAGGTCCTCTGAAGCCTTTATTCTCTGTCCACAACACCCTGGACTCTGTCCTCTGAGAGGGTATTAAGGGCTGAATTCTGGTTCCACCAAAGTCATATGTTGAAGTCCTAATCCCCAGTACCTCATAATATGACAGTTTTTAGAGACAGGATCTTTAAAGAGGTAACAAAGTTTAAATGAGGCCATTAGGCCCTAACCTGTTTGGCTCAGTGGATAGAGAGTCGGCCTGCGAACTGAAGAGTCCCAGGTTCGATTCCAGTCAAGGGCATGCACCTTGGTTGCGGACACATCCCCAGTAAAGGATGTGCAAGAGGCAGCTGATTGATGTTTCTCTCTCATCGATGTTTCTAACTCTCTATTCCTCTCTCTTCCTCTCTGTGAAAAAAAAAATCAATAAAATATATATTTTAAAAAAAAAATAAATGAGGCTATTAGAGTGGCCTTACTCCACTTGACTGGTGTCCTTATAAGAAGAGGCAATAAGGGTACAGACGTGCATGAGCCCAGAGGAAAGACCATGCGAAGACTCACAAAGAAGATGGCTATCTGCAAGCCAAGGAGAAAGGCCTCAGAAGAAACCAACCCCGCCAACACCTTAATCTCAGACTTCTGCTCTAGGACTGTGAGAAAATAGATTTCTGTTGTTTAAGCCAGCCAGGCTGTGGCACTTTGTTATGACAGCCCAAGCAAACTAATACAGAGGGAGAAACCCAGTGTCGGGTGTTTGACTAAAGACATCAGGATAGTTGGAGATAGTCCTCCCTTCAGCACCGTGGTTCCTGCCCCCAAGACAGGGAAGCACTCAGTGGAGACACCAATCCTGGTTTATGTGAAACCACCCCCTGGTTTATATTCTAAAGACTGAACATGTCCTGACCTCTCGCTACTTGATGAGCCACTGGTCAGAGTGGACCTCTGCTTCCCCTAGACAAGGCTAAGTTTCTCTCAGTTCTGGCTTCTCTATCTTCTTGTGCCTGGCCCTGTATCCCCTTATGTCCTTCTCCTCCTTGACTTCAAGCCAATTCAAGTGTTCATCTCCTGGCCTGGGATTCTACTGTGAGGAGTTCAGGTCTGGATTTTCATGAATTTAGGATGTCAATGTCCATATTCTTCTTTCTTTCACCTTCCACAACATATACCCTCCACAACATACACTTTCTTTTTTTTTAAAAAAATATATTTGTATTGATTTCAGAGAGGAAGAGGGCGGGGGGAGAGAGAATCATTGATCGGCTGCCTCCTGCACGCCTCCTACTGGGGATTGAGCTTGCAACCTGGAATAGAACTGACTGGAATAGAACCTGGGACCCTTCAGTCCGCAGGGCAATGTTCTATCCACTGAGCAAAACCAGCTAGGGCCACAGCATACACTTTCAAAAAAAATTAATGCCCCAATAATTTGAGAAAGGGGGAATAGTATGTTTCAGTACAAGGCAATAAAGAAGGACCTGTGTTAAGTCAGAAGCAGAATAGTCAAAGGAAGGATGTGGAAGCACAGTTTAGATTGCAAGGGATGGAGTGGTGGCGGGGAAGAGTCCGATGGCCATTGCACCATCAGAGTGAAAGAACCCTGGACCAGGAGTCCGAAGACCCAGCTCTGAATCTGGTTCTGTAGGTCGAGCATGTACCTACCACATCGGATGCTGTGTGCCACTTTGCCAGGTGCTGGGAGTACAGAGTTGAATAGGGCCGACACGGACCCTGCCCTCATGGGGCATTCACTCTCTCTCATGTGACACTGGACAGTTAGTTCACATCTGAGCCTCCATGTCCCCATCTCTAAAACAAAAGCTTAGACCGTGATTTCTAATGTTCTTTTCTGCCCCAGCATTCCATAAGGGCTGTCATCAGGTATGAGGTGTTGAGGCCTTGATTATGACAGTGGCAACTCTAAAAATGGGAAGGGAGGGATGAATCCAGGAACATTCCCAAGGATGAATTGACGCCTTGGCTGTGGGAAAGCAGTGAATCTGAAGAGGCAAAAGTACCTGAGATTTTTAACCTGAAGGTGTCATCAACAAGGAAAATGGAAACTGGGCAAGCAGTGAAGATGAATGCTGGCACAAATTAGATTATGTTTGGTAATTATACAGGCAAATGGGTCAAAACTATGCTTATGTTTTTCCCTCCAAAGAGGGAAAAGTAAACTATGTAAGTGAAAAGGTGTGTGTGGAGGTGGGGGAAGTACTCAGTGGCTACATTGTGCACTTGGATGAAAAAGATCTTGAGGTCCCAGTAGAAATCAGTGCTGCCATCGAAGACAATCACTGCATGGCAGTGCGAGGACAGATGGGAATTGCACGTGGAGGGGCCGTTCTGGTTGTGCGCTGGAGGCCGCGGGGCTGGAGAGGAAAATTGCCAGCTCATTGCTCCATCCTTGGGGGATTGTGAACCTGAAGCAATGTCCTTCTTAACAACATATGTTTCATCTTTTTAGGGAGCTGAGCGCCCAGTAAACCAGCCAGACAACGGTGGCCACCATTGAGTCAACATTATTGTAGTACCTTCCATATTCCAGGCAAGGATGCAGAGAGGATAAGAGAGGGTTCCTGTTCATAAAATTAGAGTACGGGATGGGGTGGGGAAGTAGACACATGACTGAATCTAATGCAGGCAGCTGTGACTTGTGCTTAAAACATTGTTGTATGCACAGTGCTGGTGATTAATTCTTATGGCCGAGCTCTGGGAAGACTTCATGGAGGAGGTGGCAGTTGAGCTGGGCCTTATGTGCAATCAATATGGGAAGAAGGAAGGTAAATGAAGGGACTCGTGGGAGCATCACCTGTAGACTTTGGCAGGAGGAGAAGGGTGGAGGCTGGCATAGAATGTACAGTTTGGAGGTGGCTCTGGGGGAGGGGTCTTTCCTAATATGACCTGGATATCTAAGCGCCCACATAGGACCGAACCAGATACATTGATTTAATTCAGAACTAAGTGGGGCCACCACCCAAAAGACGAAAGAAGCTACGGGAGTGGGGGAGAGTCAGGTACAGGCCAAGGGAGAGGAAATGTCAGGCGGACAGGAGGATGTGGGAGGTTGCAGACAATGCTGCTCCTTAGGAAGGGAGAAACGGGCCAATGCGGCAAAGGCATGGACGGCTCCGGAGCCTGAGGGACCACACGCTGATGAGTTGCTTGGTCAGTGAAGCAAGGAGAGGAGCTGGGATGGCAGCTGAAAGGATGCATGGGGTCAGAGGAGGAGGGGGGCAGTAAGTGGCCTGGGAGTTCCCAGCTCTTCCCTACGCTGCCCTGCCTGAGCCTGGGGCTGGTGGTGAGGGGTCTGCAGGCTTGTCAGGATCTGCAGGGAGGGGTTGTGGACCAGCTGGAGGCCTCTGGGCAGCGTGGAGAGTGATCAGACTGCAAAGCACACACAGCTGAGCTTCTGAGGCAGTGTGGCTGAGCAGATGCAGACTGCTTACCTGGCAGGTATCTCAGACAGGGAACAGTTGCGAGCCCAGACCCCCATTCTGCTCCCACTGCTTCCTCCCATAGAATCTGCCTCCTTCTCCTCCTCTCCTCCTTGCTTCCCTCTCATCCTATCACCTCTCTGCCTCTCAAAAAACAATAAAAGCACCCAGGCTCAGTTACAGTTATACCCACCTGGCTCCCACCCCAGAAACTGCCTGCACCCTGCATAGACCAGGCAGAGCAAACCTTGTTGGCTGCTCCATTCTTGTGCTCACCCCCAATTGATGACATGCCAAGTGGGGTTTGGGGTAGGGCTCTCAAGTTCTTGGTAAAGCCTACTCCCGACACAGGCCTATATTCTTTTCAGCCATAATTACCTTCCTAATGTCAATCTCACCTTCTTTCTCTTAGTATGCTTAATTGAATTCCTGGCCTTCTGTCTCAATAAGCTACCGCTTATTGAACAGTTATTATGCCATCAGGCATTAAGTTAAACAAGTAACTTTAATCCTTATGACAACTTGGTAAGATAGATATTATTCCCCCCATTTTTCAGAAGAGCACACGGAGGCTCAGAGAGGTTAAGTAACTTGTGCAAGATCATACAGCTTGGCAGAACCCGTGCTCCATTCCATTCCCGGCCTACCTGATTCTGAACCTGCACTAATAAACACCACTTTAGATGGACTCCCATTAGCCTTTAAACAAAGCCTCATAGGTTGTCTTTCACCTGGGAAGAAAGGTCAGATGGCCTCTTTCCTTCAGACCCATCTCCCCTCGCCTGGAGTCCAGCCACCTTTGGTTTCAGCACCATCCACACCCTTAACACATCCAGCAGAGCTGCATTACCTACAGAGAGGGGTCATTTCACCACCAGTTTTTCAGAGTGAGGGGAGCAGAGGTAATTTGGCAGCACAAAGGACAGCTCAGACAGAACACCCGAGGACAAGGGCAAGGGAGGGAGTTGGTTCCATTTTTCAATGCTGGTGACTTTATTGGCAGGACAAGGTAACCAAGCGTTGCCAAAGCTAGTTCATCAACCTCCTGCACTTCCCTTTCCAGCTCCCGTCCTGATCCAAGCTGGTTGGTGTCCCAGGGGCAGCTGCTGGCTCCTGTCTGTGTCTGCTACCTCATCTTCCTCCAAAGCTCTGATTTCCTTCCTTGATAATCCAGAGATGATGATAATTATGATACGTACAGCAGTCTAACACTTAAGATGCGATTTTCACAGGCAGCATCTCATCGCCACCTTAGTAATGAGGCCCTATTCCAAGAAGTAGCTTTCAGGGGGGAAAGGCTTAGACTGCACTCTAAAATGCTGCTCCCCATCTCTCCACCTGGATTCAAGTCTTCATCTCTCTCCTTGGGGGCAAGTTTGAACCCCAAGCTCTAGCTTTTCCCCAAATATGTAGACTGTACTATTACCTTGGAGGGAAATAGTGCTACCTCTATTTAAGATATGGAGAGACTGCTTGGCTGGTATGGTTCAATGGTTGAACATGACCTATGAACTAGGAGGTCGCAGTTCAATTCCCAGTCAGGGCACATGCCCAGGTTGCGGGCTCTATCCCCAGTAGAGGGTATGCAGGAGGCATCATCATTGATGTTTCTTCTATCTATCCCTCTCCCTTCCTCTCTGAAATCAACCAAAACATATTTTTGAAAAAAGATATGGAGCAACTGAGGCCCAATGTGGTTATATCCTGAGTGAGGGTACACAGCTATTAAGCAGAGAAGCCAAGATTCAAGGCTGGGGCTCTATCTACTACACTGTGCTTCTCCGTCGCTGCAGGGGCGATGTTTGAACTGGGCCATGATGCACAAGCAGGAATTTGGTGGTGAGGGTGGGAGTGTGAGAGGCATAGAGGTGGGATAGCGCATGGCAAGCGGTTTTGTACAGCTGGAGGACAGACGGGCTGGAGGCTTGGTGGGAATGTGGGACCCCACTACAAGGGCCTTCTCTGCCATGTTAATGACTGAACCTCATTACAGGCATGGCCCATGGGGAGCCATTGGGATTCACAGGTGGAGTGTGGGAGCATCTAATCTGGACTTTAAGGTAGATGGAATTTCTGAGGGAAATATCTGACACTTCAAGGAAATAGCTGATACCAGTCCTTGGAGACTCTAACGAAATAAGTGAAGTTGAGTCTAGTGGTTTTGTCCAAGGAGAATATCACTGGAGCTGGGGTGAGTCTGAGGCTTCTCGGTCAGCAGTAGGGGAACTCGTATGTCCCAAGTGGCCCTTGAAGCTGGCTCACAGGTTCTTGCCTGGACCAGGGGGCATAGAGAGAGGATGGGTTCATGGGGTTCCCATCAACTGAAAGACCAGGTGTCAGGACTTCAAGGACGAGCCATAGCGGGTGAGAAGAATAACTTTCAGTCCTCAGGACCCAGGAGAGCAGGTGCTCATAGATTTGGGGAGAGGGGCCAGGGCCCTCAGGGTAGTGCCACGTGGACTCTGTGAAGCCTTTCCAGGGAGCCTGGGGCTGGCCTCCCATGACCTTCCAGGGAGCAGGAGGAGGGTCTTGATTTTCAACATGAGAGCCCTTGAGAGAGAAGACTCAACAGATTTCAGGGTTCCAGCCCTCGGAAGAGGATGCTGAGTATCCCAGGCCAGGATATACCTCTGGGATTTGGCTCCCTGACTTCAGTTAGGCATTTAGTCAAAATCAGGCAGGTTCTCAGCTGGGGAGCTGGAAGCAATTTGGAATTCTCTCCGTGAGTTGACCAGGCCTGCCTCCCCACCCCAACCCCTTCTCCTGCCTCGTAGCTCACTGCACTCCAGCCACACTGGCCTGTTTTCTTCCTTTTGCTCCTATGCCCTTCCCTGTGGGGACTCACACAGTCTTCCCCCTACTTGTCCCTTTCCTTTCATTACCCCTACTTGTCCTTTGGCCCTTTGGTTCTTGGCTTAGACCTGAGGGCAGCTGCTGAGCCTGGAGTGCTCACTGGTATCCCCTACGCTTAGCACATTGTGGGTACTCAGAAGGGTGATGCTCTCTGGGGTCAGAATTTCCTTCCATTGCACCAGATCAGACACGAGACTACCCTGAGCCATCTCGTTAGCCTTGGATCTGGGTCTGGCTGGGCAGGAGTGCCAAGGGTGGTAGCCCCAGCATCACTGTTACTCCTTCCACAATCCTGAGAGGTAGGGCTGATGTTGGAAACCCTTTTTGTCGATGAGGAAACTGAGGCCAAATGAGCGTAAGTGACTTGCTCGAGGTCACACCACTGGCAGCACAGCTGTCGATTTGACTGCAAAGCCCATGGGCTTTCCACGTCCTCACATTGCCTCTCATTACCTTGTTCTCTAGGAAGAACCTGAGAGAAAGATGTAATGCAAATGCGGGTAATGGTTGTCTTTTACCTGAGGCAGGAGTCAGCTGTTCTGGGAGATGTGATTGGGTCCTTCATCCTCTGGACAGGTTTGCAGATGAACTGAATGAAGAGGATTCTACCCCAGTTGTTACCTAACTCTTCCCTGTGCAGGGCAGGCTGTACCCAGAGACCAGAAAGTTTATTTAGAAGCTTCAAGCATCTCTGCCCACAAAATAGATACTAACAAGCGAAGGGGCATTTGTCAAAGGTAAAATACAGGAAAGAAGAACAAAGAGAAGCCAGTGGGAAGCAGGGAGAGGAAATAAGAGTCAAGGGGCTGGTGGACGCAAGAAAGACAGAATGACTCAGGAAGAGGGATGGGTGCCCTGGGGGAGGGCTTGGGAACAGAACTGGATTGGCGAGCTGCAATTTGTGAAGTTTACAGATAAATCTTGGTCCTTTCAGCAAAGCTTATCTGTAATGGGCTCTGCTGGCTGAGGCCCTGTCTCCTGTAGACATAAATCATTTTCTAATTTATAACATGAATAATTGATTTTGCCTCTGTAGCCTCAACAATAAATCTCCCGATCACACATGCATAAGAAAATAATAATAATGAAAGCGATCAGGATATGCCGCCATCGATTAACTGTGAGAGGGGCCACTTGACTCGCAATTCATGCTTTAAGTATTCCAGGTGGCACCGTGCCCACAAGCCACTTCTGCCCCTTGCCCCTGGGCTCGCCTGTCACTCGTGGGGAGGGGGGGAGGGGGAAAGCTGGGTCTGGCCATGACTGGCCACAGACAGGATCAATTGAAAGGTTTCCTCAATGGTTATCATTCATTCATTTAGCAGCTATTTACTGAGCATCTTTTACCTAGAAGGTCCTGGGACAGGTGTTGTCCAGGGCAAAGCAAGACCTGGTATATGAGTTCAAGGAGCCTATGATCCAATGAAAGGGCAAAGCGTGGAACACACGATTTGGTTTGCAGGAGGGACAAAGGGGGAAGAGGCTTTCACTGTTCTGTTGTGGTCATCTGCAAGCCAGGAGCCCGGGAGCCCTCCCACACTTCTCCTTCTCTCTCTCTCCCACCAGGTCCTGCAGATTCTGTCTCCCCAAGGCCCTGGAATCTATCTACTCCTCTCCACTTCCTGCTACAGCCTCCATCGTCTTTCTCCTTAGCAATGTAATGACCTAAATGGCTGCCCTGCATCCTTCTTTTCCGCCATCCCCTCATGCATTCTCCTGTATCCAGAGTTTATCTTTTTTTTTTTTTTTTTCAGTTGATCAGCAGCCTAGCCAGGACCTCTAGCCAAGTTCTGGTCAGGATCTCCAGCGAAGTTCTGTTCAGGATCTCCAGCCAGGTTCTGTGTCCATGTTCTCTTGTAGGTTCTCCAGCCAGGTTCTGTAGCCATGTTCCCTCGCTAGGTTCTGCAGCCAGGTTCTGTCCAGGTTCTCCAGCAAGGTTCAGTCACCAGGTTCTAGTCAGGTTCTCTTGCCATGTTCTATCCAGGTTCTGTAGCCAGGTTCTGTCTCTAGGTTCTTCAGCCAGGTTCTCTCGCTAGGTTCTGTCTCTAGGTTCTGTCTCTAGGTTCTGTGGCCAGTTTCTGTCCAGGATCTTTGCCATGTTCTCTTGCTAGGTTCTGTCTCTAGGTTCTGTGTAGGTTCTGTGTCTAGGTTCTGTGTCTAGGTTCTGTCCAGAGTTTATCTTTAAAATGATGAGTGGGCTTTCCTACAGGCCCTTGGTCCAAGCCTCCACCCTTCGCTTCTCCAGCCTCACCTACCAGGATTCCTCTCCACTCAAAGCGTGAGACGTATTCAACTTTTTAAAGAAGCCAAAGGTGTTCTGTTCTTCCCAGCCTCAGAGGATCTTTATGTGTATTTTCTTTGCCTAGAATACTTCCTCCCCACCCCTGGCACCTCCTGTTGCCATCCTTTGGCCTCAGTGGAAACATCACAACTACCCCAGCCTGGGTGAGATTTCCCCGATAAGCATTCCTACCACCCCTGCACTTCTTCACATCACACATCACATTGGTAATTTCCTGTTCAATATTTTTCCTTTCTGTTGATGACACATTTCAGGAAGCCAAGATGCATACCTTTGTTTGCCACTGTTTCCTCAGGACCCCTCATAGTGTCTGGCACATAAGAGGTGCTCAATAAATGCTTGTTGAATAAATGTTCCTGCCTCCAGCCTAGTTCCTGTCTGGGTCATCCTACAGAGAATTTTTTTTTTTTTTTTTTTTGTAAATACCATAGCCAGATTATCCTTCTGTTTAAAAATCTTCACTGTTGCCAGTGCCTGTGTATGAAGTACACATATTCTAGCCTGGTCTTGACAGTTGCAACCTGTCCTATTCGGTCATTCCAACTTCATATAACATGAGTCCTCTCAGTGGGCTCTCTGCTCATTTCCTGAAAACCTTGGCTCAGATGCCAACTCTATTAGAGCACTTATTTCCTTGCTTAAACCTCTGATGATTCCCCTGTGCTGCTGGATGGAAGAGGAGGCATTGAAGAGTTTTAAGTGGAAGAGTGATGTGGCCAGATTTGGGCTTGGGGTTGATTTGTTTCTAAAACTTCATGGGGGATGGATCTGAGGGGCGGAGGGTGCTGCAGGGAGGCAGGCCTTCCACTCTGAACATGACCCTAGCCCTGCACCTCAGATCCATGGAGCCGGGGGCTCACTAGGGGCCTCACAGTGATTCATCATCAGACTTAGATTTATACCCAGTCAGTGCCAAGGTGCTGCCGTTTTATCCACTCATACTGCTGGTCTGGCCCCTGGGACTGTGGTTTCCCAGCTCCTTGGATCCCTGGCCTGAGTCCCAGGGTCTCCCTTACAATGGAAAATTAAAAATAGAAGCTGTTTTTATAGTAAAAGGGAAGAAGCAAAGGACCTAGGCAGGGTTTGAATAGACAGAAGTCATACCTGGAGGGCTCTCTGGGAGCATGGGGACTAGCCCAGGAGGCTCTGAGCACATGGGGGAGCAGAGGCTAGGCCCTCTGGCAAGAGACAAAGAGTATCCCTGGTGGCATTTGGGAAGGCTTGGCTTCCCTTTCCTCACCCCTCACAACCTCTGTCCGCATGCCTTTTCTGGCTCTGAGCCCATGCCTTGGCCCATGCTCCGTCCTCATCCCCAGGGAGGCCTTGTGTAGCCATCAATCTAACACAGAAACATTAGAGAGAGCTAAGGAGTCATCAAAGCAAAGCTGGACAGTAGAGAAGAGGATGGGGTGTAGCGGGGACAGGGGAGGGCAAGGATGGAGACATGGCCCTGGGTATCTGAAGTGACCGACCACCATCCAGGGCCACAGCCCTTTCTGGATGATGATCCCTGGACATTACTGTTCCCACCCTAAGGCCACTGAAGAAGCCTAGGTGAGCCCACGTGCCAGGAGGACTGAATCACAAAGTCTAGACAAAGTCCTTGTCTAGATCTTGACAGTATGATCTAGACAAGTTATCTTCCAGAACCATAGTTCCCTCATATTTACAATGATAATTCCTTAAAATTGTGGGATTTTAACTTTTAAACCTCAGCTATAACTTCCATGTAATAAATCACACAACTGTTAAGTATACAGCTGATTAATTTCTCATATGTGTGCACTCACCTAACCATCACCCGCTTCAGGATACAGAGCATTGCCAACACTGCACAGGGCTCCCTCAGACTCCTCCCAGTCAGTACCCATCATCCACTCCATCCCTGCTCCACTGCTATTTCTGATTTCTGTTGGTATACATTAGGTAAAATATTTTTGAAATTTATATGAAATCATATACTATGTGGTCTTTGGGTTCTTTTCCTTGGGGAAGTTTATATAAAATCATATAGTATGTGGTGTCTAGGTTCTTTTCCTTGGGGAGAAGGTTTTATAATGATCCAATGAGTAGTTCATATCAAAGCACTTACTGTACCATCTGGCATACAATAGGCACTCCAGGAATATCCCAGGAGGCATGGGGTGGTTTGAGACAGACCTGGCTTCACAACCATCTCCATACCTCGATGGCTTTGTGGCATTCTGAGCCTCAGTCATCCCATCTGTATAAGTGAGTAATAATTGCTACCTCATGGGGTTGTCACGGGCACTAAACGAGAGAAAGGAGGTGTAGCACCTGAAATGTCCATTCTGTGCTCCTCTCCACTAGGGTGCTGAACCCAAAGCCTCAGATTCGTTCCGGAGAGCCAGTTCCCTTGCTGTATTCCAGTGGTTTTCAAATTGCATTTCCTGGGGCCTCAGGATCCTGCGGTTACGAATCCGAGGCTGAGGGAGAGGGAGAGAAGAACAGGGGAAGGAAAAAGCTTAGCAGATGGGATTTGATTTTTCTACCCCAGGTCAACTGGAGCAGCTCTGCTGTCATCTGTTTGAGAAGTTGGGGGGGATGGCATTTGCAAAAAAGAATTCTGCTTCTAAAAAGGGCTTGAAATCACTCTTCTATTCTATAACCACAGAGTGTTGCCCAACATGCCAGCCAGATGTTGTATAAAAGGGAGGACAAATGAGAACATATCTATGCTAATTGGTTAGACCTTTCTGAAAACCTCTCCAGAAAAATGCCCTACACTTCAGTGCAAGGACACTGTAAGAGGCAACCAGAAATGAATAAAGCAGTTCCTTTTTTAAAATTTTTGCTCAAGTATCAATTGCTTCCAAGGGACATCTACAGTTCTATTTCTTTTATGAACTGAAATACAACAAGATAAAATTTTAGAGGAAAATCTTTTATGATTGCATTGCTTTAATACGGCAACAATGAAACCCCATTAAAAAAAAAGTCACGGTGCATCTCTATTGTTTTTGTCTGCCAAGCAAGCATTTGCCCATCCTCTGGCACCAGCACCTCCTTTTCCCTTTGTGGATCCATCCCTTTCCCACTCTCGGTCATGTGGGTTACATTTAGTTTCAAGAATGCACGTCTGACCCAGGCCTTGTCACACAGGGAACTCCATCCCGTTGGCCATGGTGATTGTCTAGGGCAGGGCATCACACAAGCCAGGCCAGTAAGAGCGCAACCTGGGGCTTTTGTTGAAACTGGTGGGAAAGTGAAGCGCTTTTTTCCTTTGGATTTGAATTTTGAGCTTCTGGGGGCCACCATGATTGGAAGGCCTGCTTGAGAACATAAAGAAAGCGTAGAAGCCCAGCGAACGTAGCTCAGTGGTTGAGCGTCAACCTTTGAACCAGGTCACAGATGGATTCCTGTTCAGGGCACATGCCTGGGTTGTGAGCTCAATCCCCAGTGTGGGGCATTCAGGAGGCAGCCAATCAATGATTCTCTCTCATCATCATTCTCTCTCTCCCTCTCTCTTCCTCTCTGAAATCAATAAAAATATATTTAAAAACAAACAAAGCAAGTGCAGCAAAAGAGCTGAGAAAAGGAAAAAAAAAAGGCCAGATCCTGAATACATTTCAGCTCCTGGATTCAGCTATGCCTGAAACAAGACCCAACAGTGCATGTTTCAGTCACTGAGACAATAAATTATTTCCCCCCTTAGAGATTTCTTTCACCTGCCACCAAAAAAGTCCTATTCAACATACAAGGAGATCAAAGCGTAATCATGTCAGTGCATTTGCCTTCAAAGCTGTCACTTTGGGAAGCAACGCTTATTCCAAACTATGTTTTAAATCTTCTCATTGAGATGACCCTTAGTACCAATTTAACAATAAAATCTATCCTTACTTTCTATCATTGCAAAGGAGGACAAAGGTATTATGTTGGATCACTTAGTTTGTTTACCAGACTTAATCCTGATTCACCATATTCAAACTCACTCTACCCTTAGCGGATGGAGACTGACTGACTGGAATGGCAGCTGAGAATGGGCTGCAGTCACATCTGTACATTGTCATTTAGCTTTTCAAGGTGAATGGGAGAAAATTAATTTGCATAGATGTATTGTACTATGAAATATCAACCTCATTATCTTTGGTCTTACTTCAAAAATAATAAGCAGTGGTTGTTCCCCTGGCCTCTATTGCTCAGTGAACCATATGGACTTCATCTCCCTGTGGTCTTGATAAGAGAACTCACATTCCCATTTCACAAATAAGTAAATCAAGGCCAACTTAAGTTCAGAATAAGGATTTTTATGAAGCCATGTGTGTATTAGGATCCAGAATACTATATGGAATCACTTAACAAAGAGACCACCAGAAGTCAGGGCCAGAGAGCATGGATCTTGGGATCTGGGCAGGGACAGAAGGGGCCAACAGGAAGCAAGATGAGGAACATGGGAGGGGCCAATCAAGCAAAGACAGTACTCACTAGGAAGAGGCTGAGATCAGTTAAGATCAGAGGAGACACCTAGCATAGTCTGTGTGCCCTGCAGGGCCCTTGTCAGTGTGTGCATAACTTCGGGAGAGAGCCAGGAGGAACCCCAAGCCTCCTGGCTTCCAAGCTCTGCCCAAGAAGAGGTGTCTCACTCTGTGGAGAGGTTTACTGTATCCGAGCTTTTAATCCCCCCCAGCAGTTGGGCATGCTCTGGGGATAAAAAAAAATAAAGATAAAAAAGGTAACAGAATGGATCTGCAAAGCCTTTAATACACAGCATTAAAAGGTAATGGGAAAATCGATGGGACTGTTCAACAGGGTCACCCCAACTGCCAGCAGTGCTGTCATTAGTGGGACAGTTGGTGCTCCAGCCGTGGCAAGGCTGCTGGGCAGGGCACCATCATCAGGGTCTAGCTTGACCTCTTCAGAGCTCAGATGGCTTCACGGACTCTTGGACTTCTTACTAGAATCAGAACACTAGGGGATGGCCTTCTTTTCTTTTATGGGCACACCCCACTCTTCACCAGAGCCAAGTGACTTTATAATAGCCACCATTTATTGATCACTTTCTATGGCCAGGCTCTAGGCTAAGAGCTTTCTGAGTTGTTGCATTTAATCCTTACAACAACTCTATAAATTAGCTACTCTCACCATAGTTTCCATTTCACATGCCAGTACCCTAAGGTCCAGAGAGACACATGTGCCCTTGGCCATTTGCTAGGAGAGAGGGTGGGTGGATTAGCACAGAACACAGGATGTGAGAGCTGGGAAGGGTCTCACAGAATATCTGACCTGACCCCTCAGGAGAGAGAAGTGGAGTTGTCTTACTTGTCCAGGGTCACACAGCTGCTCAGTAGAAAATGTACAATTACAAAGCAGGTATCCTACCGTTTAGTCCTCTTGTTCTTTGTCCCCATATATCAGCTGATCATTTCCATCCACAAAGCACACACTCCGCTGGCTTTGGACTTTGGAGTCATTCGTTGTAATTAAAAAGATGGTCATTTAGGAATTGTTTCAATTCAATGCAAAGTTACTAAAGCCACTCTGTGTTCTGGGGGGAAGGATGTCGGAGAGCAAGAAGGTCTGGTTATTGTTCTTAAACATCAACAGCATCTGGCTGGGGAGAGAAAAATATACAGACCTGAAACAACCTTAGAATAATTCTAAGACAACAAATAAATATGAGGGTGTGTGATGCCAACCACGCACGCTGAGTACTAGGGAATTAAAAGTAATGGAAAGTAGACTCAGATGGAGGAGGTTTTGTGGAGGCGAAGAGTGTGGAACTAGGCTGGTGAAGGAAGGATTGAGATTAGAGAAAATGAGAGGCAGGGGCTTGTCTGATGACAGAAATCACATAAACAAAGGCCAAGTGGCTGGAAAGAACATGGTATAAAATGTTGGGCCTCCAGGAAAGGATTACTGCTGCCGAAGCTGGGAGACATGGGCTGGGGTGGCAGGGGAGCTTAGACTCAGTGTGGAAGCCAACGTTGAGCCAATGGAGATGGTTAAGGAAGGTAATACAAGATGACAGCAGCGGATGTAGGAAGATGTAACTGACGCGGCCATCCTAGAATATTGGAAAGTTGGAGGACTGAATTCTATCTAGGCAGGTAATGAAGGAAATCTTCCAGGCATGAAGTGGTGGAGGTAGCAGAGGCTGGTGTGTGGGCCAGGAAATAAACAGGGGGTGAAGCCCAGAGAGGCTGCAGGGAAGGGGTCCCCGGGGTTTGGTGTAAGGGCTGAAGGAGAGAGGGTGTCAAGTGGAACTCACATGTTACAGGCTGAGAGCCTGGGGGGATGATGGCAAACTGGGTAGTGAGAATTTAGTTTAGGGGTGCAGGGTGGAGAGGGGAGAGTTGCTTGGGAGGAGAGATATCAGGCCAAACATAAGAAGGTTGAGGGAAAGGGAAGCAATTGGGGAAACAGGCCTTTCTTTCTTTGGACTTCTCATGGGAAAAGAAATATCCATAAAAGACATTTCCTAAAGGTTTCCTCTCCTTTGACCTATTTCCAGTGTGCTTGTTTTGTGAGCAGAATGGAGAAGGAGGGGGTGATGGGCTCCGGACTGTCACCTCAGGCCTGGGACCCTGCTCTGCCTTAACCAGCCTGGAGCCCTGGGCAAGTCACTTAATGTCAGTACAGGGAATAATAAGACCCACCTTGCGGTGTGGCAGGGGGATTCAGTAAGTCACGCAAAATGCTCACCTGAACGCTTCACACACATATGCTCCGTAAATGTTAGATTACAAAACCAGCTGTAACATACCACACCATTCAAGTTCCAAATCACCGACATGGCTCAGGACTCCTGCAGTTTGTTGAAAACAGGTGGAGTTGGAGGAAAGGCTCTTGGATGGAATGAGCAGGAGAGTCTGGGGCAGCAACTTGTCGGAGCTTGCCCCTGTGTTTCTCAAAGACTGGCTGCCAGCCTCCTGCCTGGGTCTCCCATGGAAATGGCAATGCTCTGGCCCTTTGCAGACCAGGAGAGCCAAGGTCAGGGGCTATGTTTTTAATAAGCTCCACAGGTGATTTAAAGTAAACTGAAGTCTAAGAATCACATTTTATCGGCTAATACGAATCTCCTTGGTAAGGTCTCTGGCGTATGTGATCACCGCCAAGGTGATGGGGATCTCACTCCCCCACTGGCCCGCCCATCTCTTTGGAGCGAGTTTCCTGTTAATAAGTTTCCTCCCAGCCTCATGACCCTCTCAGAGCAATGAGAAGGCTGGGAGGGAAGAGAAGGGAAGTGGAATCTGGCAGCAGGGAGAAGAGAGAGACTGAGGAAACGAGAAAGGATGGGAGCTGGGGGCAGAGGGTGGCGTGCCACCGGGGCGTGGAGAAGGGAGCAGCCGGAGCCGGTCCTTCCATGGTGCAGCCGTGCTGGGTTATTAAAGGAAAGAAGAATGAGCCTCTATCTCTGCAGAGCAGGGCAGGAGTCATCAGCAGACGTTATTAAAATCCTTTCCTCGTCAGTGAAAGGCGCTTATCGCTCTTCATCAGCAAAGCTCTCTCTTTTTGAAAAGGAAAATCAACTTAACAGGTGGGGACTGTCCTTTCACGCCTCCCATGAAAGAGACCAAGGCGGTCTCCTGGCAGCCCCCAAACTAATGTGGAGCTCACAGAGCTCCCCCAGAATGGCAGGAGAGGGGCCCTAGGCGTCCTGGTACTGTGTTCCCAAGGGGGACTTCTCCCCTGCTGCAGGGGCTGTGTGGGCAGCAGCGACAGCAGCACCTGGGGGTCCGGGGACCAGTGGTGACTCCCTGCTGCAGGGGGGCCCTGGCTCCCTCAACAAGAAATCGTTTAGAAGGAGCTCCACAGCAAGGCTTCAGGGAACAGGGCCTGATCCAAGGAGCAGCCTCCTTCCGGGTCCGCCTGCACTGGCTCTCACCTGCTTCCTTCTGTCTTCTGTCCCATCGGAGGCGTCGCTCCTGGACATGTCACTCCCTTGCTGACAGGAGCTCAGAAATTGCTCACCGTGGCAGGAATCCATCCACACACCCTAGCCCAGGCCCTTAGCTCAGGGCTTTTCCCAGAATGGCCCCAAATGACGCTCCAGCCTTCTACCCACCTGGTCCTGCCAGGCTGCCGGCAAGCAGCCCCCCTCACTACTGTTCCCCAAGCCCACACTGCCCTTGCATGCCTCCCTGATTTTGCTCAATGTGGTTGCTCTGCCTGTAATGCCTTTCTCCCTCTTCTCTGGCGGTGATCTGCTTAATGACCCAACTCAAATGTCCCTTCTTCTGGGAAGCCCTCCCTGACCTCTCCAGGCAGAACTAATTATTTCCTCTTCCAGGCTCCCATAGCAAGCCTGCTTCTGTTTTAACAATTAACACATTATATTCTAGTTGATGGCAATCCCTTGTCTTTATATGTCTCTCCTCATTACAGGGAGTTCTGGCAGGAAAAGGGGTTGGGGGCTGTATCTTGCTTCTCCGAACCTTCCACAGAACTGGGCAGAGTTCTTAATAGAAATACCAACTAGCATGTACTGAAGATGCTCATCCGGCACTCTGAAGGTCCTTCCTCTGCATAGTCCATGTACTCCGCCAGATGATTAAGCTGTTTCACAGCGGAGGAAACGGAGGCTTGGGGAAGAGAGCTGACCTGTCCAAGGACACGTGGCTAGTCTATAGCAGCAGGAATTAGAAACTAGGGCTGTCTGAGCTTCATAAAGGTTTGTTAACTGACTGAATGAACCCCACCCACCTCGCCCCAGGTGCCAGCAGCCCCTTACAGAAACTGGCAGAGGGACCTGGAATGCTGTCTAGCTCCTGAGCCAGGTCCCATTGATCCATCTCCCTCCCCATGTCTGTGAGCTCAGACTTCCTCTGCTTCCAGGGCATCACACTGCTTGCTCTGAAGTCCTTTGTTTTCTCCCCAACAAGGTAAGGCTCTAAAGAAAGGTCACAGTCACCTTCCCACAACTAGCCCCCATCTCTCAACCATGCGCACGCTCCCCAAGCCAGCAAGCCCTTCAGCCATCCCCAACCCAACCGCTTCCCAATCCCTCCTCAATCTCCGCGGTGTGTTCAGCATTTCAGCTTCTCTCCTCTCCAGCATCCCAGTCCCCAGTGCTTCCCTGGCCTCCAGCTGAGCCCTGGAAAACCCGCCCAGCAGAGTCTCCTGCTTCAGTTAACTCTGGAGGGGGTCAGAGCCCTGAGCAGTGGCCACAGCTTCTTCCTTCACTGGGGCATTCGGGCGTAGCTCTTCTCTTCTTATTCCCCAGTCTTCTAGACCAACTCCAAGTTTACAATTTTGTAAGTTTTCTGAGACTAGCAGCTGAGTTCTTTCCATCTCTACAGATCCCACAGTCCTTAGTCCAGAGCTGTGCCCTAGGTGATACCCAGTAAGTGATGAGTGAATGACGTCATGGAAAACACTAAGGACATTGCATGAATACATTCTCAGGCACATCACTCTCCATCTTAATATGTCCTATCCCTGCATCAATCTGCTTGTCGTTCCCTCTGGTTCTAGGTGGGATGATGTCTCTACTCCTCCGTAAACCTGACCCCTCCGTCATTATTGTGCCCACATCCTCGGCTGCGCCTCTCCAGCTGCTCGAGGGCAGGCCACCAGCTCTGACGCCCTCCCCTCCATGTGTTTCTCCGGCTCTGGCATACTGAAGGGACCCTGCTTTAAAAGACCAACAGAATTCATGTCATTTCTATACGTATTTAGCACAAGGTAACTGCAAATCAACCATATGCTAGGACCTGCAATAGAGAGGAAATACGGGTCAGGGCCACCTGGTGGGGGGCCAATCACATTGTTTTGTTCACTGTTGGTTCTCTAGTGCCTAGAACAATGCCTGGTACATGATCGGCACACGATAAGTATTTGTGAGGTGAATGAATGAATGAATGAATGGCCATTGTGTTTACTGTACTGTCTATTCATTCCAAATATATTTACTGTCCTTCAACCTCTTTTACTCCTGGGACCTCTCTCCATCCCTCGCCTCAACGACCACTCAATTATTTCTTATCTGCTCCTCGTCCTCAATTCTGTAACACCCCTCTGGGCACCAAGCTCCCACTCCTTCATTCCCATTAGCACAACCCTTCACCTCCCTCTTCCAGTCTTCAGTCTCTTCTCCTCCCAATTTCCTTAGTCCTCTTATCTGTTCTGTCTTTACTCATCTCCTCACAGTGCACCGTCATGAAGCATTTCAGCAAAGAAGTTGGTCATCTCTTAGTGACCTCTGCCTCCTGATGCACCACCTTAACAGTCTTTGGCTCAGAACGTTCCGACTCTTATTTTTTTTTCTTGCTGCAAAGAGAGATTTTCCAAGAGCCCTGCAGATCAGCCTCATTACAAATGCATGCTTACTTGCTTCAGCTGTTTGGCAACTCTTTAAAAAATGTGTATTTAAACAATTTTCTAAAGGGGGAAAAAAATCTCTTCACCTTCTCACACCAACTGTTTACATAATTCAGTGACCTTTTATGAACCCCATCATTGTGTAAACATCATTTTTCAAGCTAGAAATCAACTTATCCACCCTATTTCATACTCTACCTTGTTCACCTAACATTTTTCTGTATGCACTTTCTCGTGTATTGACAGAAAACTCATATTTATCATTTGAAATGGTTATATAGTATTCCATCACATTAATGTTCCATAGTTTGCTTAACCATTGCCCAATTGTGGAGCATTTGGGTGGTTTCCAGGATTTTCCTATTATAAACAGGGCCGCAATACACATCTTTTTACAAATAGCTTACATTTCCTTTTCAGTTATATTCACGGTATATATTCCCAGAAGAGGGATTATTGGGTCAAAGGCTAGAAACACTTTTATGGCTTTTGTTGCAAGGTGTCAGACTGTTCTCCAGAAAGACTGTACTAATTTGTAGTTTTCCAGTCTCTTTACTCATGTTTTGTACACTCTGAATTAATTCCTCCAGCAGTTGTTCCAAATCTTCTGGGCCTCTTGGGGCACCTCACCCTGCAGAGGTGATTTTACTGAGAAAGTTACAGGCACCGGCCCCTGAGTTTCCTCAACTTCCTTCCACATCAACATGTCTATTTTCACCCTGGCTCCCCCTTAGGCTGATCTCTGCTGCAGCGGTGTCCAATTTTCTTTCCAAACAAACCTCTCTGCCTTCGTATTTGACCTTATCCTCTTCTGTCTCTTCAAAACCATGCTGCATTAGTTATTCCACTCTTTTACGTCATCCATCTCTCCCTTTTCTCCTGCTCTTTCTCCACAGCCTGCAAATATCCTCAAGTCTCTCTTTTCCTAAAAGCAATAAGCAATTTCCCTTTCTACTCCTGAACTGCTCTCTTTTTCCATCACCATCCATCTTCCTGAAAGAAGAGTCTAAACATCGTCTTCTCATTTTGCAGTTCCTCCTCAGTCTTTGGCTCTTTCATTAATGACCAACACTCAACTAAAGCAGCCACCTCAAGGCCACTGATAATTTTCTTAAATCACCCGAACAAATGACCTTTTATCAGTCATTGTCTCCACCATCTTGTTGGCTATTGTATCCTCATTGAAACTTTCTCCTGCCTGGGGTTCCACTGGCAGTGCAATATTCTTAGAGCCCCTATCCTACCAATGTTGTAGCTCTAGAAGAATCTGTTCTTGGACCTTTCAGTGAACTTTAAATTATTTCTATCTTCCATTGTATAACAGACAGTAGAGTTGGGTAAAATTGATCCCACTTCCAGCTCTGACTGACCTAGGCCAATGGTCGGCAAACTCATTAGTCAACAGAACCAAATATCAACAGTACAACGATTGAAATTTCTTTTGAGAGCCAAATTTTTTAAACTTAAACTATAAGGGAAGTACATTGTTATTAACTTAATTAGGCTACTCCTAAGGCTTAGGAAGAGCCACACTCAAGGGGCCAAAGAGCTGCAGTTTGCCGACCACGGATCTAGGCCCATTAGTATAAACCCATTCCTCCTGTCACAGTGATGGTTCAGGTGAAGCAGATCAGAGCAATCAACATGTGGTACTTACATGTGACTTCTGGTGACTCAATTAGGGCAAAGCTCAAGATTTTGCATAGTTGAGAGAAGCAGTTCTTTCTCTTCTCTCCAGTGTAAATGATAAAACATACAAGCCTCATTGCTGTTGGCCACCAAATTATAACCTTGAGGGAATTTAGTATGATGATTAAGTCAAAACACAGAACATAGCATAAAGAACTGAAGTATAATGGACCCAGCTCCCATGCCTGAGGCTTACTCCACTGGATTTTTCAGTTCTCTATGAAAAATAGAGTCAATAAATTTCTTGGATTATTTAAATCATTAAGTATAGGTCTTTTCTATTATTTACAATTGAAACAAATAACCATTATAACCTTGTTCACTGTTCTCCCTTTATACTCTCATTGTATAATTTCATTACTTTCACCCATTCCAGTAGCTTCCATCATCACATCTATGTAGGTGATTCCTCTACACCCCTAGTTTACACCTGTCTCCTCACCTCCAACTCCAGCAATGCTAGCACTTTGTTGAGTGGCTATATGTGGTCTATGAAGCTTTAATCTTAACACTTAACACCAAAATTTTCACCACCACCAAATCAACCTTACTTCCCTAATTCCCCATATTTGATTAGTCAGTTGCTCAAGTTGGAAACTTTAGAGCCATCCACCTGCTTTTCTTTACATTCTACAGCCAATCAGCTACTACGAATTCATACTTCCGCCTCTGGCTGCACCCTGACCTTCATTACTTCTCTCTCAGATTGATTATCTCCCAGTTGGTCTTCTTACCTCTTAGATATCTCAACTTTTGACCTTCCTACACAACATCATTATCAGAAACATCTTCCTAAAACACCAAAGAAATCAAACTAAGGATTTCTCAATATGCTTTAGATTTAACCCCAACTTTTAATCCTAAATCCAAGTCCTCTACTGCAGGGTCTTTTCATTAGCTTCCTAGTTTTATCATCCCATTACTCTCTCATTGGTGCCCCAGCTATAGCCAAACTGGGCTATTTACTGTTTTTTTTCACACCTTGCTGCCAATGAGTTGAAATGCACCTGGACCACCTTCCCTTCATATTTCATATATTGAAATCCTACTCATCACTTACAACATCTCAAAAGATATCTCTATAATGTATACCCTGACTCTGATTTCCCTGAATAGGTATTTCTTTTTTTGAACCTGTACAGTGTGTCACTCATCAGAATAGAAAAACTGACTTTTATTTTTATAGCCCCTAAGCACAGAGTACAGGACCTTGAAAATAGTAGGTGTTCAATAAATACTCATTAAATTAGTCTGAATCAAGGACAACCTTATGGAGACAAGATGATATAGGAAGATGCCTATGAGTCTTATTTTTTACCTGAATATTCACTAGAACCTCTTTTTTCGTTTTTATATTCCAATTAGGGATTTATCAAGTTGGCAAATATTTATTTAGTGCTAACTTAGTGCAAGTTAACACTGGAATCTGAGAGAAACTAGCTTTGAAATCCTGTACCCTGAGGTGACTCAGAATTATGGTTTGCAGAGCGTGGCCCATATAGATGTTCCTGGAAGCCAAGGGCTAATCTTCCTTTCTACAATGTTAATATTTAGGACAAACTTTAAGCTGTATAGCTATTAAGACTAGTGGGGGTGGGGGGGTAGGAGGAAAGCAACGGACTAAGAGACCATAGACCCAAGTTTTGCACCTGGATCTTTCACTAACTAGCTGTGTGACCTTGAAAAGTCTTTTAATCTTCCTGGTATTCTATTGCTTCTTTACCTGTGAAGCAATACAGTTAGGTTGCAGTATTTCTCAAAATGCAGTCCTCAGAATGCTTGCAACAGATTCACCGAAGTGATTTTTAACAACGCAACTTCCCCGGACTCAAGCCAGTGCTGTTGGAAATGAGTCTTTGGGGTTAGGGCCTAGGGGACTGCATTTGAGCGAGCTCCCCAGGTGATTCTTATTCCCACTCAAGTTAGAACCTCTAGAAATTTAAATTACAAGGTTCCTCTGTTCTAAAATGGGGGGGAGAGGGGGTTACTGGATTAAGGAACAATTTTAGTTATTTGCAGTGATAAGTAGGATGGACGAGTGAGTAATCAACGTGTCTATGTAGAGAGGTTAGAGAACCCCTATTCCATGGCCTGCTACCTAGGCCACAGCCAAGGACTACACTGCAGCGGCCCTCCTGTCTGCGTGCTTACCTTCTTTCTCATCCCTGCCTCCCTCTTTCCCTTTCCTTTCTCCCTTTCCCTTCCTTTCATTCTTCCCGTCCCTTCCCTTTTTTTCCTTTCCCACCCTCTGTCTTCCCCTCCTCCCCCACTTTTCCTTCCTTCCTTCCCTCTTTCCTTCCTTCCTTCTTCCTCCTTTCCTTCCTTCCTTCCCTCTTTCCTTCCTTCCTTCTCCCTCCTTTCCTTCCTCATTCTTTCCAAAATCCCTTGGGTACCTGGGTAAATACATCATTGACAGTACATTCATTTGCACTTACCTAATATGCTTTTTTAAAGATGAAGTCTTCCCGGCTCCCTCCATCAGATGTGGGCATTTCCTGATCAGAACTCTCAGAGCACTTTGAACTTCTCTTAAGCCATTAATCATACTTTGCCATGTAGCATTTCTAGGTCTACTCTACTGTGTACCCCTGAGGGAAAAGACTATTTTATTCATTTTTATTCCCCCCTTTACAGTGGCTAGCATAGTGCTTTGTACATGTTAATAATGTATTTTACATTTATGTAGTATATACTGGTTTAATAAGTATTTTCGCAGATGTTGATGAATAGCAGACACTAAATAAGAATATGCTGAATGGATGAAGGGACAAATTCCTCTGTTATCCTTATCTTATTCTTGAGCTTGTCTTAGCTCCTTCCCAGAGGCAGGATTGTACAGTGGCACATTCCACTGACCTTGGAGTCAGAGGCTCGAGTCTGAAATCTTGTTCTACCTCCTAATAGCTGGGTAGCCTGGACAAGTTGTTTAACCTCTCTGAACCGCGACTTTATCTATGAAGTACACATACTAATGCCTTATTCTCATGGTTGGTGATAATTAAATGCAATTACATGTGAAAACAGCTGGCACGCAGCAGATAATTTAAAAATACTAGTTAAATGAAATTCTCCCCTTCCCCCAACCCTTTACCGTCACTAGACTGTCCCTCAGGACAAACACTGGCTTTTCAAATCCGTTCTCTCCAGATTTGTATGCTGTGTCTTGGTGCAGTGCATACAAAGATGTGCAGAATACATTTTGTGGCCTCTTAAAAATAGTCAATGTCATAAGGTGAAACACATATGGAGAACACTCAAACTGAAATGAACAGACTATGTTTCTCAGGATTCTTTGTTGTGAGGCCCATAGAACTAATTCAAATAAGTTTAAGGAGAAAAAAATTTATCGACTCCTATAATTGGGAAGTTCTAAAGTGGGTTTGGCTTTAAGCACAGCTGCATCCAGAGGTTAAAATACTGAATTCAGGATGCTGTCTCTTTTCCTGCACCTCTGAGCCCTGCCTCTATGGCTTTGGTCTCAGGCAGGATCCCTCCCATTGGTGGGGAGAGTGACTACTGGCTTACAAGCCAAAGGGGAGAGAGGCCCTTTCAATCTTTGTGTCCACAGGCAAAGCTCAGCAGGGTTCTCATGGACCCTGCTTGAGTCTTGTACTCACATCTGGACAAGTCATTGGGTCCAAACATTGTGCCAGCCTGGGTCACATGCCCATCCCTGTGGCCCGTAGGGGAGGACACAGTGGTTGACAGCCCCTCAGAGCACAGGAATGAGGGAGAAGTAGTTCCTCCAAAAGAAGGGGTGTCGGCCGCCAAAACCAACTTGTTCAGCGCACAAGTAGAAAACGTACCATTTCCCATAAGATGCTTCATGCTTACAACTGCCTACTTTGTATTATTTCAAGGGGCCAACTTCATCTACTCATTAATTTATTCATTCACGGTTATGGGAAAAACAGAACCATTTTGAGTGTGATCTAAGCCTCAGGCCCAGTGCCAAGGGTTGGGGTGAAGCAGTGACTGACAAGGACGAACACGGGCTTCCTCTCCTGGAGCTTACAGTCCAACGACGGATCTCAAACCTCTTGTCTGTCGCACGGACTGCTGCGGTTCCTAAATATTCTGCACTAAGTGTGACCCTCGGCTTCCAGGAACGATTTACAAAAGATTTTGGTTCTGGAGTCTGACCTGGGAGGAGTATCATTTTATCTGATTATCACCCACTTAGCACAATCAGTGTGTTGGCTGAATGGGCCTCCCCTGGCGGAGATCAGAAACTCAGAGATGGTGTGATGAAAAGCATGTAAGACTCTACACCATGGAATACTATGCTGCTGTAAAAAGGAAGGAACGCCTACCATTTGCAACAGCATGGATGGACCTGGAGAGCATTATGCTAAGCGAAATAAGCCAGAGAAAGATAAATATCACATGATCTCACTCATTTGTGGAATATAATGTACAACATAAACTGATGAACAAAAACAGATCCAGAGACAGAAAAGCATCGATCAGACCATCAAACCTCAGATGGTAGTTAGGGGAGGGTGGAGTTAAGGGGGAGAGATCAACCAAAGGACTTGTATGCATGCATATAAGCCTAACCAATGGACACAGACACCAGCAGGGTGAGGGCATGAGCGGGGGGAGGGGAGGGGGGCAGGGGGGGGGAGAAGGGAGGGTAAGGACACATATGTAAAACCTTAATTAATAAAGAAAAGAAAAAAAAGCATGTAAGGTCAGCTCCCTGAAGAAGCCTGTGCTCAGTTGGCGCAAGTGGAAGATTGAGGTGGTTTTTTGTTTTAGTAAAAAATTGTTCAATTGTGATAAAGTACAGAAAGCATAACAGTTAGCATTTTAGCCATTTTTAAGTCTGTGGTTCAGTAGTGTTTAGTGCATGCACATTGTGTAACCAATCTCCAGAACTTTATCTTCCAAAACTGAAGCTCTGTACCCATCAAACAACCCTCCGTTCTCCCTTTCCCCTGCCCCTAGCAACCACTATTCAGCTTTCTGTCTCTATGGATTGGGCTACTCTAGGTACCTCATGAGTGGACTATACAGTATTTGACTGGCTTAATAAATTAATTATTTTTTTCAAATATATTTTTATTGATTTCAGAGAGGAAGGGAGAGGGAGAGAGGGATAGAAACATCAAGGATGAGAGAGAATCATTGTTCCGCTGCTTCCTACACGTCCCCTACAGGGGATCAAGCCTGCAACCTGGGCATGTGCCCTTGGCAGGAATCCAACCCAGGACCTTTTAGTCTGCAGGCCGAAGCTCTATCCACTGAGCCAAACCTGCTAGGGCGACTGGCTTATTTAATTTAACACAATCTCCTCAAGGTTTATCCCTGTTGCAGCATGTGTCAGCATATCCTTTTTAAAGGCTTACAATATTGCACTGTATGTAAACGCCACATTACGTTCACCCATTTACCCATTGATGGACACTTGGGTTGCTTCCACATTTTGGCTCTTGTGAACAATGCTGCTGTGAACAGGGTGGGGAAATCGGTTTTGATGGTAGGAACCTGGGTGTTCGGGAGCTTAGCAGAATTCACATAAAGTCGGGCCGAGGTAGATCCCGGAACAAACCTTGTGTTCTCAAGAGCAGCGTAAGGCTCAGGGTGCCCTCCTCTGGGATAGGCTGGGGTTGGAGGAAGGGAGGGTGTCCTGGGACGGAGGAAGTGTGTCCACGTTTCAGGGAGAGGGCCCAGAAGGAAGGGGAATGCCAAACTATATCTTCCTCACAATTTGTCCAGCCCTGGCACCGATTTCACACTTTGTTGACCACTCTTCAGAACTCTTGTCAGGTCATGAGGGGTGACCCCTGAACTCTAGCATTGTACTAATTACTTAAGGAGAGATCTTTACTCAGTCTTCAAGACCCACCTCCTTCCTCTGCTGAGCCTTCCATCAAAGCTCTCCAGCAGCTGCTGGCCACCCAGGGTCCCTCCCCACCCCCACCCCCCCCACCCCAGCAGAGCTCTGTCTCCCTCCTCCGCCACCACCCAGCCCAATTACACTTTTTAAAAATTTTTATTTATTTTTTGCCAGAATTGCCTATATCTGAGTCAATAACTTATCTGTTGTCTATGCCAGACTGAGGTTTGGAGTCGGCCTTATGCTGAGTGCCTAGCGCTGTTCCTGGCACTGAAGAGGTTCAACGTGGCTTTCTTTGAAGGCAGAAAAGGAGGGTTACACTGATTAAACGAGGGGTCCTCAGTGATGCCCAGCATCAGTAGCCTGTTAGCTAGAGGCTGAGCCAAATAGAAGAAGAGTTTCCAGGGGACTTTGACATGGTGGCCGAAGACAAGGGAATTGCTTGTTGGAACTGGGTGACCCAGGAGCAGGCTTCAAGGTGCAGGAGATCAATACTGCTCCTTCCAAGAAAACAAACAGAATCGATGCCAGCTGCCCCAGCTCTCTGAGCAGATCTGAAAGCCACGGGCCCTTGGATGGACGTTCCATGCTGATTTTGCACACTGCAGCAAGGTGTCCCCGCTTGGGAAACTGGAAGACACTTTATTGTATTTCATACCTGCAATTGTACCTGGGCCACGGAAGGCCTCATAGCCAAACACACAGCAGCAGAAGAACATGCAGTTGAAGGGTTGAGAGAGTCCTGAGATATTGGGGCTGACTTTCTTGCTGCCATTCCCTAGTCCTCTACCCACAGCAGACATTGCCCATTGACATCCACACGCTGGCTTGCCGAGCAGAAATGCAGCCTCAAAATGTTCTCACCGTGTTTCAGGCTGCCCCTGCCAAACATTCATGGCTGGGACTTAATGTAAAAGCTTTGCCTCTCCTGAGCTAATCCAATATACCTTATTCCGGTAAGGCTCCTTTCTAAGGCTTTCTGGAGCCGATTCATTGTTGAATAGCTGGAATTGTTAAACCTCCAATTCAATTAAAACACATTGTGTTTCTATGCAGGAAAGGGCCGGGGCTAGGTGTTAAGAAGGTGCCTCCTTAAGCAGGTCAGAAATCTGCTCCTTGTCATTTCTCCCATTGGTCCTCCCCCTGCCTTCTGGACAGCACACAGTAAGGTTCTCCCTCTGTCCTGTGACAGCTCTTTCACACCTGAAGATGGCTGCTGTGCCTCCAATACCCCCACCCTCCCACCTTAGTCTTTCTTTTTTCCAGAGGAAATCTAAGTGTTTTCAGCCATTTCTTAATAGTATTTTGTTTGCAGACCCCTCAACGCTCTGGTTAGCCTCCTGTGACCATGCCCCAGCGGGTCTACATTCCTCTTAAATTGTGTTGCCCAGTATGTGCACAGTACTTCATTTGTGATCCTACTCATTCAGAGTACAAGCCAACACCAAGGGACATTCAGGTGAGTCTTGGGAGGTGAGGAAGAATTCACCAAGTTGACAAGGTGCATCAAGGTGCTTCTAGGCAGGGAGAACCTCTATGAAAGTGTGACCATGACTTTTTGGGGTAGAGCATGCAAATACTTGTATGGGCTAAGTTCTATTATTTTTTCATGACTTAACATTATTCTTAGAATTATAAAGGCTGAGAGTGTCAAAGCTCCTTAAAAGGCACAAACATCCATCTGATGATTAAATTGCCAGCTACAGCATTCCTTGTGAAAGACTGGAAGTCTCATTGTAATAGTGGTCATTTTCAGAGTTATTCCAGGCATTGTGTGCACCAGTAGACGTGCGTTCTCCACAGGAGCAACCAAGGTGGAGGGACAAGGACAAATAAACTCAGATTTTTGTTTCCAAGAAGACTACACTCTAGTGGGTGGAGGGTGCGCACACACACACAAAGTAAAACAAATGGTATAATAGAAGATGGGCTAAATATTGTGGAATTACAGAAAGAAAGGCAGTATTTCCAATGAAGAGAACAGAGATGGCTTATCCTGTGTCTAGCCAACAGCCAGAGTTATCTCTCTAAAAACCAAAGCAGATCACATTACTCTCCTGCTCAAAGCCTTCCTCTGAGACTTCCCAGCACACTCAGAAATAAACCCAAGGTCCTTACAGTGACACGTAGGATCCTACATGGCCTGGCGCCTGGCACCTAGCCACCTCTCATGGTTCACATGAACTCTTGCTCGCCCTTCCTTCCTTCCTTCCTTCCTTCCTTCCTTCCTTCCTTCCTTCCTTCCTTTCTTTTCTTTCTTCCTTTCTTTCCTTTCTTTCTTTCTTTCTTTCTTTCTTTCTTTCTTTCTTTCTTTCTTTCTTTCTTTCTTTCTTTCTTTCTTTCTTTCTTTCTTTCCTTCCTTCCTTCCTTCCTTTTCTTTTCTTTTCTTTTCTTTTTTATTTCTTTTCTTTCTTTCTTTCCTTTTCTTCTTCCTTCCTTCCTTCCTTCCTTCCTTCCTTCCTTCCTTCCTTCCTTCCTTCCTTTCTTTTCTTTCTTCCTTTCTTTCCTTTCTTCCTTCCTTTCTTTCTTTCTTTCTTTCTTTCTTTCTTTCTTTCTTTCTTTCTTTCTTTCTTTCTTTCTTTCTTTCTTTCTTTCTTTCTTTCTTTCTTTCTTTCTTTCCTTCCTTCCTTCCTTCCTTCCTTTTCTTTTCTTTTTTATTTCTTTTCTTTCTTTCTTTCCTTTTCTTCTCCCTCCCTCCCTCCCTCCCTCCCTCCCTCCCTCCCTCCCTCCCTTCCTTCCTTCCTTCCTTCCTTCCTTCCTTCCTTCCTTCCTTCCTTCCTTCCATATATTTTTATTGATTTCAGAGAGGAAGAGCGAGGGGGAGAGAGATAGAAACATCAACTATGAGAGAGAATCATTGATCGGCTGCTTCCTGCATGCCCCCCACTAGGGACTGAGCCCTCAACCCGGGCATGTGCCCTTGACCAGAATCGAATCCAGGACCCTTCAGTCCACAGGCCGGTGCTCTATCCACTGAGCAAAACTGGCTAGGGCTGCACTTTCCACTCTGATCATACAGACCTCCTTACTGTCCCTCCAACCTGCAGGTTCCTACCTTAGGGCTTTTAGGCTGGGTGCATTTCCTCAGGCCTCCCATGGCTGGTTCCCTCACTTCATTCAGTCTCTGCTTAAATGTCAGTTTTACAGAGAGACCTAAAGTCTACCCCAGCCTCGATCTGTCACTTGCTATCCTCTTACCCTGCCTTATTTCATAACATTTATTACTGCCTGAAATTATCTTTACATTTATTTGTTAATTGACCGTCTCCCAGTAGAATGCAAGCTCTGTGAAGGCATGGGTTTCATCTGTTTTGTTCCTGTTGTATCCCCAGTGCCAAGAATGGGCCCCCTGGCACATAATAGATACCAAATAAACATTTGTGGACTGAACTGGTGAGTTCATCTTCTTGACAGCCTATTCTAAAATTATAGCAGATATTAACATTTGGTGTACTTGGCTATATTTTATAGAAATAAACCTAATCTTTTTGAAAATGAGGCCAAATGTGGTATTTCCTACTTTTCACGATTTCTCAAAGATTTTGACTGTGGGTCTAAGGTCTGCAAATTCTTTCAGCTGTCTGGGGGATTTTCCATCTAGGTCTAGGGACTAGACAAATTGCATGCACAGAGGACTCACGCCCAGCATAAGAGTTACATTCTCAAGTCAGCATTGAAAGCTAAAAGTGACATGTCCCCAAAATTGTCCTTGAATATCCTTAGCAGGGCAGCAAATCACTGATTCTTAGTTGTGCATCCAAGGAATTGGTTTGTTTGCATTAGGAGCCCCGCAGTATGAAAAATGATCTCTGAACACCCAACTCACTCTTAGCTGCCTAGCTGCCCTTCCTATGGGGGCATTTGGAAGCTGACTCTAGTGAGTCCTGGAGCCAGACTAACTTTGAATCCTGGCTCCATCACTTACTTACTAATTACAGGCAGTTACTCAGCCTCTCTATGCACCAGCTTCTTCATCTGTAAAGTGGGATCATAATAGTACCTGCCTCATGGGGTTATATTGGGGACCAAATTTATAAATCCACGAAGGACCTTAGGCTAGCACTTGGCACATAATAAGTATTTGCATTGCTATTACCAATTATTTTATTATCTCCCATCTCATGTTCACACTGGGGCATATGCTCAGTGGGCGGAAAGGCAGGCAGAATGCTCTAGAGTACTTAAATTGTAACTGCTGGCTCATTCTCTCCAACTCTCTTTGTTTCTCTCTTTCCCAAATGCCGACGGTAGAATGTGTGACCTCACTGTAAATTGCTGAGGTCCTTTCCTTCTGCTGGAAAGAATTCCAGCTATTCATTCTTCTATGATTGGCATACAATTTCTAGTTTGGACACCTTTGTAAAGACTGGAGAAGATGTGAAAACAAATATGGAATAGTTTGACCTCCTCCTCTGTGTACACACACCTTCCATAGACAATGGGTTTAGCCTTTGCTTGAAGTTCTTCCCCAGACATCACTGTTGAGTCCCTCGGGTTGCTTTTAGCGTTTCCTGGAGCACTGTCTTCTTCTCTAGCTTCTGCTTTTTGGGCACTATTCTTACAGATTCATGTGCTTCCCTTTCTTTCAGTATTGAGAAAGAAAAAAAGTCGGAAGAAAGGCAACACTGCAGAAAATTTATGAAATATAGCCAGCCAGTTTTTGGGTTTTTTTAAATGTGAAGAACAGAAAAGAGAGAGGAGGCCTGAGGAGTTGGCATGAGGAGAAAGGAGCATTTGTTGTTATATACGGCAGAAGCGGCTGTCCTGCTTGCAGTGATGAATTTCCCGAGGCCAGAGCTGCAGGAGACTTGCAGGGGTCTAGGGAGCAGTCCGCACAAGATGCCAGCTCACTACCGGGAGGCAACTTTTGACCACACCTGACAAGTTCAGGTATTACACGTATTTGTTTTTCTTCTAAGTCCTGGGACAGAATTCCTTAGTTCTGAGCTGATATTGAGAACAGTGAGGGGATCCTTCTAGAACAGTGGGTCGCGACCCCTTTGGGTGTTGAACGACCCTTTCACAGGGGTCGCCTAAGACCATCGGAAAACACATATATAATTACATATTGTTATTGTGATTAATCACTATGCTTTAATTATGTTCAACTTGTAACAATGAAAATACATCCTGCATATCAGATATTTACATTACAATTCATAACAGTAGCAAAATTACAGTTATGAAGTAGCAACGAAAATAATTTTATGGTTGGGGGTCACCACAACATGAGGAACTGTATTAAAGGGTCGCGGCATTAGGAAGGTTGAGAACCACTGTTCTAGAAGCACTCAGGAAGTGCCAGATATTATTACTATCATCCTTGGGCTCAATACTCCATTCAATCATTCATCCAACAAATATTTACTGAGCTCTTATGTTCCAGGTATGATGCAAAACATTGAGGATAAAAAGATGAAGTAGGCACAGTCTCTTCCCTTAAGTTGCTTATGTCTAGTGAGAATGAGAGGCACAAACAGATGACCCTCCTACAGCAGGGTAAGCGCAGAGTCTCAGGCTGGGGGCCTCAGGAGCGGTCCCCAGGCAGCGACCCTAGGAAGTGCCAGGAGAGGGGTGAGAAGCTGAGACAGAGAAGGAAAAGAAATCAAAACAGGGTGTGTTAATGAGCAGGTGATTGCTGTGTGCAGCTGGAGCTCGGTCCCATTGGGGAGTGCTCAGAGCAAGTGCAGAAGCTCTCTCATCTGAGGGTGAGAATCTGACAATTGCCCATGAACGCCCACCTTCTGGCCTGCCCTGACGTCTGGCCGAGCACATGCAGGGCTATAGGCAGTAGAAAGTCATGGGTGTGTAGGAAATGATGGTGCCAAAGGATGTAGGCAGAGCACTGGCAGTGTCTATTACATGTACTCATAGGAACAAGCACAGGGCACTCCGGGGGCTCCAAGGGGGAGCTCCCAGCTCAATTTGGTTGGGTCCAAGAGGCCTTCCTGGAAGAGGTGACCATTGAGCAGTGTCCTATGGGATGCCTTACACCAGAGATGTTTAGCAGTGGCACAGGCTGATGTCTGGCCACACTAAAGATTTTGAACTGAGAGTTTGGCTAAAGTTAAATCAATTTCTACCTATCACCTTGCCTATATGGTTTTGGAGGATGAGAGCAGGATAAGAATGCAAATGGCTGCCATCCTCACAGTGCTATCTTCTGCAGAATTGAGAAATGAGAGGGAACAGCAAGCCGTAAGCTTATGTTTGCTTTTTGCGAAGAAAAAAAAAAAAAGTTCAAGGGCTTTTCTGGGTTCATCCAAAACCGACCCCAAGTTTCTGTCTTTTGTGGGTTAGGTGCTTCCTCAGAACATCCTTCCTTCCAGAGCTGCCATCCACAGCCCTGCCCAGCCCCCACATGCTCGCTGCACTCACTGCTCCTTCATCAGCACCACCTCCCAATTAGACCAAGGATGTGGCAATCGGGCTGCCCAGAATTGCTCTCCCCACCTTCAGCTTGTCCTGAGCAGAGTTCAGATTGCACATTTCCCGACACTCAGAGAGACCCATTAATATTTAGCATGTTACATTTCCAGAGCACTTTGCTAACACGAATTGATCTTTCCGGCACCCCCTTGTGAGACAGCTCAGTGCTGCTGGCCCTACGAGGGACATCAGGCTTTGGAAAATCAGCTACTTACTTAGGCAAGAGCCACTGCTGGTGAGTGATAGATCCAGATTAGAACCAGTCGATGACACCAGTTGTCTGAGCCTCCAGACAGAACTCCAGAACACTCCCGCCCTGGAATAAACCCAGCCTTCGGAAGATTTAAATAGAATGGGTTTGTTATCTTTAAATCTGGACCGTTTACAAACCAGTTGCCATTTTTTGGAAATGCTTATTATGTACCTGGAATGGGGCACTTTACATAGAATGTATCACTTAGCAATCACAATCCTTGCCCACCTGCTGTGATGTTGCCACTATTATTATTTAATGCATCAGAAAACCGAGGCACAGAAAGATAAAGTATCCTGCTTAAAGTTGCACAGCTAGTAATTGGAAGAGCGAGGATTTAAACCCAAGCTATTCATCAGGGATCAGGTCAAATAGAATTACTCTTTGTGAAGTTCTATCTATTCCCAAGTAATTCATCAGATGCTTTGCTACATTATTTTTGGAGGTCAGGGAATTGGGGGGCGAGGAATGGGGCACGGAGAGGTGCTGTCTGCAAAAGTGTTCTTGAGGAATGAGAGTGTAAACTAAAGTTATTGGTTACTTGATTTCCTCTGATTTTACCCTTGGCTCCCCGTTCCCACCCCTGCTTTAAAGAACAAAGAGAGGACTAGTTCATCCAATAAGTAAGTGTGGGGCCCATATGCCATGAATGGTGCTTGGTTATGACACCTGCCATGGCGGGGTAGAGGCATACACACAGTTACGATTTGGTGGGAGCTCTCTAACCAAGGATTATTGGGAGGAGGAGGCAGAAGTAACTTGTTCGTCTAGTAAAGTGGGGGGTGTTTTGTGGAGGCTGCACATCCTGAGGCAGGTGTTAAGGAGGTCGATATCAGGGCATAGATGATGCCATGCTGGAACCCAAGGTCCAGTTCTAGATACCTGACTGGTTCAAACAGAGCGCAACTGTGAGATTCAAATTGGCAGAAGTTGCTACATTATTTTATTTATTTTTTAATTAAATCTTTATTGTTCAGATTATTACAGTTGTTCCTCTTTTTCCCCCCCATATCTCCCCTCCACCCGGTTCCCACCCCACCCTCTGCCCTTACCCCCCCCCACTGTCCTCATCCATAGGTGTATGATTTTTTTCCAGTCTCTTCCCGCACCCCCCACACCCCTTTCCCCCCCCACCCCGAGAATTGTCAGTTCACTCCCTTTCTATGCCCCTGATTCTATTATATTCACCAGTTTATTCTGTTAATCAGATTTTTTATTCACTTGATTTTTAGATTCACTTGTTGATAGATATGTACTTGTTGTTCATAATTTGTATCTTTACCTTTTTCTTCTTCTTCCTCTTCTTAAAGAATACCTTTCAGCATTTCATGTAATACTGGTTTGGTGGTGATGAACTCCTTTAACTTCTGTGAAGCTCTTTATGTGATCTTCAATTCTGAATGATAGCTTTGCTGGATAAAGTAATCTTGGTTGTAGGTTCTTGGCATTCATCACTTTGAATATTTCTTGCCACTCCCTTCTGGTCTGCATAGTTTCTGTTGAGAAATCAGCTGACAATCTTATGGGTACTCCCATGTAGGTAACTGACTGTTTTTCTCTTGCTGCTTTTAAGATTCTCTCTCTGTCTTTTGCTCTTGGCATTTTAATTATGATGTGTCTTGGTGTGGTCCTCTTTGGGTTCCTTTTGTTTGGGGTTCTCTGCACTTCCTGGACTTGTAAGTCTATTTATTTCACCAGGTAGGGGAAGTTTTCTGTCATTATTTCTTCAAATAGGTTTTCAATATCTTGCTCTCTCTCTCTTCTTCTGGCACCCCCATAATTTGGATGTTGGTACGCTTGAAGTTGTCCCAGAGGCTCCTTACACCATCTTCATATTTTTGGATTCTTTTTTCTTTTCCATTTGGGTGTTTTTTACTTCTTTGTATTTCAAATCTTTGACTTGATTCTTGCGATCCTCTAGTCTGCTGTTGGATCTCTGTATAATATTCTTTATTTCAGTCAGTGTATGCTTAATTTCTATTTAGTCCTTTTTCAAAACCTCGAGGGTCTCACTAGATTTATTGATGGTCTCAAATTTATCGGCGGTTTCTAGAAAATTCTTGAAAAACCTCATAACCGTGGTTTTGAACTCTATATCCAGTAGTTTTCTTTCCTCCATTTCTGTCATTTGTGACCTGTTTCTTTGTCTCCGCATTATGGCTGCTTCCCTGTGTTGATAGGGTGGCTTTTCTGTGTTAGTTGTCCTATAGGACCCAGTAGCTCAGCCTCCCCAATTACCTGAGGTAGACACTCTTGGTGCACCCCTTTGTGGGTTGTGTGCACAGTCTTGTTGTAGTTAAGCCTTGATTGTAGTTGGTATCACTGGGAGGAATTGACCCTCCAGGCCAATTGGCTCAGAGAATCAGCTGTGTCTGTGGTGGGAGAATTTCTGTGCTGGAGTCACCCTTATGGGGCAAGACTTGCTTCAGTGGGGCTTTGGTGCTCACTGAGTCTGCCCCCAGAGTGTGTCCCTTATGCATCTGAGGAGTTGTAATCTGGATGGTCCCACTCTGACCACTGGGTACACTGGCACTTGGATCTCTAAGGAGGTGCTAATTTAGCCTCTGCCTGAGGCTACCCAGCAGGAGCTATGAAGAGATCTGCAGATTCCTCTTCTTTGTTTGGGGTTTGGAGGTGCCCAGATGAGGCCCAGCTTTGCACTTTACTTCTGCACCTCCTCTGAGTCTCAGTGTGCTTTTCTTTTTTCTTCTAGTTGTAGAATTTCCACTCAGCCAGCCTTCCTGTGGTTCTGGATGATGTCCGTTTTGTCTTTTAGTTGTATTTTTGAAGTGGTTGTGCGAGGCAGCAATTTCAGGTGTTTACCTATGCCGCCATCTTGGTTTCTCTACACTATTTTAGAGTTACCTCTCTAAGGAGTCAAGTTGTTCTCAGATCATGAGGACTATGGGCATAATATCACCAAGCTTTCCCTCCAGTCAGGCATGGTGGCATTAGATAGTTTAGCTGTACAAGTCCTGACATCAAGCGATGGAAACTAGTGGTGGGAGGGGAATATGTGTGTGTGTGGTGGCAGTATGGTGGTGGGGTGCTGGCACAACTCACAGCTGCATAAGAGCTTCAGATGCTGTGACCTCACAACCCAGAGAGTCAACCAAAACAATAGTTGTGTCCATGCCCTCTTGAAGGTAGCTTCACCTAGAGTTGAGAGAGTTCTCTGGCTCCTAATTTAGGCTTGGGGGCCTGGAGTCATTGCTGCTCATGAGTCCTCTCTCCTGCTTTTTCTGAATTAAATGGGAGCTGTCCGTTGATACCTTGCCCTCCTATTGTCCTAAAAAGTCTTATGATTCCTCCAGTTGATGCCCAAGACCCATACAATTCTGGATAGTAGCACTTTATGAGGGAAAGGTCAAAATACCCTAAATCTCAATAAAATGTGGATGCTTCTGTGCTTATTGGCTAAAAATCACAAAAGCAAAGAAATTTCAAGTGGGAGGGACCCATCAGGGCTCACATTTCCAAGGGGCAGGCTCGTTTAGTCCCTCTCTCCTGGTAACATTTTCTCCTCCATCTTCCATGCCAACCGAGTAATTGTGGTATTATATTGGGAGGCTATTAAAGCTCCGAGGAGATTGTGAAATGCCCCCCGCAGGGTTTTTCTCTTATATATGCCGTGTTCAAACTGTCTACTTTGAAGCTAGGCTGAGAATCATTAAACAGACAGGTGACATGGAGTCCCTAAGAGTCTGAAAACCAGATATCCTCCGTTAATTATCCCAGGACTCCAAAGGATCACACTATTAAAACAGGTAAGCTGGCGTGAGAGGTGGTATAATTTAGTGGCTGAGAGCTCAGACTCTAGAGCCAGACTGTTTTGGTTCAAAACTCAGGTTTTTCACTTATTAGCTGCATAGCCTGGGGCCTCTGTTTCCTCCAGTGTAAAATGATGGTAATAACAGATTGTACCTCGTACTGTTGTGCAAGGATTGACTCAGATGGGACATGTAAAGGGCTTAGCACGGTTCCTGGCACACATTAAGCACTTGTTAAATGCTATGGTTTATTAAAGGGAGAACCTTTTCCTCCTCTAGGGCATTTCTTTCTCTTCCTTATGTCCTTGACCGCTATGGTTGGGAGTTCAAAGGCAAAACAGCTTGCACATGGGCATTATTCCTCCCCCTCTCCATTGCCTTAAACCAGTGGTTTTCAACCTTCTGGCCCTTTAAATACAGTTCCTCATGTTGTGACCCAACCATAAAATTATTTTCGTTGCTACTTCATAACTGTAATGTTGCTACTGTTATGAATCGTAATGTAAATATCTGATATGCAGGATGGTCCTAGGCGGCTCCTGTGAAAGGGTCGTTCACCGCCAAAAGGGTCGCAACCCACAGGTTGAGAACCGCTGCCTTAAACCAACCTATCACCATTTTTATCCAAGAGCTAAGGTCCCTTTAAGCAGCCATTCCTTATTTAGTCTATTTAAAAAAGAAAAGATCCTTCGGTTTCATGTTCCTTTATTGTATTTTGTAAGGGACTGAGCACATACTGGATACTGTGTAAATGTGAAATACTCTAACAATAGTAACCGAGACAGATGAGAAACTCAAGGAAGCAAAGTCACCATTTTGAATTTAGCGTTTTATTGATGGGCTGAGTGATTTGGGAGAGACAATGCGGCTCCAAAGCTAAAGAGCCCACAGGGATTCAGAGGGCAAAGATCTGAATTTCAGTCACAGCAGCAGGTCTGGTGTCCCCAGGCAGGCAGCTTCCTTCCCCTGGAACTCAAATTCTCCCCATGCATACTGGGCTTAATGCCACAAAACCATCTCTCAGGGATGTTAAGCCAGGGCTGCCATATGTGGTTGTGCAGACTGTGCACTGCACAAGGATGCCAGCTGCAGAAGCAAGTGGGGGCATAACGCAGCCCAAGCTTGCTCATTGATCTGTGCACCCTGGAGATGGGCTTGTCTATCTGGAGGAAGGGGCACTTTTTTCTCATTTGCATGAAGATACTATATGGGCTAGTGGAGGCCCTGTGTGAATGAAGAACACAGAGCTTAGCACATTGAATGGATGCCTTCACTCAGCACAGTTATTCAACACCTACTATGTGTCAGGCTTTATTCTAGGGGCGGCAGACATGGAGATGAATATAAACAAGTTCTGCCCGTGGGTCTTTTCTCCTTCACCAGCCCGTTCTCCCCTACATTCAATCACCAGCAGGTCCTGCTGGCGCTGCAAAATATTTGTCAAATCCACCCATTTTGTTTTAACACCAGCACTTTGTGTCATTCTTTCTTACTTAGACTAATGCAGTAAATGGGCTCCCACTTCTACTCTGGCCCTCCAAGCAAAAGCAGAGTGATTGAAATGTGGATCGGATAACACCACCCCCTTGGTTGCTCTAATTTAATCCACAGTCCTCACCATGGCCTTAAGGTTGTGCACACCTGACTCCAATTACCTCATGTCATCTGGATCACCTAATTGACACTCCTGCTATCTGTATTAGGGTTCCCCAGAGAAACAGAACCAATAGGAGATATATATATATATATATACATACATATACATACATATATATATATATATATATATATATCCTATATGATTGTTTTAATACATAAACACAAACACTACATATGTTTATCTAAATAGGATATATATCCTATTATATGTATACTGGTGGCCCGGTGCATGGATTCATGCACATTTAATTAATTAAAGGAAATTAATTTGAAGAAATATTTTAATATCGCTGTTTGTCCTTTCTCTATAATAGAAGTGTCAACCAAATTCACAATCGACAATGACAGATGGAAACACACACGTGTGATTGGCCCCAGAGAGAGCTTTGTATATAAAGAATAAACTTGCTTAATTAGACCTGCTTTCTGATTTAGCTAAACTTTTTCCAACCCAGTGAAGCACCCCAACTTCTCTTTCAGGTAATTGTAAGCAATACAGCAGTAAATATCAACATGAAGCAGATTATTATTGTAGATCTCAGGGAGAACAAAGGGTGAAATATTTAACAGTATTTTCAGTGTTTGACTATATTCTGTGCAGTGAGAAAACCTGAAGTCATTTTCAACTTCCTCCATTTCTTACTACTTTTCAGTTGGGTCAAGTTTTTAAACTTTCTAAATCTCTGTTTTCCGGCTAATGAAAAGAAAATTGGATTCCACTGAGTCTCCTATTAACCTGCTTTAGGACTTCTGTGAGGATCAAATGAGATGAGGCATGAGAAAACACTTCACAGACTTTTGGTTAAAGTGTAAAATGTTTGCACCTGGCTATAAAGCAAGTCGTGTTCCTGGGCTGAAGAAACTCCAAGGAGGCTAGTCCCTAGGACAGTGGTCGGCAAACTGCGGATCGGCAAACCCCGGCTTGCGAGCCACATGTGACTCTTTGGCCCCTTGAGTGTGGCTCTTCCACAAAATACCGACTTCTGTGCATGGGCCACGAAGTTTCAATCGCACTGTACATGCATGCCCACACGTGGTATTTTGTGGAAGAGCCACACTCAAGGGGGCAAAGAGCTGCATGTGGCTCGCGAGCCGAGGTTTGCCGACCACAGCCCTAGGGAGAGGAAGCCAGGCGTTGCTACATGATGTCATTACCTGGTACCCACAGCCACCATTTCTGGGCTGGGCTGGGCTGTGGGCTGCATTTTGCACCATGGGGTCTCAGCAGTGTCAGCTGTGATTTGGTGAGCTGTCGCTCTGGGGTGGTGTTGGGGCCTGTGTCCCACTTGGGGGAAGCTAAATGTTGGTTTGTCGGTGCCAGGTCCGTGGTGCCGTTTCTGTGTAAATGACCAGTGTGTGTCACGACATCTCCTGCGTTGAGTGTCTGCCCCCTGGGAATCAGTGCACATCATAGTGACTGGTCGGAAGGTCGGACACTTAGCATATTCGCCTTTTATATATATATAGATATCATATATATATGCTATATCCTATATACAGGATATATATTCTATATATGTATGTATATACAAAAGGAGATTTATTTTGAGGAATTGGCTCATGCAGGTGTGGAGGCTGAGAAGTCCCACAATCTGCTGTCTGCAAGCTGGAGGCCTAGGAAAGCCAGTGGTGTAATTCAAGTCTGAGTCTGAGGCCTGAGAACCAGGGGAACCAATGGGATAAATCTCAGTTCAAGGACAGGTGAAGGCTAACAGACAGATGTCCCAGCTCAGGTACACAACCAAGAAGGGACTGAATTCTCCCTTTTCCTGATTTTTACTCTATTCAGGCCCTCAGTGGATTGAATGGTGGTGCCCACTCATATCAGAGAGGGGAGCAATGTACAGTTGACTCTTGAACAATATGGGTTTGAACTTCACTGATCCACTTATACTTGGATTTTTAATAAATAAACATAGAGTCAGCTCTCCTTATTCCGGAGTTTCATTCTGCAGATTCAACCAACCACCAAGGATCTAAAACAGTATTTTTTGATCCGTGCTTGGGAATCCACAGGAAGTGGGGCTGACTGTTTGCATTATCCTATGCCATTTTATATAAGGGACTTAAGCACCGATAGATTTTGGTATCCTCGGGATATTCTGCAGCCAGTCTCCCATAGATTCTGAGGGAGATGACTGTGAGACGACGGTGGATGAGTCAAAAGCTGTACATAGATTTTCCATTGCACAGTGATTGGCTCCCCTAACCCTTGTGTTGTTCAGGGGTCACCTGTACTTTACTGATTCCACCAATTCAAAAGCTAATCCCATCTGCAAACATCCCCAAGTACACACGCAGAAATAATGTTTAATCTGGGCATTCTGTGGCCCAGTCAAGTTGACACCACATAAATTTAATGATCACACCATGCCGGCAACACTGACCATTCTGTCCTTCAAACAACCTAGCTCTTTCTTTGTATAGTCTGATCCATTTGGCTGGAACACTTCCCCCCTGGTTCTCCTCTTGATTATTATTTTTTCCATCCTTTGTTGCTCAGTGGAAAGATCACTGCCTCAGAGAGCTTACTGGACCACCCTGTTAGTTAAAGTAGATCACCACTCAATGCCAGGATGTTCTATCACAAAGCAGCCAGGCTGAATTTGTATGTATAGAGTTCTTTATTTTCTGTCTTATCTGCTAGATTGTAAGCACCATAACAGTAAGAACTATGCTTGTTTGTACTCCACTGTATAACTCTTAAGCATCTTGCTAGTGTCTGGTACATAGTAATAAATATCAATAAATATTTGCTAAATGAAGTTGTCGTAAGGAATTCATCTAATAGAGGATTCATCACCACAATACAATGAAGAGATGTGTGTTATGACAAAGGCAGTGTTGCCCTGGCAAACTGACTCTCAAAAAAAAAAAAAAAAAGCCCTAATTTGCCATTTGCTGATTTCCATGGTGGTATAAATACTCCCATCACAGCTGATTTCAAGCCACCAAAGGTAAGAACTGAATTGCAAAATTCCTGAGAGCTTAAATTGGCTTTTCAAAGTTGATGCGAGCTGGCTCCAGCATATCAATGAAAGAAAGGTCAGCATGGGTGCAATGATTACCCAGGAAAGAGGCAATAGTTCACCCTGGGGGAGCTCAGCAAAGACTTCCTGGAGGAGGTAATACTTGATCTGTGTTTTGGATGATGGGTGTGTTGGCTCACGTTCTATGCCACTTAAACTGGCTAATGTGCCGGGGTCCAACCCCAGCGGGTCCAGGGGTCCCCAAAGGTGTGGACGGAGTCGGCGAAGAAGGAATGACACAGGGACTTCTCCAGCCAGGTTTGGTCACCAGGTTCAAGTCAGGTTCTCCTGCCAATCTCTGTAGTCAGGTTCAGTCCAGGATCCTTTGCCATGTTCTCTCGCTAGGCTCCATCTCCAGGCTCTGAGGCCAGCCTCTGTCCAGGATCCCCTGCCATGCTCTCTCACCATGCTTTGCCTCCAGGCTCCGAGGCCAGTCCCTGTCCAAGATCCTCCGGCATGCTCTCGCCAGCGAAGTTCTTCTGTCTCTAGAGAACGTTCTGTGTAGGTTCTGTGCCTAGGCTCTGTCTCTCTTGGTCCTGTCTTCCAAGCCCTGTGTCCTTAGTTCTGTGTTCTGAGTTCTGTCTTCTGAATTCTGTGTTCTAAGTTCTGTGTTCTTCTGTCTTCTGAATTCTGTCTGTTGTTGTCTTGTTGCATCTGTATTTATACCAGTTGATTCTAATCCTGTCAATTTCTATTACAAAGGTTAGGGCGTTTCTTATCTCCATTCCAGGGAGTAAAGATTATGTAGCTTAAGCATGATTGTTTGTAGTTAAATTGATTAACTTCCCGCCTGGCACTTAGTTAAGGAGTTTCATCCCCTCCCTAACTTCAGGGGAAAATCCCTACTTGGGGATTCAACCTTTCTCGGAGAGGTGACCTTGGTTAAAACACAGTGCCAAGAAGGTGAGCAAACATATTAAGAACCGTATGCTATATTTGCCAGGTCCCTTGAAACAGCAAGGATGGACCGGCTCCCGGCACTAATGTAGCCCTGCTCTCAGTAGCCCACATTTAACCGTCCTTGGCTCCCCTACTCAGCTCACCTTTGCTGGGCTGGGAGTTATCACCTGACAGTCCAATCCTCAGAAAATCCTTCTATATGGCAGGTGTTCTACTGGGTTTGCTTTGAATCCAACAGAGGAGAATAATGTAGAGTACACTTAGTCACGGGAGAAAGGGAAGGGTTTTCCAAACAGAGGGACAGCTTGTGCAAAAGTGAGAGAGTGAATGCAATGCAGCAGTTTGGTAAATCTCGATGTGTAAGGGAGGGAGTGGAAGGAGACTACCTCCTGACAGGCGATGTTGATAGGCTGAGGAGCATAAAGCGATTCCCAGCCTGGGCAGAGGAAAAGGGAAAGACTGCTTACTTTTCCTGTATAATTCTTACCACAGCTGGTAATTGTGGGCTTTTGTTGTTATTGCTGGGTCTCATTTTTGGTATGGAGTCATTTGATTAATATCTGTCTCTTCCAAGAGACTGTAAACTCCACAAGGGCAGGGACGGCCTTGCTTGCTGTTATTGTTACGCAGCAAAAATACAACCTTGTTGAATAACTGAATCATCTGGGGAATTTTTGAAAAAAAAAAAAAAATGCCCCTGCTTACCTACCTCACAATAGGGTGTGCTATAATCTTTCTCTGAACCTTCCAACCACGGTATGGGGGGGTGGGAAGTAGTAGAGCTGACTTCCATATGTTGCAAAAGCCACCCCAAAGGATTCACCCCTGTTCCCCTTCTCAAACTTAATCAAGTGGATCCTTTACAAGATTTTACCCAAAAGGTGACAGGAGTAAAATGTTCCTTTGCATATATGGGCCCGATGGTAGTAGGGAGGATTGGATAGAGGTGCTAAGGAACTGAGGCCAGCGAGGAAGACCGTGCATGAGTAACCAGGTAAGAAATAATGCAGGTCTGAGTTAAATCACTGGCAGTGGGTGTGAAGAAGGAAGAGGTTCAAGAGATGCTTGGGAGGTAGACTTGGTGACTATTCGGGCATAGGTGGTAGAGGAAGTGAGAGCGAGGGAGGAATCTAGGTCGAAGGTGGGAGTTTCACTTTTGAAATGTCTGTGGGACACGGATGAGGAGGGGTCAGTCTATGAAGTTGGGAATACAAACATCCAACTCAGGAGAGGCGGGGCAGGAGCCTCCCCTCCCCCAGTGCAATACCAAGAACTCTGGAGAACACTAATATCTGAGACGGGTTAGAAAAACAATTCTCGGAGCCTGAGAGGAAGAAGGAAAACCTGACTAGTGTCAGAAAATAAGCGAAAAAGAATGTCCGTCCAGCAGCGTCAAATGGTGCCTAACGTTTAAGTCAGAGGACCTGAAACTATCTCTGATGAATTTGGCAACAAGGGCATTTTCTGTGGAGGCCGAGGACGAAGGAGGAAGTGGAGACAGCGAACTTAGACTATATTTTTCAAGAAACTTGGCTGTGAAGAAGAGGGATGGTATGACTGAGTGGGATGGGAAGAGATTCGAGTTCCTTTGTAGCTGAGCCCAAGGGTAAGAGTTGAGCGTAAGCACCTTCTCCACCTCTTCATTTTGCTAGCCCCGCCCCCCCACGTGACCCGTGGCAGCCGACGGCCCGGGACTACATCCCCCAGAAGGCCCCTCGGCGCGGGGCGGAGTCGAGGCCTGGCGCTCGCCCCCGAGGCGCCGACGGAAGAGCCAGAGCTTCGAGGAGGAGGCGGCGGAAGCGGAGAGCGACGGCGCGCCCGGTAACTAGCTGCCCCGAGCCCTATCCCTCCCTCCGTCTCTCCTTCCCTCCCTCCCTCCGTCCTTCCCTCCCTCCCTCTGCACCCTGAGCCGGGGCTCGTGGCGTTCCCTTCTCCCCTCACTCCTGGGACGGGAGTTCCTTTCTCTTTAGTTTGCTACCGGTATTTTTTCCTCACGTGACACGCAGGGCGGGCCCCCGCCTGGGGCGGAGGTTACTGGGCAGCTCCCGCCCTTCGACCCCCGAGGGACTGGGGTTGCGGGGGACCCTACCGTCCTACCGAGGCCCTTTGGCTCTGCCTGGGGGTGCGTGCCCGCTGAGGGCCCTCGCCCCAAAACTCCCTGTAGCGGGGACGTTCTTTTCTGGGTTTCAACAGGTACTGAGTGGGTCCGTGGCCACTCGGGGGCCCGGGACCGTGGGCCGCAGAGGCCGTCGGGAGACGCCCCCGGGCCGTGAGCGGTGTCCGGGGTGCGAGCCTGGGGAGTGAGTCCACTCCCTCCGCTGCCCGGGAGCCGTGGGCTATGCGCTGGGAGTGGGCAGTCGGGGCGGGAGGAGGCACTTCCTGGTTTTCCGGGGCGGCCCTCGGGACACCCTGTGCCGGAGCGTTAGTTTTCCTCAGCAGTAAAGCCGCCTCTCGGAGTGGCGGAAGGGGAGACCCCCAGGATGGGAGCCTGAGGTCCGGGGGAGGCGCCTAGGTCTCCACTTGCCGGGCCTGTGGTCCTTGTAGCCCGTTTCCCGCAGCCCCGGCCCGGCTTCCCTCTGGGAAAGCGGGGACCGGAGCCCTGGCCGCCCGCCCGCCTTCCAGTGAGAGAGAGCCCGTGTCCCAGGTGACCGGAGCCTCCCGTCGTTAAGTCCAGGTCAGTGGCATTTTAAAGTCACGTTCGTGTTTTTTCCTAAACCTGGAACAGGGTCATGCTGTGGAGGAAGATGAAATGAGTTAATAAACAGGTGGCAGCGGGTGCCTTTAGAAATGAAGGTGAGCCGTCCACGTGTGCTGATGCCCTGTTCCCGGGGAGGAGGTGGTGTCAGGGCCCCGCCTGTCACCTGCGGAGTCAGTTTTTAAACTTCGTCTGGATTTTAAGGTCCGTCAGGACCTGGACACGTCCCTCCCCCCAACACAGACACACCTGTCTACCCCCTTGTTCTGTTGTCACATTATTTCAGGTGCAGGTATCTCAGATTCGGTGCTCAGCTAATGCCTGTCTTCAGCGGGTCTGTGTCTCTCCCCGCTTCCCGCGACCGCCAGGGCTGACCCGCTCTGATCCCCGCACAAACCCCGCCACCTTGTGCGCCTACCGGCTCACGTGAGGGGGTCTGCTCACCTAGCCCAGGGACGCGTGCCAGGTGCCTGTTTTGCCTCAGTTCGAATTCAGAATATAAACAGCCAGTATTCTAATTTGTTTCTTTTTCTGGCAGTTGAGCTCTGAGACTCTTCTAAGCAGGTGGCTTTTGGTCTCCGTTTTCTTCCCCCTTTAGAGAATGGGGATTTTATAATAACATTTTTATGGGTTTGGAGGAGTAGTAGTGAGGTGACCTTAACTTGCATTTATTCTGAAATAATTGGTGGGAAACTATTTGGATGTGGTTCAGAAAAGCAAAGAGGTTGGCAGTGCAGGGAATCGGTTGAATGTACAAAGTCGAACCAATTTGAGTTCCAAGTCCTGGTGTTGTGACTTATATTTATGACTTTTAGCAAATTGATCTCTAAGACTGTTTACCAGTCTCTAAAATGGAGATAATAGCATTTCCCTCGCAAGGTGTCTATAAAGATTAAATGAGATAGGAATATAAAGAGCTTAGTAGTGCCTGGAGTAAGTGTTCGTTCTTTTGCTGTTGTAACTGATGATGATGATGATAAAAACATAACTTTAGTATTTTCTTGAGATTCCTATTTTTATTTGTAAAACAAGGATAGCTATCCTTAACCCATAAACTTAAAATACTGTAAGTTTTCAGATCGCAGGTTTGTTTTTTTTTAAGCAGTTGCAATTATGTAAAGATTATATAATGCTGCTTTTCACTTTTAGAGGTTTCCAAAATGCTGTTGTGAAAAGATTTTTGGGATGTGATGTTTCATTTATAACCTGTAGTAAGAATGTAGCTTTCTGTCTGCACATAGTAGATTTTAGCAGAACAATGATCTGTGTACGACTTAGATATTGACCATTAATTGATTAGGACAGACTTTTATAAGAGCATTGTTTTGTCTTGCCTTCCTCCCCAACTTTTTTTTTTTAAGCCAGATTAATGGGGTAGGGTCCTGAAGACTGGGTGACATCATTTTTTCTTTTTTGAATGTGAAGCTTTTAAAAATTATAGTTGACATACAGCATAATGATTTGACATTTATATACCTTACAAAGTGATCACCACGAAAAGTCCAGTAACCATCTATTATCATACAAAATTTCGTGATGTTATTGATAACTTTTCTTCCCCGTGACTTATTTATGTTATAACTACAAGTTTGTATTTCTTAATCCCCTTTATCTTTTTGCCCAACCCCTCACCCCTCTGGCAACTATCAGTTTTTCTGTATCTATGAGTCTATTCATTTGTTTAGTTTTTTAGATTCCACATGTAAGTGAAATGATATAGTATTTGTCTGACTTATTTCACTTAGCATAACACCTTCTAGGCCTGTCTATGTTTTGGCAAATGGCAAGATTTCATTCTTTTTCATGGCTGAGTAATATTCTTGTGTCTGTCTGTGTCCACTTCTTTACCCATTTATCTATTGATGAACACCTAGGTTGCTTCCATATCATGGCTATTGTAAGTAATGCTGCAGTGAACATAGAGGTACATACATCTTTTCGAGTTAGAGTTTTGTTTTCAGATACATGCCCAGAAGTGGAATTGCTTGGGTCCTCATTTGTCTCTTATTATAGCCTTTGTTTTAAAGCAGGGTGGGAAACCTTTTTTCTGCCAAGGGCCTTTGGATATTTATAACATCATTCTGGGGCCATACAAAATTATCAACTTAAAAATGAGCCTGCTATATTTGGCCAAACATTTAATTAACTCACCCCTGATGTGTTGGCAGAGCCAGAACAAATGATTTTATGGGGCTTATAATAAGGCCCGTGGGCTGGATGTTCCCCACCCCTCTTTTAAAGCCTATTTTGTCTGATAATTATTTCTTCCCAGCTTTTGTTTGTTTCCATTTTAATGAAATATTTTTTTTTACATCCTTTTACTTTCAGTCTGTGTCTTTCGACTGAAATGAGTCTCATCTTAGGCCACATATGTAAGGGTCTTGTTTTTTGTTTTTTTTTTTTTTTTTAATCCATTCAGGGGTGACTTCATTTTTTGAAGGCGGAAACTCTTGGTGACTGATGCTGATGGTGGCTTTGGTTTGCGCGGATTTGCAAGGAGTGAGAGTTTAGAGATACTAGGAGAAAAACCTAATAGGGAAAACTGACTTGTTGGTCAAAGCAGAGTCTTTTGGTTAAGAAATGAAATATTTGTTTTAAATTCTTTCAACCTGTTGACTGCAAGATATTAGTAGACTCAGATGTTTAGGAAATGTTTCCTTACTCTCTTTTTTGATGTGGTATTCCCTGGCCTCTGCTTTGTCAGTTTCATTCTTATTCATGAACCAGTAAGATATTTTTCACTACAGATTTGTATACAAAAATGTAAGTGATCACTTTCATTAAAATCTACTTTGTGTGCTGTAATGTGGTTTTCCTTTTGTGTTTTAAATATTTTTTTGACTCTTACTTAAAAGAAGTTTTTGGAAGGTAGACACATTCTCAGCTATAGTATCTAACTGTACATAGTGAAGCTCAGTTAGTGATGACTGTGCTGAATAGTTCTGAATAAGAACATTTTGTTGATTGTCCTATGTCCCTAAGGCATGCTCGGGAGAGACAGTATGGTATTGTGCAAATAACATAAGCTTTGGAGTCAGACTAATCAAAGTTTGAACCTAGGTTCTGCTGTTTATTATTTTGTGACTTTGGTTCCTATAATCATTCTGAGTTTATTTTCTCATGATCTGTAAAACGGATAATAATACCAACCTGCATGACTGAAAAATTTAGACATTGTTTGAACTCGGTAAATCTAGCCAGGCTTAGATAGATGGTGGTGTTACTACTATCTTCAGTTTTTATTGTATTTTTCTGATAGTTATGAATTTTGGTGATACATCTATGTTCATTCCCTCAGTGCTTTACATGATCAGTGTATTTTTCTTCCCTCAGCCAAGGTTAAGGTTGTTGATCGTGACCATGGTATCCGAAACACAGCAAAGCTAATTGGCCAACATGTTTGAATCTGTGACCCTGTCCTCATTAGCTCCTATTAACTAACCATTCACAAAATATCTCACCAGAATGAATAAGACTGCTATATTGTTGGTTCGGCATTCATGCGCTCATTAGACATAATAGAAGTAAATGAGCGAATACTGAAAGTAAAAGTATATATTTTTAATTACAAAACTTTATAAATATAGGACTAGCCCTCACATTATGTATGAAACTGGTGACTTGCAGGATGACATTGAAAACCACTAGCCTGAACTATAATTTAGACATTACTTTTAGCTGTTGAAAATGTATTTGTTGCAGACTTCCACTCATAGGAAAAGTGAGAAGAAATGGAACTAGACTATTCATGTCTTGAAAGAGAACCCTACTCCTATGCCACCAACCACAAAATGTGCTCTTAGTGGGGAAAACAGAGATCTCCACTGATGTTCCTGGCAGGATGGATGAAGCCTGGGTCACTCCAAAGAGCTTATTGAATTACAGAGAAATTCCCGTTGTCAGAGCTTTAGATAGAAGAGAAGTTATAGGGTGTTGCTCAGCAGCAAGACTGAATTTGGAGAGGATTTTCTCCTCAATAAAACATGGGCCAGTTGCTCCCAGTTCATGGTGTGCATTTTTCACTGTCTTTTGCTAGCCTTCTGTATAGTTTTCCATTCTTCAAATTCACTCTTCAGTTTTATAAATATTTGTTGTTCCTTCTGTACTTTTTTTTTTTTGTAATGTCAAACACAGTTGGTTTCTGACGAGGGTTAAAAATATGGAAGCAGAGAAGCACTGTTGGAAACAGCAGGTTCTGGTATCTAGTAAGGTTCCCAAGTAACAGGTTAACCTGTGAATATGATGGTATGGTTTTTTGGAATAGTCAAATGGCTGATAGTTCATAACCATTTAACTTGGTGCAGAGGCAAAAATATGGGCAAAAGATTTGTTTCACTCCTTAATATGTAATTTGCCTCTTAGAAAAGAATATATGTAATGTTAATAATTGGCTTGCAGTTGGGCTGTTGCAAGTTCTTTCCCACCATAAAAGTGTATGTCTTGAGTTGAGAATTTTTGGGGGCAGAATCCAGAGATATTATTCTGGATTACAAAACAACGTCTAATAGCTATCATTTATGCAGATTACATGCCAAGCACTGTGCTTAACATCTCTTTTTTCCTGTTTAATTTATGTTGACATTATTGCAGACCACAAAATGTGCAAAAAATTTACCCAAGTACCTCAGATATTCTCTCTCTCTCTCTCTCTCTCTCTCTCTCTCTCTCTCGTGTGTGTGTGTGTGTGTGTGTGTGTGTGTGTGTGTGTGTGTGTCTTGAACTGTTTGAGGCAAAGGTACAGAACTATTCTCTGGCATACCTAAATATTTGCGAGTGCATTTTCTAAAAACAAGGACATTCTTTTATGTAACCACAGTGCGGTTGTCAAAATCATGAAATTAATACTGATTGAATATTACCATCTAATCTATAGACTTGTTCAAATTTCACCCATTGTTCCAATAATGTATTTTTATAGCAAAAGAAAATTTTAGATCATGAAGTGCATTCAGTTGTCATAGCTCTTTAGTTTCCTTTAATCTCTAGCATTTCTTCAGTCTTTCTTTGTTCTTTTCATGACATTGACATTTTTGAAGACTGCAGGCCAGTTATTTTGTAGAATGCCTCTAATTTGGGTTTATCTGATATTTTCTCATAATTGGATTCAGGTTATCCATTTCTGGCAGGAGTACCACAGAAGTAATGTTATGACTTCATTAAGGTAATGTCTGCTAGGTTTTCTAGTGTGAAGTAACTGTTTTTTCTTACACAGTTTTTTTGGTGATAAAATATATATAACATAAAATATACCATTTAGTCATTTTAACTGAAATTAACTACATTCACATTTTGTAATTTTGAAGTATCTTTGACAAAATACTTGAAACTATAAATATATCCTGTTATTTCATGATGGTTTCTAAATGATGATTTTTTAAATTCCATCATTTTCCTATGCTTATTTATAACACTACTTTACTTCATTATTTTGATGCTGTCCCTGATTTGGCCAGTGGGAAGCCCTAAGATGATCTGTCTACTTTCGGATTGCTCTTGTTATTTTAACAATTTTCTACTTTCTACCACAACAAGATGTTCTAGGCTCATCCTAGACTTTCCCAGCCCAAGCCTTAGAATGAGTTATTTTTTCAAGGATCTCTGGTTGCTTTTAATAGAGAATGGCATTATAAGCCAGGACCTGGATTCCAGATGTCCTCATTGCTGCTGTGTGTCATTACTTCTAGGCCCTCTTAGCAGGTATCTGGGAAATAGATACATGTGATATAGGAATACGTGTGTTTGTGTCTACACCACTGATTCTAATCCAACACTATAGAATTTATTCTAGCCTTCATTTTATCTTTATAACTCCTCCTCTTAACAGAAACCTAGCCCCATTATTCATGTTTTTACTTACTGGTCCAATTCTAGAATATCAGAAAAATAGGTTAAGAATTGCTAGCTCATACCACTATTTAAAAGACACCTAGTAGCCTGGCTGGCGTGGCTCAGTGTTTGAGCATCAACCTGTGAACCAGGAGGTCATGCTTTGATTCCTGGTTGAGGCACATGCCCGGGCTGTGGGCCGGGTCCCTGGTGTGTGGCATGCAGAAGGCAGCCAATCAATGACTCTCATCATTGATGTTCCATCTCTCTCTCCCTCTCCCTTCCTCTCTGAAGTCAATAAAGGTATGAAAGACACCTAGTAAATAGAGTTCAATATTTGTTGATAGTTTTTTCCTTTAGCATAAATCTAAAGCATAATCATTTAGTCTACTAGTAAATCTCCACTGCCCAATAGGGTAGCCACTAACCACATAAATTGAAACGTGTCGTAGTGCAAAATATATACTGGATTTTGAAAACTTAGTATGAAATAAATTAATATTTTAACAATTTTTTATATTGTTTATATATTGACATGTTTAAGCTATATCAGATAAAATATATTAATAAAGTTTTAAGCTATTTTTACTTTAATACAGCTACTAGAAAATATTAAATTATTTATGTGGCTCCTATTATGTTACTTTTGGACATTACTGATATAAAAACCATGTTCAAAAGTTACTTGGATTAGTTTTCTCACTCCAATATTATTCTTTCCCTTGCATGGTTATCTTAGTCATTTGAAGTACAGTTCAGTTCTATTTGCATTTTAAGTTTTCTCTTCATTCTAATTGATCTTATTTATTTTTGAGTATGTGAAATATTAATAGTCTTCCAAAAGTCAGAATTGTATAAAAATATATATACTTAGAGCAGTGTCACCCATTTTTTTTTTTTTAAATCCTTTCTTTTCTACCCTGTTTACGCTTACCTTCTGTATAGGTAACTAATCTCAGCATTCTCTGAATTATCCTTCCTATGTGTTTTCCCCCCATGAATGAGGAAATACAGGTATATTTTCTTATTTTCTCTTTTTTACACAAAAGGAACCATAGTACTGGTATAGATGGATACTCTTTTGTACTTTGCATTTTTCACCTAACATATTTTGAAATCCATTCCACATCAATTTATAGAGTTCGCTCTCTTCCCTTCTTTCCTCCCTCTGTCTTTTCCTTCCTCCGACAGTTGCATAGTACTCTATTGTGAGGATGTTAACCATTCTCTTATGCTTTTTCCAATATTTTGCATTGACAAACAGTGCTGCAGTGACTAACCTTGTCCATATATATCTTTTCATATGTTGGAAGTGTATGTTTGGGTAAATTCCTAAAATGAGATGATTGGGTCAAAAGTTTAAAAGCATATATAGCTTTAAAATATTACCAGATCTTTTTCTATGGGGGCTGTACACATTTGAATTCCTATCAGTAATGTATGAGAGTGTTAGTTTCCCCACAACATTACCATCAGAGTGTGTTATTTTATACCTTTTAATTTTTGTTAACCTTATAGGTAAGAAATGGTATCCATATAGTTTTAATATTCACTTCTCTTATTAGTGAGTTTGAACATCTTTCTAAAATATGCATGAAGGTCATTTTAATATATCTTTTTTTGTGTGAATTGTCTTGTGTCTTTTTTGTTAATCCTCACCAGAGGATATTTTTTCCATTAATCTTTAGGGGAGGGGGGATGGAGTGGGGAGACATCGATATGAGAGAGACACATCAATTAGCAATTGGTTGCCTCCCTTGGGGCCTGGGAAACCTACAACCCAGGTATGTGCCCTGGACTGGGAATGGAACTCGAGACCCTTTGGTGTGCGGGCGGATGCTCTAGCCACTGAGACGCACTGGCAGGGCTCTTGTATCTTTCTATTCACTTTTCTATCAGGTTTTTTCCCTCCCTCAATTTTTAAGAATAAAAAAAATACGCTAGGGAAATTAGCTCGTTATAAATGATATTTGTTAAAGTTTGCCAGTTGTCTTTCGTTTCTTTAGGGTGTAAGTGTGTATTTGTTTAGACTTTTATGTAGTCCAATTTCTCATTGCATCAGAATTTTGGGTAATAATTAGGAAACCTTTTCCTTTACCCAGGATAAAAAGGAATTTACACATTTTCCTCTAGTACTTGTATGATTTTAGTTATGTTTGGATCTCAGATTCATTTGGAGTTTTTTTAAATGAATATTGTGTGAACTTATAATGTCCCAGCATGTTTTCTTTAAAAAGTACAATTTTGCCCTTGTGTTTTGAGATGCCACCTTTATCATATGTTAAGTTTCCATTGAATTTACTTCTGGACTTTCTGTTCTTTTGCACCAGTCTGTATTCCTGCACCATTATTACAGTTTTAATTATATTATATCGAGGGCTAGCTTCTAAAATTTCTACTGTGTTATTGGCTATTCTTACATGTTTGTTTTTTCTGTTGAACTTTAGTAGCAGCTGTTGCCATAAAAAAGCTTGCATGTATTAGGATTGTTATTGGGATTATGTTAAATTCATAAATTAATGAAGAGAGAACTGACATCTGGATGATGTTGAGTTGTGTTGAGTTTTCTATCTAAGAACAAGGAATATCTATTTGTTCAAATCTATATTAGTGTCACAGGAATGTTTTCTTTTTATTGGTTTTGTATACTTGTTAAATTTTCCATTTAAAAAACTTACTAACATGTTTATAGATCTTTATGTCAATATTTGTAGAGCTACTTTATTCTGTTTAATGTTTGTATTGTTTTCCATGATATAGATGTTCCATAATTGATTTACTCTGGCCGATATAGATGGACATTAAAGTTGTGTATAATTTTTCATTCTATGTAATTTTTCAGTCTACATTCACGAAAACAGGATCTTACTGCTTTTTAAAAAATCTTTGCCAGTTTGAAGGGCATTAAAGAATATATTTATTTTTTATTTCTTTGCTAACTGATGATGCTTATTTTTTATCCATCTATTCAAACTTCCATTCAGCATATTCTTACTGAGCATCCACTATGTGCCATCCTATAAGAACTATAGTAATGCCTGGAAGTTGAATGTCTTTTTGTGTTTTTGATCATTTGCATTATTTTGTTTTGTACACCTCTTTTATTTTTTTTTCAATGGCAGTTAATTGGTGTTTCTGCTCCCTCAGACCAGTTCTCAGAAGACCGAGAATGAAAGATAACATTTCTTTATTCTGTTTTGTTGCTGAGTTTCTAAAAAGTACTTTGTGTGTATATTTATTTTTCTTGCAAAATCTGTGGTAAATCCTGGGTTAAACTCTTAGTATTCACGAAATGAGATAATGTAAGTTAAGTGCACAGGCAAGTGTCAAAGAAATGATTACACATTTTTATAAAAATGACTTTTATTATTATTATTTTCCAGGTGAGGCTGCTGCATCTATCAGAAAGGAATTTTTGTACCATTTTTCTTCAGACAGAGTCTGTTTGTTGTAGAGCAGGGGTGGGGAACATCCAGCCCATGGGCTGTATAAGGCCCTTGAAATCATTTGGTCTGGCCCTGCCAAGGCAACCGCAGGCAGGACTCGAAATTCAAGATGTAGGAGCTTTTTTCATAGCAACATACGTTTATATTAAGTGAATCATAATAATGAAAAAATTTTTTTAATTAATCCTTACCCGAGGATATATTTTTTCCCATTGATTTTTTTGTTGTTTTGTTAGAGAGAGCGGAAGTAGGGGAATAGAGAGAGAGAGAAACATTGTTGTGAGAGAGACACATTGATATGTTGCCGCCTGTACACTCCCAACTGGGCCAGGATTGGGCCTGCAACCCAGGTAGTGTCCTTAACTGGGAATCAAACCTGGACTCTTCACCTGTGGGCCAATGCTCTAACCACTGAGCAATAGGCCAGGGCAATAATGTAAATTTTGAGGGACAAGCAAGGAACGAAGGAACATCCATTACAAGATAGACAAGACACGGAGGAGTACATGAAAGCTTCTTGTCTGTTGACCTAAGCCTGTCTGTCTGTATTGTGGTGACTCAGAGGACAGTCAGTGACAGGCAGGCTGGGAGTGTACATGTTGGGACAGTGTTAACACGGAACTATGGCGATCAGTCATGAGATGAGATGCTATGAGATGATTCCTCACAATGTTGAGGATCTTGCCTCTGATGATTGAAGACGATGTTGTCGACTTTGTTGACACAGACAGTAACTCCAATCCAACCTTTATCCACACATCCACCATCAACAATCCTCCCCCAAACAGTCTCAGATGAAGATTAATGAAATTACAGCAGCACACAGAAAAGACCTCAAGTGTCGATGACATGATGATACGAACATTGCATATGTTCCAAATCCAAAATGCAGGATTAGAACAGCAGTTAAAGCAAAATAATCAACACACACACAGGATAGTTATTAAAACTTAAGTGGTGTGACATCCTACAAATGGCGACTACAAAGAAGAGAAAAGTTGATGCAGAGCGTCCATCTTTCCAAGCGAAATGGACAAATGATTATTTTTTTGTTGAAGTCAAAGGCAAACCTGTGTGCCTAGTTTGTGGCGATATGTTAGCAGTAATGGAAAAAGCCAATCTGGAGCGTCATTACAGCTCAAAACATGCTAAACTCAGTGAATTGGGAGGCCAAATGCGCCTGGATAAAATCAATGCTCTTCAGCGGAGTTTGGAATTACAACAAGCTGCTTTCACTAAGCCTCGTTGTGACAGAGACAGCGTTATTCAGACAAGTTATGTAGTGAGTGAGCTAATAGCAAAGAAGCTGAGGCCTCATGTGGAGGGAGAGTTTGTGAAAGAGTGCATGGTGGCTGCTGCAGAGTTGTTAGCACCAGACAAAGTAAAATTGTTTCAAAGTGTTAGTTTGTCTCGGAGAACCGTCTCAGATCGGATTACTGATTTAGCACAAGATATTGAAAAGACATTGAAGAATTCTGCAGGATATTTCCAGTTTTTCTCTCTGGCTTGTGACGAGACAACGGACATAACAAATACTGCCCAATTGGCTGTTTTCGTTCGTGGGATAACTGCAGAGTTTGACACGCGTGAGGAACTGCTGTCACTGGAAGCCATGCATGGCACTACAAGAGGTGAGGATTTGTTTGAGAGACTTGTTTTAGCAATGAAAAAATTTGAGCTAACTTTTGAAAAGTTAAGTGGCCTTATTACAGATGGAGCTCCAGCCATGGTTGACTCGCAAAAAGGGTTAATTTCATTGGTCAAGAAAGAACTGAGTCATCTTAGTCTTGATCCAAGTAATTTAATTATATGCCACTGCATCATACACCAAGAAAGTCTCTGTGCACAGTCATTGCGGCTTAACAGTGTAATGTCAACAGTAGTGTCATGCATAAATTTTGTCAAAAGCAGAGGGTTTAACAGCCTCCAGTTTAAGGAGTTACTGAATGATCTTCACTCTGAGTACGGTGATCTTGTTTATAACTGTGAAGTGCGGTGGCTGAGCCACAGGAACATGCTCATGAGGTTTTATGAACTTCGGGATGAAGTCAGGCAGTTCATGGAGATGAAGGGAAAACCTGTCAGGGAACTCATTGACAGCAAGTGGCTGTGTGATCTAGCATTCATGGTGGATATTACCAAGTACCTCTCAGAGTTGAATGTCAAGTTACAGGGCCCCAACCAGCTTCTCAGCACCCTGATTTCAGAGGTGATATCATTTGAAGCTAAATTAAGGCTGTGGAAAGTGCAACTGGAAAGGAATAACACAATGCATTTCCCCACTCTGGAAGGACAAAAGCCTTCTGCAACACTTGAATATGCTAATGAATGTGCAAAACTAATTGAGGCATTTAATGAAAGATTCAAGGACGTGAAAAGTAAACAAATGGAATTGAACATCTTTGCTACACCATTCAGTGTAGAACTAGCTGATGTGCCTGATAACCTACAACACGAAATCATTCAGCTGCAAAGCAATGATGAGCTGAAAGCTAGGTACAACAATGTCCCACTGCTTGAGTTCTATAAATGTTACATAAGTAACGATGAATTTCCCACTTTGAGGAGACATGCATTGAAATATGCATCTGTGTTTGGAACCACTTACTGCTGCGAGCAGTTCTTTTCAAAACTTACCATAACGAAGAGTCGACTGCGCTCCAGACTGATCTACACAAACCTGGAAAAGCAGTTGCGAGTAGCAACTTCATCAATACCAGCTAACATCACACGCCTCACCCAAGAGAAGCAGTTTCAGCCATCACATTAGGGGTGAGTTAATGAAATGTTTGACCAAATATAGCAGGCTAATTTTTAGGTTGATAATTGTGTATGGCCGCCAATGGTGTTATAAATATCTCAATGGCCCTTGGCAGAAAAAAGGTTCCCCACCCCTGTTACAGAGTTTTATTGCTCAAAAAATAAATGTCACTTATTTGGTAAGTCAATTAAGTATACTTATGCATATATTTTTAGAAAAAATGTTATTGATTTTTAGAGAGAGGGGGGGAGAGAGAGAGAGAAACATCAATGTGAGAGTGAAACATAGACCAGCTGCCTCCTGCATGCCCCCTACCAGGGATCAAGCCTGCAATGACCAGGAATTGAACCAGCAACCTTTCGTTGCTCAGGACGATGCCCAACCAACTGAGCTTCACCAGCCAGGGCTTATGCATATTTTATAGAAAGACTGTTCATTTACTCTAAATATTTGTTTGCTTATATTTTGTTTCTTCTCCGTCATTTTATGTTGTAACGCATGTAAAACAAGTTTGAAAGTGGCAGTTTCCTAAAAGACAGGCTCTTTGGAAGATTTTCTTCTATTCTCTAGGTCTTTCTTAATTTTGATGTTTGTTGTAAAGAGAACAGGGATTGGTTAAATAATGGAATTAGTTCTCAAAGTGGGATTACTAGCTTTGCTTTCTTCAGTCTCTCTCCACTGGAAAAAACAGAAAATTAATATCCATTCTTTTCGGCTCTAGCTTTCCTATAGTTCATATAGGGATCAGCAAAGATGCAATGTTATTGTAAGGGTTAAAGCAGGGGTGGGGAACCCGTTTTCTGCCAAGGGCCTTTGGATATTTATAACATCATTCTGGGGCCATACAAAATTATCAACTTAAAAATTAGCCTGCTGTATTTGGTCAAACATTTTATTAACTCATCTCTAATGCCTTGGCAGGGCCAGATAAAATGATTTCACAGGCCTTATACAGTGGACATTCCCCACCCCTGGGTTAAAGAATAGATAATCAATTAAGTTTTTAGTAAGTGTAATGAAGCCCTGGCCAGGTAGCTCAGTTGATTGTAGTGTTATCCCAGTGTGCTGGGGTTGGAGGTTTGATTTCTGGTTGTGGTGCGTGCAGGAATCAACTGATGGATGCATGGATGGGTGGAACCACAAATCGATGTTTCTCTTTCTCCCTCCTCCTCCTCAAAAATCAATAAACAAAAATTTTTAAAAAACCCAAAAAACTAAAAAACAATGAATCTCTCCAAGAACTTGGAAATGAAAAATAGATACCTAGTGAAAGTGATTTCAGTTTTTGACTATTACTCTGTAGGTGTTATTTTCAATTAAAAATATTTTAAAGAAAATTTAGTAAATTGGTAGGACCTGTTATTTTGTGAGATGTTTTTCTAACCTACATCCTCTGATGATCTTTTCAGTCTATTTCAGCTTCTGACTCTCACATGTAGACAGTAGCAACTGGGAAGCCGATGTGTAGGGTGAAGGCTTTAGTGGTAACAAGAGGGTCAGTCACAGCATCTGTCAGAAGATAATTGTCTTGTGTGCTGCTGAAGCAGGTGGCAAAAAAAAAAAAAAAAAGGAGGGAAACTATAATGAAATGATATTGGTGATTTGCAGAATTTTAAATAAGGTTTTGCACAGCAATTGAGAAGTAAATGTTGATGCTGAGAGCTGACCTTAAAGTCTTCTCAGATAGAATCTAAGAATGAGGAGCTATAGGTATAGATAAAGGGAAAGAAAATTCTCCTTTGATAGGGTTTTGGTAGTCTCTGCTTTTGTTAGTATCAGAAAGCTCACTTCAGATATTCTTAGATGGTTTGTATGGCTCATATGAGTAGAGGCATGGGATTTCATTGTGCATGACTCTGAAATGTCCCAGATCTTGAGAGTAAACCAAAGTGAATTTTAATCTTGGTTATTTAAAATCTCCTTGTACCTGTCTTATTAGGAGCTTTATTTTTTTTTAAAGAGGAAACTAATTTGCAACTGGCTATAAAGAGTGACATTGTGTTCAGGGAAATGATGTACTAACACACTGCACTGTCCCACAAGAGTACTTCTCAAGTCTCCAAACGCAGTGCTGACAATCTGTGATAGCCTGTGAATTGTAGGGTAGCAGTTGGGGGAAGATAGAGTGAGGTGGTTGTGTGTAAGTTACAGAGGAGATGGAGAGGGGAAGAAATGAGAGAAGAGCTAAGCAGCTCAGGTTCTGTGGACAATTTGAATGGAACCTATTCTTGTTAGCTCTGATAATAGAATGAATTCAACAGCTAGAGTGTGTGTGGGGGTTTTGGTAGGGTAGAAATAGTGTATTTCACTTTTCCTTTCAAGGTGTTATTTGTTTCATTCTGTCATCAAACTTTAAGATTAGGTGTTCTTTTGATGAGCGTATAGATTGGATAAGTTTAAAAATTTTGAAGACACTAGAAATATCACTTCATGCCAGGAAATGAGACTATAACAATCAGAGTACTAGGGGTAGGGCTTATCTTTTCAAGCATTATTGCAATGGTAGTCAGGCCAATTACCATATCTAGAGCTAAAATGACTGGGCCTTTATCCCAGACAAATATATATCCTGTTATTTATTTATTTATGTATTTATTTAACATATATGTGTGTACACACACACACACACACACACACACACACCATCAACTTATTGTTTCAGAGACAGTTAACCAACTATAGCTGTCTTCATCAGACATCAAGGCAAGAGTTTCTGGATATTATTTGTATTGCAGAGTAGAATTTAATGTGGGGCAGGTTTTGGTTCAGTTCTTTCTCTGATTATTAGAATGGTTATACAAAGTAAATGTGTTTGATGGTTCCCCTTGGTATCGCGTCTAATTCTGAATATAGGATTAGACTTGGATCACATTGTTTTGGAGCACATTGTGGAGTTACTGAATGATCTTCACTCTGAGTACGGTGATCTTGTTTATAACTGTGAAGTGCGGTGGCTGAGCCACAGGAACATGCTCATGAGGTTTTATGAACTGCGGGATGAAGTCAGGCAGTTCATGGAGATGAAGGGAAAACCTGTCAGGGAACATCTCTCCTGTTGATCTGTTTCTGTTTTTGAGTTAAATATGTTACTGCTTGGCCATTGATACCATTGTATTAAGTAAGCATAAGAGAGATGTCAGTGTGAAGATTATGTGCTATCTTACCATCTTTACACCAATGTTATCCATATTAAAAAAGATGCCCGGGTAAATAAAGGGGCAAATGGAGTAAGGGATGGTATCGAGGAGATCTAGAGACACTGTACTAGTATCATTTCTTAGGAATTGTCTGTAGATCTAGACTCGATTCTCCATTGCCTAGGAGATTGAATGCCTAAACCTAGTGTTGAAGGCTCTCCAGGCTGGAAACCATCTTTCTAACAGAATCTTCCACTACTTCCCAATACTGAACCTTTGACTCTATCTAGACTCGTTTCTATAACTGTCTCCAAAGCAACATTTTCTGACTTACTGCCTCTGCATATTGTTAGGCTATTCCTTCTACTTGGAATGCTTCCTTTCAAGTCTCTGTCTTCTAAAGGCCTAGTTCCTAATGATGTGATTGTAAGTGTAAATGTTGAATCACTGTGTTATGTACCTTCAACTATTGTATGCCAACTATACTTTTATTTATTTTTATTTTTTTTAAAATATATTTTATTGATTTTTTACAGAGAGGAAGAGAGAGAGATAGTTAGAAACATCGATGAGACATCGATCAGCTGCCTCCTGCACATCCCCCACTGGGGAAGTGCCCACAACCCAGGTACATGCCCTTGACCGGAATCGAACCCGGGACCTTTCAGTCCGCAGGCCGACGCTCTATCCACTGAGCCAAACCGGTTTCGGCGCCAACTATACTTTTAAAAAATTAAAAAATGAAGGTCTGGTTCCAATTCCACCTACTCAATGACATCTTCAACCATTTTAGTCCCTTAGTGATCTCTCTCCTCTGGGTTTTTATCATTTACTGCTTTTCTCTTTATTTGGCAATTACTTATTACCTTAAAACAACTTACAAGAATGTTCTTACCCTCCCAGTTAGGTAGAGACAACTTAAAGGATGGAGCGGGGGCTACATTACTCATGTGGTTCAAACCATGTTATTGTAGTCCTACTTGACATCTCTACTACCCCTAACAAGAACTTAGTACAGTATTTGCACTTGATTTTTGTTTGTGAGAAAATGCAGTTACCTATTGTTAGCTTTTGCCAGCCTTTAACATTTATCTTTCTTTTTATGTCATAAGAATAATAGATAGATTAGAATGCAGTTTAAGTACTTCAGCCATGTTTGTTCTATAGATTATTCTGCTTTGAAAGCTGCCTGTAGCACTCTGTACGGGCTTCCTGATCCTAAAAGGAGCATTGTTCTGAAGATACTATGTTCTCGGGTAATTATTTGTTCTTGAAGCTCTAATTAGTATCTTATCTATTATTTATTTAATATTTTCTTTGCCTGCTTTCAAGTGAAATTTGCTTTAAAGTCTTTTGGTTTCTTAGGTTCTTACACTTGTTAGCATAGCAGGGAGGGAGGAGATAGATAGCAAGTTGTAACTATATTTCTAACAGGGATGCCACCTCCTTTACAGTTATTCTCTTTTGTTGCTATTGTACTTTGATGTTTTTGTTTTTAACTATGCTATGCTTTGCTTTAACCCATTTTTTAGAAGGCATGTATTGTAATTTGTAGTAGTTAAGTGTAGGGACTTTGAAATCCTAACCAACACTTAAACTGTAACTTAAGTTTCAGGTATCTCATCTGTAAAATTGAGATAATAATGGCTACCTCTTAGTATGTAGTTGGGATCAAATGAGTTATTATATATATATATATATATATATATATATATATCATACATACATATGTATACACACACACACACACACACTACTTAGCACAGATTAAGCCTGTGTTTTCAAAATTTACTCATTTATTAGCTGTACTTTGTACATTCAAAAGGGGGAAAATATCAAGTTTAATGTGTGTCAAGTTTGAGGCACAGCTCCCAAAGCCTTATCCATTTGAACTCTTTCATTGTTACTAGAGAATATGAGTGTAACCCAGGATATATCTGGGAGAGGAACTAATTTCAAGCAAATCTAGAAACACAGACCAACTTTTAGGTGTGTAATGTGAGGAAGAAGTTTTAGGACGGAATTATTTTTCTTCTCTCTCCAGCCCTCTATTCCCCAACACCTGCCCAAGGTAGGTAGACAGTAGGAAGCAGACTTTTCTATCTTTCTATTGCATATTATATTGCTATTGTTCAGTTATATTAAAGCTTTGATCTGACTGCCTTTTGAGGTGGCTCATGGTAATAGGTGCTAACATTAAACTTGGTGAACCATGGGGTTACCTTATCAATGGAGTGTGAAAGAGACTAAGCTGCAAACTGTTTCCCAACCTATAAAGCATGAAATCAGTTGGTGCTGATGCATGACAACTATAGCCAGTGGAGTGTAAAATAAGTTGGGGGCTTGAACTGTGTTTTAGAAAAACCTTTTCATGCTATAGTTTGTTTATCTACTTTGGTGCCACTAAGATCCTACTGGAATCATGTATCCTGTATCTTTCATTGTTTTAGTAATCCGTTTTTTTCATGAAATGTTTCTTTCCAGTTATGTAAGGTGTATTCTTTGTCCAACTGCATGAAGAGAGACAAAGGCTGTAATGTCTAAAGCAGATTAATAATAAGATACTATAACTATTATTTTGCTCAGGATTATATTTGAAAAAAACATCTGCAGTATATATTTGATGTACAAGTTTCTTGTTTTTTTACATTCAGATTTGAAAGTATACTCTATATTCTGATTTGAAACTTATTCCAGTCTAAGAATTCAGTTGTGCATTTCACTGGTCATTGTTGCCATGTTCACATGTGCCTCTGGAGAAAGGGAAGACATAGAAAAGGATAATGTTTTGAAATGGTTGGGCGAATTCTACTAAGAAGTATAGAGATTATTCTTATGGGGAATAGAAGAGATGGAGTCCTCTCCTGACACCTGGTGAAGTTCTTTGCCATATGGCTTTGAGGGTGAGGCAAGGTGAATGAGGAAGTTTCAGAGACAATAGTGAATTATTATTGTCAGCACTTTTAAGTCTGGAAGGTTATTGGCATTAGGCATGCTGTGAAAGCATGAAAGTTCTTTCCTTCTTGTTAGTTTTCTTGTTTTACTGCAGCAGTCTTTGAATTCTCTTTAGTTGCTTTACATTTATACAGATTGCAAGCAAAGTGTGAATACTTATGAAATTAATATATTATTGTGAGAGACCATTCTGCTATCAGGCAGTCTAAATAGTTAAATGCAGGGTCTTTGAAATCTTAAGCAACACTTAGAAGCTGTGTGATCTTGAGTTATTTAAGGTTCAGATTTCTCGTCTGTAAAATTGGGATAATAATAGCTACCTCATAGTCTTATAATGTAATCAAATGAGATAATATATGTAAAACATTTAGCACAGTGCCTGTCACATCATAAGTACTCATTAAATGGTAGCTGGTTATTTTTTTCCTCTTTCTCTTCCTCTGTACTAATACTACTACTACTCTACCACTAATTCACTTTTGCTTATAGGGCCTAAATCATAATGAAACAGAAAACATAATTAGACATGGTTCATAGCAGTAGATTTGGAAAAATATGTCATTGTTCTCTTAGGCATTCCTTAATAGATTTTTCATAACCAAATAGAAACTCTATAAAAAGACCATTTTTAATGAAAGGATCTTTGTGTTGACTTTAGCTAGCCTTGCAAATGAGTATAAAAGATTGATTATTCTAAAACGTATTTGGCTAATGCAAATAAACAACCTTTCTATGAATTTAATGAGTATATAGAAATAAAATAAGAGTTTAAAGAATTGTCAATCCTTATTACTCACCTAACTAGAGTTATTTTGTTGTGGGGAAGTGCTGGGTTGTTGTTTTTTTTTAATTCTTAGGAGAAATGTCTTATCTGGTGCTAAGAATAGTCGTAGTAGAGTTCTTGTCCAGTGTATGAGACACATTGCTGTGGGAATGGGATAGAAAAGTCATCCTGATCATTTATACTAATGACGATGAGCATTGGTGTGGATAACACATTTGTTTTTGATGTGTATTATGGGATGATTTTTGCAGCACGATTAACTTCCTGATTAACTTTGCTCAGCTAATATATCCTGAGCACATAGTGGTTGGAAAACTGGTTAACCAGCTATGATGGTGATAAAACTACTAAGTTACCACTAAATAGCTGTCTTAAATTTCTCAACCAAAATGAGGTTATATAACATGATTTTATTTTTCCTTTTTTTTAAAATTGATTTTTAGAGAGAGAGGAATGGAGAGAGAGAGAGAGAGAGAAACATCGATGTGAGTGTGGAACATTGATCAGCTGCCTCCCGAACCCCTCTTCCCCTGCTGAGGATTGAGCATACAATCCAGGCATGTGCCCTGACCCGGAATCGAACTGGCAACCCTTCAGTGCAGAGGATGATGCCCAACCAACTGAGCCACATCAGCTAGGGCACAACATAGTTTTCAAAGGTCTTTTTCAGTTATAAGCTTAAAGATTAGTATGGAGGTAATTGGCAATCAGGAAATGGAGCAGTGACACATTTTGGCCACCAGAGGGTGAAGTCCAATCAGTCAACTTGTGCTTTGCATTTGACCAGAATGTGGCATCCTTGGAAATAAAGAGGACACATTGCTCTTCTCTCCATTTAGTTTAAGGTGTGGAAAATCTTGCTTTCTGATTCTACTTGTATCCGATTTTTTTCTGCTCTTTTTCTTTACGGCCGTCTAGATAGAACTGAGACAAATACATAAAGACAGAAGAAGAGTAGATGTTTCTAGTTGTCAGGGTTTCCTCTAATTTTGTTCTCTAAGATGTTGATTGGCTCTCAGGTGATCCCATGGGCAACTTTGATGGCAAGCACAATAGTATGGATGACCAAATTTAATTATTTGTGACCACCTGCCTCCCCCAAAACACAGGCACACACACAAATGGCACTCATTTGTCATTACCCTCCCCATTCCCTCTGAAATCCCACGGATGAAAATGACATGTGTGAGAAATATAATAGAATGAGCACAGCATTTGTAATTGAAATCTAGGTTCCAGTCTTGCTTTGCTACTTAATATCCATCTAACCATGGATGCTACCACCTCAGATCCTCAGTTTTCTTATTAAAAAATTGAGGACATTGAGTTCTGACTTCAGTAATGTAATTCTAAGAATCTGTAAAAATTCTCCAATGTTTATATGAAGGGCAGTACTGTTCTTGATTTACTATATATAATTAAGTAGTATACTGTATAAATAGCACATGATTTCTTTTTTCTTTTTTTTTGGTTTTTTTTTGCTAGTAACAGGGCTGTAGGTTTTGTTAAGGCATAAATATTAAAGTATTAAAGTACACTACCATTACAGCAAGAAGAATGACAGTGGCCACTCCACTTGACTGTTGCCACTCACTGAGACATTTTTCTGGCCCCACAAACAAGTACAAACAAATTCTTTGTGAGTATTAGGCTCAGGGTGACAGCAAGTCAGTCAAGAGGAGGAGGATTAGGAGCCAAGCCAAGCTGATTTGGGTTATAGCTGACTGTGAAGCATTTAGAGGAGAAGTCATTTGGGGATACGTGAGCTTAGAAAAATAGGGCACGTGGGTTCTGGAACTTGTATCACAAAGCTGGAGTCAGAGTCCATTTCTTCTAACCACATGAGTGGAAGTAACTTAGATACAGAGTCCAGTTATACAATTCTGAATTGCTGAGAGTACAGGCTAATGTGGGAGGAACAAAGAGGGCATGCGGTCCAAATAGACAAGCTGCAATGAGTATCTGAGAGAGCAAATGGATGCAGAAGTGTGCTTGTGAAAACAGGGAAGGATTAGTACTTAGGATTTAATATGTACACAAGAGAATAGAAGCCAGCCAGCAGACTAGATAGAAATAGCATTTTAGGATTATGTGCAAAAGACAAAATTTTAATCTGTTCTGGTTTTAATTGCCCTCTTTGATGTTGGTAGGTCCACTTGGTATATCCAAGGCTATACATGTTTGAGGTTAGTGATTATATCACTGACAAACTCCTTGTGGTTTATATGGTTCTAATAACTTCACTGGATACACATATTCACAGGTCCACTCACTACTACTGCAGAGTTCATTTCACAGAACTGGCCAGTAAAATATTGGCAGGCAAACTAGCTTTTCAAGTGCTCCTAGGAATGGAGCCCAGCTGTTCCCTTTGGACTTTGAGCTGTTGGGATTCATTGGGTTAGCAACTAGAAAGAATGGAACTAACATTTTCAGTCTAGTTCTTGACAGCAAAGCAGAGGTGTTAGAATTTCTGTTTTAGAGGTTTACACTGCAAGTAACTTAACCTGATTGTGTGTCTTAATATTACTGGGCTTCTGACCACTGAAATATGGCTTGGATCGATGGTGGTTTGGAGAAAGTAGAAAGAGGGCTATCCATCATTCAGAGGCTCCATCTGATAATGCTGCTTTCACCAAGCAGCCATCTGTCCATCTATCCATCAGTAGGATGAAATGAGATTTAGCGGAACAGGCAGCTGTAACTCTGAGACACTTTCTAACCAAGGATTGCAGTCCTGGCCTGAGTGTGACCACAAAGCACAGCACTGGGGTTTGGCGGGATGTGGCAGCAAGTGCAGTCTCATTCCCGTCACTGCAGCCTAGAGAGTGTTCAATATGAGGCCAAAGCACAGCCTTATTTCCCATACAAAATTGACTAAACTTGGGGTGACAACCAAACAGTAATTCTTCTGCTCCATACTGTTTTACAAGTTGAACAGACCCTTTTGATGGAGAATTTTTTTGTTTGACTTGGAGAAGAAATAGAATTAAGATGTGATTTCATTTTGCTGGAATCCCACCACACAGTTTAACCTTTAACCTGTATAGTATATTGGCAGAATGCTTTGTAAATGTTTCAGGAAGACCACCTTTTTCTTAATTGAAGACACTGTAGGTACTTCTGCTGGCAATTCCCAGTTTGTCATGGTAATGAGACTAAATTAAATTCAAGGATAATTCAAAATTCTATTTTCTTCTTAAGTAGAAATTTTTACCTAGGTTGTTAGGTAGCAGAAATTGGATTTTCTTTCTCTCCTCTCTACTCTATATTAGTGGTGCCAATATGAAAGGAAAGAAAATGTGGACAGGAAAATTAGTAATAGATTAGAAGCAAGAAGCTGGATTACCCCTAAAATGGATAATCAGGCTCTAAGCACTGATGTTAACTGTTGTCTTCCTGGTTTTCCTGCTTTTCCAGGGTACTGAGCCTTCTGAGAGCCTCCTGGTCAGTATAGTACTATGCTTATGTTGCTATCCTGGTACTTTCCCTAATCATGGGGCAGCATCCTTGTTGTTGTTTTTTTGTTTTTGTTTTGTTTTTTGCAGTGGCCACTTCAGACCTCACTCAGCTCCTGCTCTTTGTTCTGAAGTCTTGCTTTTCATTTCAGATTGGGGGAGGAGTCCAGGGAGCCTAATGTACCGGAGATGCCTCGGAAATTAGTGCCTTGGATGAATTCCTGGGCCTATTGATCCACCGGCAGTTTATGCATCCTGACATTCATAATCTCAGTAGGCTGCTGATGTTCCTGATTAATGGGTCCAGGGGCTGTCCATCCGTCACTTCACATTAATTACTGAAGAGGTGTTTTTCCAGTGATTTACCTGACAGTGGGCTGTGATAAATACTCCTAAGCAGAGTGGGCAGTGATTAATCATAGGGCCACACCCCTCCCCCACTTACCCTTCACCCTAACCACAGGCCAGCAATGGAACCTGATGAAAGAGTGCCCCCTCCCCAAAGCTATCTATCTTCATAATTGTTTGTGGATGCATATTCATCGGGGCATGGGACCTGGCAGATAGCATTCTAGAATTTGTGCCAAAGATGATGAAAAATAAATCTTCCCAGTAGGAAGAGTAACTAATTTGCTTTTACATGGGGCAGAGAAGTATATATAAGCTGCCTTTATGTTACTTTAAAGAAATCTGATAGAAATATTGCTTACCTCTATGCATAAACTCAGCACTGTGATAGTTGCTCTGCAGGCTTGAAAGAGAGGAGAAAGCACAGTTTTCGTCTTTGTGATATTTGTAGTCTTTTTTGGGAGAATCTGTGAACAAATAGGAGACATGAGAAAACATTTCAAGGCACTAATATAATCATGGGAGGATTGGGATAGAACTCCAGGGTTCTATGTCTTACTTTGAGACCTTAGAAAATGAAATTTAAGTATTTGAGTGTTTTGCGTGTATCAGACACTGTATTCAACTCTGGAAATATGAAGATGAATGTGATTCAGTGGTAGATCTCAGGGAGTAAAAGTGTAGTGCTCCTGGATTTTTTCTCAAGCTATAAAATAAGCTTTTCCAAGAAGTTAAGTACCTTAAATGAATTTAAAATTAATTTAAAATTTAAAGTGGTTTAAAATGAACTTTAAATAAAATTCCACATTAATTTTTTTTCTCTGAATTGAGCACCTGTTGTGTTTCTGGGGATACAAGACGCATTTGAGAAACAGTATCTGCTCTTAAGAAACTATATTATAGACTATGAGATGACATTTATAAATGAAACACTTAAATAGGAATATAAAATAGTATATAATGACAAATGAATACCAGAGATAATTAATGCAAAAGAAATCACAGAAGGGTGAAATCAGTGTCTTGAAATAGTTAAAGGAAAAAGCTGGATTTGAGATAAGCCTTTTGTAGTGACTAGGATTGTATAACCAGGTAATTCAAAGAGGGCATTTCAGAAGTTGGCCTGAACAGACTAGACTGAGAGGCCATCCGGTGCAGAATGGAGGATTTGTATCTGAGTGTTAGAAATATGACTGAAACAGTAGATTGACAACAAATTGTGGAGAACCTTGAATGCCAGAAAGCTTAGTTTATATCTTGTAGACCCTGGTAAGTCACTAAGTTTTATGAGCAAGGAATTAGGGAAAAAAGATGTGTTTTAGAAAAAATTATTATATCTGGACATATTAAATATCATTTGGACTTGCCAGAGTATTTTAGACTATTCAGAATAAAAAATTGTGAGGGTCGCCGAAGGAGGAACACACGAGGCCAAAATGGTGAGGGATTACAAATTTATTCCATCATCTGCAAACCAGATGGGCTGAGCCACCAAATGGCGCCAGCACCCGGGGACAGGAGTCAGATTTTTAAAGCACTTTTGGCGGGCTTTTTCTGGGTGGAGAATTCTCTTTGCATGTCTGGGGAGAGATGGTGGTCTTCGCAAGTGGAATGTGATCTAAGTGAAAGGGAATGTCCATTGTGAAGCAACCTGGAGGTCAGTTCCTCGGGGAGGGGTATGATGCAATTATTTGAGCAAAGCTAACAAAAATTATCCAGATGAAAAATACAGTTTTATATATATCTCTGAGTGCATTGCAAAAATTGTGTGGTTTGTTTATATAGGGAGTAGGAATAGAGTTGATAGTAAAAGGAGACTGAATTTTACAGTCATTACTCATGCAAAGTTGAATAAGTCATGGAAGTTTTAGGTAATGACTACAGAATTAAATTAGGCAAGACTATAGCCCTAATTTTAAGAAAGAAATAGATCTTTAGTCTTACTAATGTAACTTCATTAAAGCTGCACTAATTACTCACTGGCTTTGGATAGGTATATTTTAAAGCCAGTAATCAGAAATTAAAGAATCAGTGCTGTCAGTTGTATTTTGGTAGGAATTCCTAGGGAATGTGGATTTTTATTTTTTTCATTTAAAGACTGTAGATATAATTTACATACAGTAAGATTAACCTTTTTAAGGATATATATTCTGTGAATGTTAACAAAAGCGTATAGTCATGTAACCCGTATAATTAAAATATAGTACAGTTCCATCAATCCAAAAATTCATCTGTGCCCCTTTATTGTCAACTCCTTACCTAAACCTAAGCTTTTGGCAATTATTGATATATTTCTTGTCCTTAAAGTTTTGCCTTTTCCACAGTTTTATGTGAATGGATTTGTATTTCTCTAGTGATAAATTATGTTAGCAGTTTTTGGTGCTGTCTTTATAACTTCTTTGATGAAGTATTGTTCAAATTGTTGTTTGTTTTGGATATCAAGTTTTGAGAGTTTTATTATATATTCTGGATAAAAGTCTTATCAGTTATGTGATTTGCAGATATTTTCTCCCATTTGTGGTTTGTCTTTTCATTCTCTTAACAGTGTCTTGAAGAGCAGATTTTTTTTTTAAATCTTTATTGTTGAAAATATTACATAGGTCTTCCTTTTTCCCCTACTAACCTCTTCCAGCCCACTCCGTCCCTCCCCTCACCCCGAGACCCTCATGACTCCATTGTCTGTGTCCACGGGTTATGCATATATGCATATAAGCATACAAGTTCATTGGTTAATCTCTTGCCACCCACCTTCCCCTGTCTTCTCTCTGAGGTTCAACAGTCTGTGCTTCTATGCCTTTGGGTCTATTTTTGTTCATCAGTTTATTTGATTCATTAGATTTCACATATGAGTGAGATCATGTGATACTTATCTTTCTCTGACTGGCTTATTTCACTTAGCATAATACTCTCCAGGTCCATTCATGCTGTAAGAACAGAAATTTTTAAATTTGATGAAGTCTTTAAATTTGTAAAAAATTTTAATGGATAATGCTTTTGGTGTTGTATCTAAGAAACCTTGCCTAACCCAAAGTCACAAAGATTTTCTCCTATATTTTCTTCTAGTAGTGTTACAGTTTTAGATCTTATGTATAAGTCTGATTCATTTTGATTTAGTTTTTGTATCTAGTGTGAGATATGGATAGAGTAGTAAGAAGTGACAAGTGGTGAAGAGACAGAAACAATAAAAAGCAGGTGCTGTGTGAAAAAATAGTAATTTGGAGGTCGTGATATAGTTTGTGTTGGTGAGAGCAACCTGTCACAGTATGCCATGATGTGTCACTTTATACATGGCCAATTTAGCAGTTTTTTGTTTTTTTTAAAATATATTTTATTGATTTTTTACAGAGAGGAAGGGAGAGAGACAGAGAGTCAGAAACATCGATGAGAGAGAAACATCGATCAGCTGCCTCCGGCACATCTCCCACTAGGGATGTGCCTGCAACCCAGGCACACGCCCTTGACCGGAATCGAACCTGGGACCCCTCAGTCCGCAGGCCGACGCTCTATCCACTGAGCCAAACCGGTTTCGGCTAATTTAGCAGTTTGAATAGAGCTATTTGCCTACTCATTCTGCTTCCCATTAATGAATGTTTTCTGCAGACCTTTGAATAAGGTCTACGTGAGGTCCTTTAAATCAGCAGTCATCAACCGGTGGTCTGAAAGGTTGGTGATTGCTGCTCTAAATAATACCTAGCTTGAAACCTCCTTTTTCTTCAGTCCAGGTATTTTAAAGAGGAGGCCTAGACTCCAACTATAGGCCTAATGTCACCAATTGTCTTTATTCTGTTAATTTAAATTACAACATACTCTATATAATAAAAGCCTGATATGCTAAGTGTCCGATCGTCTGTTCAACCAATCAAAGCGTAATATGCTAAATATATGCTAAGGCCGCTCAACTGCTCTCTATGACGTGCAGTGACCACCAGGGGGCAGACAGTGGACCAGTCGACCAGTTGCTATGACATGCACTGACCACCAGGAGGGCAGATGCTCCGACCAGTAGATTAGCTTGCTGCTGAGGTCCGGCTGATTGGGACTCAGTAAGACAGGCCGGATATGCCCTGGAGCCCTCCCGCAGTCCCTCCCCAGCTGGCCAAGCTCCCACGTCCCTCCCCAGCCCTGATTGTGCACCGGTGGGATCCCTTGGACTGGCCTGCGCCCTCTCACAATCCGGGACCCCTTGGGGGATGTCAGAGAGCCAGTTTCAGCCTGATCCCACAGGCCAGGTTCGAGGGACTTCGCTGGTGCATGAATTCATGCACCGGGCCTCTAGTATTTTATAAACCTGGTTTGAATAGAAGTGAGAATAAACCTCCAAGTAGATGTAGGAATTATTTTGCATTTTTAAGTATGAAATATCTCATTGTATTAACTAGTGCAATTTCATTTATGGAAGAATGCATTAAGAAAACTATAGGACAATCAGTTGTGGTTCATTAGCAGATTTTAAAATATGAAGCCATTTCTCTGCTGTCCACGTATAATTTTTCATGTTATTATATTATACACAAGTACCTCTGTGATGTGCTGGATCAAGTATATGTTAAGTTATGCTCTTTTGCAGAGGAAAGACATTTCGTGGTTATTTGCAGAATGAGCTTGACATTGGGAGTGGAGGACCTTAGAAGTGTGGAAATTGAGTGTATTTTTAATTTTATTATTTTGTTAAAGACTCTTGGTTAGGTGGTTTAATCTTTTGATTTTTTAAAATTTCTCTTTTATTTTGCTCTATAACCAAAATTCCAAGTCATTTAAAATAGAGCATTTTTTTATCCCTGCTGTGAAAGTTTCTGATGTTGAAATATGCTGTTTTAGTATGTTTTTTAAACAATCAAGTGAAACAACTTACTGAATAAATTCATTTAAATTATAAGAATCTAAAATTTTTTTTAAAAAATATATCTTATTGATTTTTTACAGAGAGGAAGGGAGAGAGATAGAGAGTTAAAAAAATCGATGAGAGAGAAACATTGATCAGCTGCCTCCTGCACACCTCCTACTGGGGATGTGCCTGCAACCAAGGAATCGAACCTGGGACCTTTCAGTCCAGAGGCCGACGCTCTATCCACTGAACCAAACCGGTTAGGGCTAAACATTTTTAAATTAAAAATGAATTAGAATAGATTTTTTTTAAAAAAAGAGCATAAATATTTTATGGAACTTTTTTCAGTCACATGGGTATGAATCTGAATGTACTGTGTCATAATGTGAAATGTTTTTAACTGGAGTGCAAAAAATTTTGACAAAAAATTAGCTTAGAAAGTCTTTCTATACAGGATTCTGTGCTCATAGGAGATACATCTCATACACAAGCTTTTTAAAAAATATAGAAAGGCCTAGATCAGTGGTTCTCAACCTTCTGGCCCTTTAAATATAGTTCCTCATGTTGTGACCCAACCTTAAAATTATTTTCGTTGCTACTTCATAACTGTAATGTTGCTACTGTTATGAATCGTAATGTAAATAGCTGATATGCAGGATGGTCTTAGGCGACCCCTGTGAAAGGGTCGTTTGACCGCCAAAGGGGTCGCGACCCACAGGTTGAGAACCGCTGGTCTAGATGCAGATGCAGCAAAATGTAAATAATGATTATCTCTGTGAGATGAGAATACAGATTTAATTAAAAGGTTTATTGTATAATGCTTTTGTGTTAGGGAAAATACAAAAATCTTTTTTTGGGTTTTGCACTTTATTAAGTTTTTTCTTAAAACTAGATTTCCTCTATTATAGACCTTTGAGTCATCCATTATCTTTAAAAATGGTAACCTGTTTAAAGAAATCTCTTTTTTTGGAGACTCCCACAGGTAGTAGCCCATAGTGACCCAAGATAAAGAACTTTGTAATCTATTTTTTTCATCAGAATCCTGAGCACTTTGTAAAAGTTTAAAGTATATTTAACTGCTACATTTACAAGATGGCCCAGTACTCCACAAAGATATAGGCTAGCATTACTAAAGAAGCAGAATTTTTGTTCCTTAAACTGATTGGATTCAAATGACTGAAGAACTGATTTTGTACAGGCTTTAATGAATCCCAAACTTCACTAAGGCAAAAATAACTCTTAAGAAAGATGTTGCATACGTGAGCTTGATATATGTATAAATCCTGAGGCTCAGATGCCTTAACTGCCCTGAGGAGGATTCAGAATATCATACTCTACTTAACACTCCCCTTGCATTTCTAATAAAATATAACAAAGTAGGAATTGGTAAAATTTCTAACCTTATAGTTGCTAATTTTTGTTCCAGTATTTGAAAACAATAGTAAATATGCCTTTATTATAGTTAACCTCCCTGTCCTCTGCTTGCATCATCAGTTTCTCCCTCCCTATTATATCATTCTTCCTTACCTCAACTGCTCTCTCACCCATTCCAGTGAGGTATTTGTCTCCCCAACCCACTGAAGCCATTCCAGTGTCACCAACAACCTCTGTCCTATCAAATTTAGTAAAAATATTCTCAGTTCTTTCTTTTAACAGTTAAAGCAAATGATTACTCTTGTCTTTCAAAAATATTTTCTACACTTGGCTTCTGGGATGCTACTTCTGTTTTCTTCCTTAATCTCCTTTGCAGGCCACATTTCTTCTTTGTGACCTTTCGGATTTAGTTTAACCACCATGGCTCAATCCTCTTGACCCTCTATCTTTGTTACTCCCTGGATGGTCCTGTTCCTTGGCTTGAATATTTATTTCCAATTTTTGCACCTCCACTGTGCTTTAAATTTGTATATCCAATTGTTACTTAACTGTACAGGATGTCCAGCAGGCATTCAAATTAAAAACGTTCAAATCACAATTTTTGATTGCTGTTTTCCCATTTCCTGCCCTAGTCTTCCCCATCTTGGTAAATGTAACTGTGATCACTCAGGTTGATCAGACCAAAACTCTGAGTGACATGTCTCTTTCCTTCTTCACATCCCATATAGTCAGTACACTAAGGTTTTGTTACCTTTGCTTTCAGAATATATCATTAATCCAGCCACTACTTGTTACCTCCTTTGTTACTACCCTAGACATGCTGCGTGTCTGTTAGTTTTTAGACTTCTTTATAGATTTTCCTCCTTCTACTCTTACCTCTTATAGTCAGTGTCTCACATTTTTGCTAGAATGATCTTCAGCAAAGGTTAGTCAGATCATGTTATTCTCTTGCTGAAACCTTTCAGTGATTTCTCAGCACATTCACAATGAAAGCTCTTGCCTTGGCCTCCGAGCCCTACTTGTTCTGGCCCTTAGTTATCCTACTGACCTCTGTGTCCCTTTCTCTGCTGTTACCACGCCTGTTTTCCTGTTATTTATTAGACACTTCAAGCTTGTCCTACCTCAGAACTTTGCACTTGCTCTTATTTTTTCCTATAATTCTCTTTTCCCTAGATAATTTGTGTGACTCACTGACTCAGTTCAAGTATTAGCTCAGGTATTAATTCAGAGTGCTCTTCTCCGCTTTATCATATGGTCTTCCTTCTAAAATAGCCATACACCCATCACTTTGCTCTCTTTCCCTGCTCCATTTTACTCCATTGCCTTTATCATTATCAGGCATTATATGTTTAAATATATGTTTATTTTTTTGTCTCTGCCATTAAAATGTGAGCTCCTTGAGGCCAGAGACTGTTTTGTTCATTGCTGTGTTCACAATGCCTGGATAGCACTTGGCACATAATAGATATTTAATAAATGCTTGTGGAATGAATCAGTGAATGGGGTCCCAAATCTTAGAGGTTGGGGTGTATCATTTATTGTGAAGTCTAAGTTGCCATGATTTAACATTTATTTAGTACCAAATTCAGTGCTATGGCATTGTAAATACAATGACAAAAAGTAACCCTACATTGAAGAACTTACTGTTTAGAAGGGAGCTGGACATGCAAACACATAACTGCAAAGCAATATGATAATTGCTTTAATAAAGGTATACTAGTTATGTAAAGGTATATAGTGGGTACTTAGGACCATAATATATCAGGGGGCTTCAGTTTCGAAGTTATAGAGGAAGTAACCTTTATGGTGAGAATTGAAGGACAGGTAGAGACTGTCAGGCAGATATCCGACTGAGAAATTGTATCCCTTCAACCACAGAGGTGTAAGAAGGCAGCTGGGCATGCTTTTTTATACTGCCAGGAGTTGGAATTGATGAAATATAAAATCTGAAATTAGGAGTGGCTGGGCAGATATGCAGTTCTAGGGATGGCAGTGGAGCTAGATCATATGGGGTCACATATGCTATACAAGACACTTTAAAGTTTGTACATGAAAAGAGCCACTAAAGAATTTTGAGCTAGGAAATGAGCAAATCTGATTTGTATTTTAGAAAATCACTGGAAGCAGTATAGAAGTAGAATGAACAAGGCTTGGTAATTGATTGAAATGTCAGGGATAATGACTTCCAGGTTTCTGGCTTGAATAACTGTTAGCGATACCATTCACCAAACTATGAAATTAAGGAAAAAAGAACAGTGAGTCTTTCTGAGGGGTTGGCTAGAATTTAAAAGTATGTAATCAACTTTTAGTGCTTAGAAATCTATTGGTTAACTTGTGTCATGTAATATATTTTGTATATTACAGATAATTATAAACATGTTAAATTTACTTTTCATATATTTTTATAGTTGGACATTTAGGCTGCTGAACTGTTGAAGGATGTTGGCATCTCTTGGTTTTGCTAGCTTGTAAATAGACTAATGAGAATAAGAATTCTTAAGATAGTATAGTAAAACAAAGGGAGTAGTTTTATTAATATGCATAGAAATAAATCTGAATCTGGGGGCCTCTATAGGCCTCTTTAAACATATATAAAAAGCCCTCTTTTCAGGAAAAAAAGTTAAGTTAGAAGAAATGGTTCTAAATTTGTTGAGGGTAACTTTTACCACATAGGAATGTTGTCTAAGATGTCTTGTTTTCTAATTTATGAAACATAAGCAGACTTCTTTTGGTGCTTTATTTTTTTTGATCATTTTGAACATATGGAACATTAAAATGTTTGTGCAGAGATAAGCTTATCTGTACGTTCATGTTTTAGTTGATTTCTTGCTTTGGCATATTCCCTTGTGCTAAAAGTGGAAAAATCTGATAAAAGTGGAAAAATCTGAAACAGGCAAGACACAAGAGAAAAAGTAGACTGTTTATTCTTGTGGCATTAAGGATGTGGCAAGATCTTAGACCAGCACTATTTCATTAGAAATATAACACGAACCACATATGTAGGCCACATATGTAATTTTAATTTCTCTAGTAGCCATATAAAAATAAACAGATGACATTAATTTTAATATGTTTCATGTAACCCATTATATAAAAATAGTACCATTTCAACATATAGGTGATATAAAAAATATTAATGGGGCATTTTACTTTTTGGGGGGATATACCAAATCTTTGAAATCTAGGGGTATTTTACATGCACAGCACATCTCAATTTAGACAGCCATTTTTCAATTGCTCAGTTGCTATGGGTGGCTAGTGCAGCCGTGGGCAAACTACGGCCCGCGGGCCGGATCCATCCCGTTTGAAATGAATAAAACTTAAAAAAAAAAAAGACCATACCCTTTTATGTAATGATGTTTACTTTGAATTTATATTAGTTCACACAAACACTCCATCCATGCTTTTGTTCCGGCCCTCCGGTCTAGTTTAAGAACCCATTGTGGCCCTTGAGTCAAAAACTTTGCCCACCCCTGGGCTAGTGGCTAGTGGCTAGTTTATTGGACATTGTAGTTCTAGATCATTCTTGACCAAAAAGTAGAGATTGCTTCAGCATTCTGCAACATTTAAAGGTGTCTTTCCAACATCAAGTGATTTGTGTACTGTTTGTTTCATTGTCCAATCAAGTATATTAAAGACATCACTCTTTTCTTCATTTATCATTTTCCTGTTTATAGTGATTTTGTCCAGTAAAGATCTGTTCATCAATTTCATTGTCTTTGCTTTCTCCAACACCAATTTATAGTAATGGCCTCTTAATCTAAAACAATAGCAGGTCTTTAAATTTTAATGATTTTTTAATTTAATTACAAAAATACTACATTTATGTTAACAAATTCAAACAATAGTGAGATATAGCTATAAAAATTAATAATTCTTTTTCCTCATTTTTTTGCTCCCTCAGATGTAACTACTATTAAGAGTTTAGATAATAGCATTTCTTCTTGTTAAGTGAGAAAATTAGTACTTTGAAAATACTTATTAGAGTGGACCTATTTAAAATGAAGACTAAAGTTTTATAGTTATTCATGAAAAATTTAGGTTGTAATTACAGCTGTGCTAATTCTTAGAATTAAAAAAGAATGATGCACCTTCTTGGTATAATTATTCCACTAAAATTATGTGACAGTCTGATAGCATCCTTCATACTTTGTTTGATTTTTTTTTTCTTTTAGTATTTATCATATACTAGTAGACTAGCCTAGTGCATCCATTTTACCAAAACTATTGAGAACGTTCTTGGTTTCTCAAGAGATTTTTCTTAATTTTTGGCATTTTATTCCTTGATTCCTATTCTGTCATCATCCTTCTTGGGTTTTCCCTTCTTCAGTTGTTCACTGGTTTGATTCTGCCAGATCTTTATTCCCCAAGGGTTTTGCTATGAGATGAACACTTCCTTCAATAGTATTTTCATAGATTTCATGAAATCCTGCATTCTTTTCAAGTTTTGTATTTTCACTTCAGAATTGAATTGCATTGTGTTTACTTTGTATTATTGGATATAATTATTGGATATAACATTAGACTGTTAGAGATTGATGGGCAAAGCCAGGATACATAGTTGAAGTAGATGTTAGTGTCAAGTAGAAATGGATTCTGTAGGCAATCATGGCACATTTTGAATAGTACTATATTATAAGGGCTTTTGATTCCCTGTGCAAACTTGTAACTTAAGGAACTCAACTGCCTATTTAAATAATAGTCAGCCTTTATTTATTGACACTTTTACAATGACTGGAAAATTTTTATTCATCCATTATTTTATTTTATTTGTGTGCCTATGAAATAAATTTACTGTCCTCATCTTTTGTTTTGAATAAACTAAGGCTTAGAGCAATAAATTTTGCCACAATAAAGTTATTTGAAGTCAGAGCTAGTCAAGGGGCTGGGATTCTAACCCCTGAACTACAGTCCTTATTTGACTGCATACTCATGTACATGCACATACATTTCTATTTTATTGGTTTTTAGAGAAAGAAATATAGATGTGAGAGAGAAACATGGATCAATTGCCTATAACACATGTCCCAACCAAGGATTGAACCCGCACCCTGGGTGTATGTGCCCTGACCAGGAATTGAGCCCTCCATCTTTAGTATATGGATGATGCACCAACTAACTGAGCCACATCAGTGAGGATCATACGCATACTTTTGTACAAAAAAATGGATTGGATTGTAAATTCTTTTCACTTAGCATTATGTTTTGGATATCCACCCAATGTATGGATGATCCATAACTTTAGAAAATTACTCCTGTTTAGATTGTTTACAGTTTTTAAGAAAGAAACATTGATGTGAGGATAAGCTGCCTCCTACACGCCCCCGCTCCCCCCAACTGGGGATTGAGACTACAACACGGGCATGTGCCCTGACTGGGAATTGAACTGGCAATCTTTCGGTGCATTGGAGGACACTCAACCAACTGAGCCACACCAGCCAGGACGATTGTTTACAGTTTTTGTTTATTTTTTATTTTACTAAGGTTGCTGTTCTTGATAAGAGGCTTAGATTTAATTACCATGCGTGAAATAGGACTAGAGGCATTGGGCCTGGGACAGATGAGTTGGAAACTGAGGTTACCTACTAAAGCCTTAAATCTCAAAGCATTGTACTCTCAATCTAAGGGTAGACTAGGAAAAAAAAATTACTCAGTTACAGAGAAAAATAGGGAAACTAGTCTGTTTTTATCTGGGTTCTGAGTGAAGGGGAAAGTTTCCTGAGATTTTATAGCTATTGTTTTACTCGCATTTGAGTTTGTTTCATATTTTATACTTATTGCATGGTCCAGAATACCTCAGAGTTAAAAATTAACATTAATGCAGAGCCACTACATAGAGAAAAGCTTGTAGTCTGACTGCATGGAATTCCCACTGATATTGCTAAAATCCCACTGTAGTGGAGCACACTATTTTTTTTTAAGTTATTAAAAAAAAATTGACAGTGCCTTAAGCAAAAGTCAGATACAAGAGGCAGTAGAATTAAATTTTCAAGAAATCCAAAAAGTAAAACTATTAAATAGTAAATACTTAGTATTATAACAAAAATGAAATCTAATTATAAAATTAATAAGACCAAAGTGATCAGGTGCAGTGGAGGGGACAAATAGGACCTTAGTCATTAAAATTTAAAAACTGATTGGATAGGACAAAATGCAGAATAGACAAATATGAAAAGAAAATTGGTGATATTGAAGATGAATTTAAAGATATAACCCTGAATGACTAGAACTGGTTAAAGACTAATAGCAAAAATATTCAAATAGTGTTGCTCTAGTAGAAAACTAATAATACTAAACACATACTTAAACACATAGTAGACATTTAAGAACACCAAATTTATAAGATAATATCTTGAAATTCATCAGAGAAGAATGAGAGATATCTACAAAAAGCAATGACAAACTGACAAAAACATTTTTTAATAGTAACAATAGAAAAAAATGTATTAAAAGGTGGGAGCAGTATAAAGATACTTTAGGATGAAAACCAAGAGTACATATGGAAGGGATTGTGAAGTAAAAGCATTGTACAGTTGTCTAGGAGACAGATACAAATAATGATTAACTTTAGATATTTAGACAAGTACTCATACTAGAATGCTAAGAAAGTACTGTGATCAGCTTCTATATCAATATATTTGAAAACTTACATCAAGGCATTTTCTAGAGCAATTTGTGAAACTGACTCAAGAAGAAGAAATTTCAATGGACCTTAACATTAAAGAAAATAAATTATTATTAAACATTTTCAACAAAAATTACTATTCCCAGGCAGTGCTACAGATGACTTATACCAAACATTTAAGGAGAAGCCTAGCCTTATACATAAATTCTTGACTTACATAATATGTCTTATAGTAACCTTGATAACCCAGTCATGTAATTCCCAGTACTAGGAAGGAAAATGATAGACTGATTTTACATGAATATACAAGCAAGATCCTCAGTAAAGTATTGGTAAGCAAGCCAGGCAGTTTCCTGACATTGGATATTCCATATTTTTCCATTGATTTGAAGTTCCACATTTATTATAAAATGAATTCCCATATAAATGTGGATCAATTCTTAGTGGGGGAAGGTATATATGTGTGCTTCATCTGTCATTTGAATTGAAAATCTAACTGTTGAACCTTGTATCCACGATGTTTACGTTGGCATTTTACTATATACTTTACATAAATATCTTTCTATTGCATAATTTTGCAAGTCATTTGAAGGGGATGTCAGTGTCAGAACTCTGTATACCTCTTTTGAAACATTGCATTATTCTATGGAATATTTAATAGTTCAAACAAATGTAAGTTGGAAGTAGATTTCCACAAAATGTTTTCCTCTCATGCCCTCACATACATGTTTATTCACATGTATGAATTGATTGTGCCTTGTCTCCTTCCCAAAGGAATTTGAGATGGCTTTAAAAAGGGACAGAGAAATAAATATTACCAGCCATCTGGGATGGATTAATCATTGTGTTTGAACTCCAAACTTAAATTTTGTGTTTTCTGGAAAAGAGCAGAAAGAGACACGTTATGCTCTGTCTCTTACAGGGCATATGACTTTGAGAGACATGCATGCTTTTTCCCTTCTTTTTACAATGGGACATTGGATAAGGTGATAATTACTTTCATCATCCATTTGCAAAAGTTAGAAAATATTCTTCAGGTATATTAACCAATTATGAAAGCTAAGATTTTAACATGGAGTCTTAACTCAGGGGATCTTAGTTTCTGAGGTGAGGTAAGATATACGGTTTACTTTTGCTTTCTGAAAAAATGCCAAGGATTGACTAGTAAATTTGAAGGGACTTGTAGAGTTGCAAAATCATCATATTGCAACCATCATAGTAAATTTTGGATCAGATTAAAATCATTAGTGTATGTAAAATCTAGGGAAATTTTGATGAGGAGCAGGATATTTACATGCTTTTTAAGTGTTACCCCACAGACTGCTTATTAATTGCAAGGGAGAAAATACACAGTAATTATATAGTAGAGAAATTGGACAATACCTTACCCAGGTGATCTAAGTTAATATCATCACTGAAGGAGAGATGGAAATCACATGCCTCCAGATGTGATGCCTTGAGAAGGACACACGATCACCTATGTATTATTGTGGCTAAGAATGTATAACCTCAATCTAATAATTAGGAAATGGCAGGCAGACATTACATGAGGGATGTTTAATTTTAAAAAGGAGGTTAGGGGGAACTAGTCTTCTTAAATGTCAATCCTATATAATAAAAGGGTAATATGCAAATTGACCCTAACAGCAGAATGACTGGTCACTATGACACACACTGACAACCAGGGGGCAGACACTCAATTCAGGAGCTGCCCCCTGGTGGTCAGTGCGCTCCCACAGGGGGAGCTCTGCTCAGCCACAAGCCAGGCTGATGGCTGCCAGCACAGCGGTGGTGGCGGGAGCCTCTCCCACCTCCTCAGCAGCGCTAAGGATGTCCGACTGCAGCTTAGGCCTGCTCCCTGCTGGTGAGTGGACATCCCTCGAGGGCTCCTGGGCTGCCAGAGGGATGTCTGACTGCCAGCTTAGGCCTGATCCCCCCCCTGGGGAGTAGGCCTAAGCCAGCAGGTGGACATCCCCTGAGGGGTCCCAGACTGCAAGAGGGCACAGGCCGGGCTGAGGGACCCCCCGAGTGCACTGATTTTTGTGCACGGGGCCTCTAGTGTCATAATAAAAGACAATGAAGAGCTATGGAAACTTTCTAACATGTAGGAGGCTAAAGAGACATGGTAACTAAAAGTATTGCCTGATTCTATACTGGGTCTTGCATTGGAGAGAGAAATATGCTATAAAGGAAATGAGTCAACTGACAAAATTGGAGTACTTGTTAGATTTGATAAAGGTATCAATGTTAGATTTGCTCACATTTATAATGTGTAATTATGTAAGAATACGCCTATTTATAGGAAATACACTGTGAAATATTTAGGGGTAGAGGGCCATGATGTCTGTAATTTGTCCTCAAAAGTTTCAGGAAGAGAAGTGTGTGTGTGTGTGTGTGTGTGTGTGTGTGTGTGTGTGTGTGTAGGGAGGGGTTGAGGGAGGGAGGAAAAGAGAGACAAAAAAAGGGGAAGGAACATGCATGATTGCAAAAATGGTAAAACAAGTGGGGTATAAAATGTTAATGGTAGATAAATATGGGTAAAGGTGTACAGGTGCTCATTGTGGCATTTTTACTTTTGTAATTTATCTATAAATTAGAAATTATTTCCAAATAAAGAGTTAAGACAAATATATGGTTTAGTTATGATGCATTCTAATGAGGTAACAAGTAATAGAGCTTAGAGAATTTGTTCTGGAAGAATGAATAGTTAACATGCCCATTCAGCAGTTTCAAATATCAGATGTCTCAAGTGAACTTTGTTAAGTACTGGATCAAATCAATTCATGGTTGAATTATCCATTGAGTGCCTTAATTGTCAGTATTCCCTATTGTTGATTGAAGAGGGATCTATATGTTTTAGATACCAAATGTGGACAGTTTTGACATTCTTTTAAAGAAATGTAAAAGCCTGATTTGACTTGTTCACTTACTCAGGAAGATGGGTCAGAAAGATAAAGGAAGTTACTGATACTTCTCTCTAGGAGAATTTGAAATTGTAGAAACAATTGGACAGGAGCTCATATATGATTTCAGTGTTCAGAAGTATAGTTAGAAAAAATGATTTGGCCTAAAATATTTTAAGGCATATATTAGCAATTAACTGCCCACTATTGTAAAGGAATCTGAATTTTTATCCCCTTTAGAAAATGTAATTTTGAAAAGAACTACATGCTGATGACTAATCCAGGATAAATTAGCTGAAAAATACAACCTAAATAATTGATTTTCCCCTACAGATAAGAAGCAAATGGAACTGATAAAAACACTTAGAACATTGTGAAAAAGTTAAAACTGTTTTTTAAAAGAGAGAAAGAGCCCGGCTGGTGTTGTTCAGTGGTTGAGTGTCGACCTATGAACCTAGGAGGTCAGGGTTCAATTCCGGTCAGGGCACATGCCCAGCTTGTGGGCTTGATCCCCAGTGTGGGCGGCAGCCAATCAATGATTCTCTCTCATCATTGGTGTTTCTATCTCTCTATCCCTCTCCTTTCCTCTCTGAAATCAATAAAAATATGTTTTTTAAAAAAGATAGAAAAGATCAAATGCTTTTAGTAAATACTTAGGTGGGAAAATTTTAATCCAAGATACATTTTAAAACTTGCATAATACAGCCAGCTCTTCTCCCAATGTTAAAGGCCTTTCATGCCTACATTTACAAAAGAAATTTATAACAACACAAGGCTTTAAATTGAATTGGCTTTATCTTAAAAGTCCACAAGATGGGGATGCTCCTTTTTTGTGTGTCTGAATTATTATGAAAGGATTGTCACAGCCAATGCTGTATTGGAGCATCTCCTACTAGACCAGGGGTGGGCAAACTTTTTGACTCGAGGGCCACAATGGATTCTTAAACTGGACCGGAGGGCCGGAACAAAAGCATGGATGGAGTGTTTGTGTGAACTAATATAAATTCAAAGTAAACATCCTATCTAATAAAAGAGAAAAATGGTAATTGGCGTACGACGATACCCTTTTCATTGGCTAATCAGGGCTATATGCAAATTAACTGCCAACTATGATTGGCAGTTAACTGCCAACTAAGATTGGCAGTTAACTGCCAACAAGATGGCGGTTAATTTGCATATGTAGGCACAATGCAGGGAGGCGAAAGGGAAAGCAGGAAGAAGCCCCCTGCCACTGACAGTGATTGGAAACCCAGGGGGGAGCTAAGAGCTGGGGGGCAGGGCAAAGGCGGCCCTGGGGCCACCTTTGCCCTGCCCCCAGCCATGATCGGAGAATCAGGTGCCTTTGCCGCCCTGGCCAGTGATAGCAGGAAGTAGGGGTGGAGCCAGCGATGGGAGCTGGGCACGGTCGAAGCTGGCAGTCCCAGGAGCTAGGGGTCCCTTGCCTGGGCCTAAAGCGGAGCCCACAATCGCGAGGCCGCTGCAGCTGTGGGTCCCCGCTGCCCGGGCCGGACGCCTCAGCCAGAGGCGTTAGGCCTGGGCAGGGGCGGAGCCTGCAACCGCGGGGAGCTGGGGGTCCCCTGCCCAGGCCTGACACCTCTGCCGGAGGCCTCAGGCCTGATCAAGGGGCTGATCCGGTGATTGGTGATCGGAGGGTGATGAGGGTCAACTCCTCTGGCCGAGGCATCAGGCCTGGGCGGGGGGCTGAGCCGGGGATTGGGGGGATATGATGGTCCCCTTGCCCAGGCCTGAAGCCTGGGTCAGAGGCGTCAGGCTTGGGCAGGGGGTGGAGCAAGCGATCAGAGGGAGATGGGGGTCCCCTGCCCAGGCATGATTCCTGGGCCAGAGGCCTCAGGCCTGGGCGGGGGCCAGAGCCAGTGATCGGGGGGAGATGGGGGTCCCCTGTCCAAGCCTGACACCTCTGGCAGAGGCGTCAGGCCTGGGAAAGGGGCCGATCCTGCGATTGGAGGGTGATGGGGGTCAACGCCTGAGGGCTCCCAGTATGTGAGAGGGGGCAGGCTGGGCTGAGGGACACTCCCCCCCCCCCCCACACACACACCCAGTGCACGAATTTCGTGCACCGGGCCCCTAGTCATTACATAAAAGGGTACGGTCTTTTTTTTTCAATAGTTTTATTCATTTCAAACGGGCCAGATACGGCCCACGGGCCGTAGTTTGCCCACGGCTGTACTAGACTGAGAGATGATTGTTAAAATTTTAGGAATTTTGCAAACTGATTGTTAAACATGGCTATTAAAATTTAAATTATATAGTTTATTATTATTAAACTAGAGGCCTAGTGTACGGGTAGGATCTGGATCTAGCTTGCCCGGCCCCAATTGGGGCCCAATCAGGGGGGAAGGGCCATGGGCAATTGACTGGTAGGCTCTGCCCCTGATTGGGTTGGGGAGGCCAGTTGGGGGTGGGGAGGGGCTTTGGGTAGTGGGCCGGCTGGCCACACCCCCGATTGGTGTGGTGGTGGTGGGGCCAGCTGGGGGAGGGGCTGTGGGTGGTAGCCACTGGCCTTGCCCCTGATCGGAGTGGGGGGGAGGGCGATCGGGGGCAGAGCTGGCTGGGGGGAGGGGCCGTGGGCTGATTGGGGTGGCATGGGGGCTGATCAGGGGTGGGGCCAGCTGGCCCAGCCCCTGAATGGTGTGTGGGGGGGTGATCGGGGGCCAGGAGAGGGGCCGTGGGTGGTTGGCTGGCCACTCCTGCCCCCAATTGATAGGGGGGTTCAGTCGGGGCGGGGCTAGTGGGGGGAGGGGCTACGGGCAGTCGGCTGCTGGCCCTGCCCCTGATCGGAGTGTGGGGGCTGATCTGGGGTGGAGCCAGGCAGGGGGAGGGGTTATAGGAGGTTGGCCAGCCGGCCCTGCCCCCTATTGGGGTAAGGGGGTTGATAGGGCACGGGGCCGGCCAGGGGGAGAGGCCGCAGTTGCCGGGGAGGGGGGTTGGCCAGCCACCCCGCCCTTGAGGGAGAGGCCTATTGGGAGCAGGGGTGGCAGTGTAAGGGGGTTAAGAGGGTGAAAGGTTGGGGGGAGAGGGGCCACAGGAGGTTGGCCGGCCAGCCCCACCCCCAATCGGGCGGTTTACTGGCTGCAGTGGGCATCATAGCAACCTGTCGTTTCAGCGTTTCAGTTGCTGACTTTTTATATCCTACCTAATAATAGAGAAACATGGTAATTAACCGTAACTTTGCTACCCTTCTCATTGGCTAATCAGGGTGATATGCAAATTAACTGCCAACCAAGATGGCGGCTGGCAGCCAGGCAGCTGAAGCAAACAGGAGGCTTGCTTGCTCCAGTGATGGAGGAAGCCAAGGTTCCCCGCCTGCTGCTGCCAGCCTCTGAGCTTGCACTCCAAGAAACAATGTTGCAATTATAGAAGCTAAACAAGCTCCAGAAACCTGCTTTCAGCCATCAGAGCTGGAGCGAGCAGGACCGCAACAGTGTTACAATTATAGAACCCAAACAAAGCCAGATACCTGCTTTCAGCAGCCAAGGTCTCAGAGCTGGAGCCGAGCCTCAGAGCTAAAGCCGGCTCTCAGCTCCAGTGACAGCCATAGAAGGTAAATAAATCCCAGAATAAAAATGAAAAAAAGAAAAAAAGGAGAGGTTGGGAGCTTCAGTCACCTGCCAGCCTGAAAACGGCCCTCAGCCCCTCACCCAGACTGGCCAGGCACCCCAGTGGGGGACCCCCACCCTGAAGGGGGTGTTACCAGCTGCAAACAGCCATCATCCCCTCATCCAGGCTGGCCAGGCACCCCAGTGGGGACGCCCACCCTGAAGGGGGTGTGACCAGCTGCAAACAGCCATCAACCCCTCATCCAGGCTGGCCAGGCACCCAAGTGGGACCCCCACCCTGATCTGGGACACCCTTCAGGGCAAACCAGCCAGCCCCCACCCGTGCACCAGGCCTCTATCCTATATAGTAAAAGGGTAATATGAAAACTGACCCTAACAGCAGAAAGACTGGGAATGACTGGTCACTGTGACACACACTGACCACCAGGGGGCAGACACTCAATGCAGGAGCTGCCCTCTGGTGATCAGGTTGCTCTCGCATGGGAGGAGCTCTGCTCAGCCACAAGCCAGGCTGATGGCTGCCAGTACAGCATTGGTGGTGGGAGCCTCTCCTGCCTCCTCAGCAGCTCTGAGGATGTCCGACTGCAGTTTAGGCCTGCTCCCTGCTGGCAAGTGGACATCCCTCGAGGGCTGCCGGGCTGCCAGAGGGATGCCTGATTGCCATCTTAGGCCCAATCCCCCGTGGAGCGGGCCTAAGCCAGCAGGTGGTCATCCCCTGTGGAGTCCCAGACTGCGAGAGGGCACAGGCTGGGCTGAGGGATCCATCCCCCCCACCCCCCATGCACAAATTTTTGTGCACTGGGCCTCTAGTATATAGATAAATGTCATTTATAAAAATGTAATAAATACTTCAAATTCATCACTTTGTAGTTATCTTACTACATATTAATATGATCCATGACCTTGAATTACTTTTGTTATTATACCTTATGATTGAAATACTGTATCATGATGTACTACTGTATATCTTTTCCCATTTTCATGTTTAGTATCATTACCACAATGATAGCTTAAAATTAGCCACAGTAGGAATATCTACATGGCAGTTGGGCAAATACCCTAAGTCAGGGCTTCATTATTGTTTATTGTCTGGACTTTAAGTGATGGACAAAATACTAGTAATGCAAACTTAAAGTGTCATGTCTTTACCTATTACATTGTCATAGCTCAAAAATTTGAAGATATATCCTTCCTTCCATTCAAAAACTGAGTCACAGTGGCTCACTTTGTTGAGCGTTGTCCGGTGCACCAAAAGGTTGAAGGTTTGATTCCCGGAGGGCATATAACTGGATTGTGGTTCAGTCCCTGTTATGGAAGGCAATGGATGGTTGTTTCTCTCTCACATAGTTGTTTCTCCCATCGATGTTTCTCTCTCCTTCCTAAGTATGTCCTTGGATGAGGATTTAAAAAAGCAAAGTTATTACTTCACATTGTTTACATCATTGAGATAAACAAAAATATCAATCATTATTCCAAACTAGATTTGGAAAACTGGTTGCTAAACATTATCAGCACACCGCTGGTCATGTCATACTTGAATTCAGTGTTTTGGTAGGGAATGGATAATAGCATAAATTTATTATTCTGTTATTCAGCTTTAAGAAATTGTATTATGACAATATGTGGGCATTAACTAAGAATAAAAGAAAAATTGAGATTTAAAAGTCATTAGCTGTAGCACATAATACTTTTAAATTTGAAGCCTTTGATATATGTCTGTTATAGATGAGAAATAGAATCATAGAATTTAGTTTAAAATTAATCCAGACCTATCTGTTTTACAGATAGAAGTTTTTTCTCTAGTGCATCAGTCAGTCATTCAGACTGTTTTAAATTATTCTAGATACAGAGTTCATTGCCTAAAAATAGTGTTGGAGAACTCTAGAAGTAGAGTTCTTTTTCTATTGAGCTAAGCTTTTATTTATTTATTTATTTTTATTTTTACCATTTGGTTCTGGTACTAACTTCTGCAGAAATATAGAAGTATAGAAACATAGAAGAAAAAATTTGTTCTGTATAGTAACCTATTAGGTGTAAAGGTAGCAGGGATGTTCCTATTTAGACTTCTTTGGGCAAGAAGTATATCTTTAGTTCCTTTAACCATACAGTGTAGGGTATATTTTCTAGACTGTAATCTAAGCCTGTTGCCTTTCTAAACTTCTAAATCACTACCTTTGGTCTCTTAATGACTTTGTAGATGAAATAAAAGCTATTAGATTCTTGTACAAATTGTACACAGGTCAAGTATTTGTTAGATTCTTTTTAACTCAAAGCAGATCTTGGTGTTACTGTTATTCGTGCTTGTGTTTTCATATTACTTTTAGCACAGCATTCTAGATTATAGAAATGATATTAAATTTAATTTTATAATTTTTGGTATTTATTAATCCTTTTATTTGGAGTCAATTGCAGATTTGATAAACACTCAATGTCTTTTGTTTACATTGAAATTATTATTTAAAATGTTGAATTTCAAAGGGCTATGGGGACATAGTTCTCCTTTAAATAACCTCTAAACTTACTTCTGCCCATTATCGTTACTTTTTGTTGTGAGTCTACCTACCAGTTCTCTTACATAGCTCACATTTCGCCATCTTATATACAGAAGTTCATCATAATGTATTTTGCCAGATGCTTTGCTGAGATCAAGATATGCTATGTCTATGGAATATCCTCCAGTGGAATACACATTTGTACTTCTGTCTTTGAAAAGTAGGCATTTAAAAGAAATCCTGGCATGGCTCAATGTTAAAGTCATATTCTTCCACAAATGCAAAAATAGAAAATCCACGAAGATTGGTGGGCTAGATAATTAAGACATCATAAGAGAATAGGGACAAGCAGATCACTTGGGACACTGGATGAATCAAGGTCATGGTATATACCTGGACTGAGAAGAAAATAGCCTGTGCCATGAGAGCACGGCTCCTTTACTGAGGAAACAACATGAGGTGGTGCCATGCAGCCCACATTCAAGTTACCTGAATCAGGTGAAGTTTTAGGGATCTGGAATAGAGTGGACAGGATTTGTTAGCCTTTCTTTTCATCTTATTATCTCTTTCCTTTGAAATGTATGTGGTGAAATATTAACAATGGGTGCTTCTGAGTGTCTATGGTTGTTTTTTGCTACATATAGCATCTCCTTATTCACTTTATTCTGGACAACCCAATACATACTTTACTTTTTTGAATATTAAAAGAATAACTCAATATGAAATTGTCTAGCACATTTATTTATATTTTGTTGGTAGTTAAAGGTTTATTTAACCTTTGTTAAATATTTCCCCTTTTTAAATTCCATTGAGCAACCATGGTGGAGGTTGTCAGGAAGTTACTAGTGTGAATTGTCTCATCTCATTCCTTGGCTTCCACCCTTCTTCATTCTACTCAGACCTGTTTTGTTGCTGCTGGAAAGAAGAACAATTTATAATAGGTCACTTGATTAAATAGTAATAATAGAATAATGGCTTTCTCTCTCCCACTACCTATTTCTTCCTAAAAATCATAGTTCAAAAACAGTCCCTGATTAGTCATCTTATTTCCTAGCCCACATTCAAGTTACTCACATTCAGTTATTACTCTTAAAAAATTATACTTATATATAATATTTATGTTGAGCCAATATATTTTTAGGTGTCCTCCTTGAGTATATTCTTCAATGTAAATTATGACCTTCTGGAATATGGAGATGGTTGTGTTTTATGAGTACTAGATAAATACTAGTTCAGATAATCTGTTTTAATTCAGCCTAAGACAAGGCTACTTGTTTAAAAAGTAGAGAGCACTTGGGAGGTAGAGGTAAAGGATTTGGGGAATATGAAGAAAAAGGATATATGGATAAAATTTATGGGCAGTTTTGGAATTTTATTTGTTGCTTATGTGATTGTATTATTTTATGGCAGGTTTTCTTTTAACTTGAAGGTTTCTATAGGATGGATTAGTAGGCCCGCTAACTTTTTAAAAATCTCTTGGTTCAATACATTGTAATTTGTTTTTTGTAATTAAATCATTCTCTCTATTTCTTGCAGATTGAGGTGGTGCCATGCAGCAAGAAGCAGTGAGATGCAGAGTTCGAGCCAGAAGGCCTGACATGGCACTTTATGTACCTAAAGCTCGAAGGGATGTAGTACTCCTCAAGACAGGGGATGAGGATAAAAGCTGTGGTTCACCTAATTCTGTGGTGGAAGAACAAAAAAATTCTCTCTTCCAAAAGGAGATCTTTAGAGAAAAACCTAAGACTCAAAGACTAAGTATTTATCCTGACAAAAAGGAGCACAATCGTAGGGAAGGAAAGAAATCTTCAACAAAATTAAGAAAAGACACGTGCCTTCAAGAAAACAATGAGGTTAGGGTTTGTACTAAGAGAGGAGCCACAGAATCCAAAGAAATACTATCCCAAGGACATCAGCAAGGAGTCCTAAATTCTGGGACTGTTCCTAGTATACCTTTACAAAGACATTTTAAACCAAAGAAGGTGGAGTGTTTGGAGGTTGAAACCACAGATGTGACAGGACATGAGAGGTTGCCTCTATCTCTGTCTTGTTCAGAAATCTGTGAGGTTCCAATTTTAAACAGACCATTCCAAAATGTGGAATTCTGTGATTTTAGTAGGCTCGAACTAAGTCGGGAAACATTTGAAAACAGAGATTTAGAAAGCAGAATTGAAACAAATGCCAACGTTGTAGAGATATCTGGAGTTTCAAGACCTGAGAGTATGATTGGACCAGTAAAATTAAGCTCTGATTCTGAAATTGTGCAACAAGGCATGCAAACATCAGGTGGAATGTTGAAGCTCAGCAGTGGAGGCATCACCACTGTTCCTGTTCCTGGAAGTCCAGATGGTGTCACTGATCAACCTTGTGTAGACTTTGAAGCTGAGAATGTTGGTGGCATAGCCAATAGTATAGATTTCATCTTGGGTCAGAAAGGTATAGATTTCATTCCTGAGACAATGGGTCACATCTCTCATAAAATGACTTCAGCCAACACATTAGAGAGCACAGATGGCATTTTTGAGCCAACGATGACTAGAGAGTGTGAGGAGAATGACAACACTGCTGATGAGTTATGCATAAAGTATGAGCCTTCTGATACAGCTGCTCTTGCTCATGAAACAGATATAGGTAATGGGTTTAAGAGTGTAGGTGACATTACAAATAAGGCATGTATGATGGACATTACAGATACCATGTCTGATCAAATAACTGTAGATAGCCCTTGTGTCGTTGCAGTTAAAATAGCTGGTGAAGCCTATAGCAATACAAGTAGTTTCTCAGAATATTTAGAAATGAGTACAGACATAACCCCTTTTCATGTAGCTAGAGGTGGGAATGACACTGAAAATTTCAGCAACCTCACTGCTTGCTCAGATAGTTATGCTGAGAGTATTTCACGTAGTTTCACAGAGTCATTAGGAAAGTTGACAGAGAGCTTGTCAGATTGTGCTTCATCCTTGCCTATAAAAAAGATTGCTGGTAGTAATTGTAACGTCTCTTTGGACTCTGAACTCAGTATGTTAAATGGGACAAAAGTACTTTCAGATAGTGCCTTGGACAATGATCTAGATTGTACTAGTGATATAACAGAGGCATTGCATGTACTGAAAACTGAAGAGTTCAAAACAAAAGAGGAAGATGACTCAGAGAATATAGAATTTGGTATGTCCTTTCCTGGTATAGAATCAGTTTCTATAGAGACATCTATGGAACCGAAAACGACTGAAACTTCTCACATGGAGGAAAGTTCAGCTACTGAGGAGAGCTGGGAATCCATGTTTAATGATGATGGTGACTGCCTGGATCCACGTCTTTTACAAGAGGTATGTTTACTGGAAATTGCTTGATGCTTTGATAATTTATAGATTCATAGAACTTAGGGTTTTGGAGACATTTGTGTACATTCACTGATTTACCTCCAATGTAAGGGTTCCTGCAATACACATAGGATTATAGACTGAGAAAAGACTATCTGGTAGATCTTTAAAGAAAAAAATAGGCAGAATTGAGTGATACTTACAACAGCCAAGTCCTGAGTGATTTAGTGAATAAAGATGAATTTAATGGAAACTGGCTGGCTATTGAGGAATTCAGAGGGAAACTTCTCAAAGGGGCTCTTCTGTGTTGACAAGATATATTTTACACAGGCCTATTTGAGGGGAGGAGGATAGTTTATTATTGTTGTTTTTTTTTTTTTCCAGTAGATGTTCAGATGTTTTTAGACACTGTAGAGTGAAAGAATTAGAGAAAGGAAGAGTAAAGTAAAGGAAGGTATGATTGTTTTTTAAGGAATTTATTTTGAGTTAAAGAATAAATGGTTGTGGATTCTATATAGAAAATATAAGTGATAATGACATGCTGGCTAGTTAGAGTTCATAAATACAAAATGTTAGGTTTTTTGTATCTAAATAATTTACAAATTAGTTAAATATTTTCATTTTCTTAATTTAGACAACATTTAAATTAACATAAATACAAACTACTCCCCTTTCATTCCTTATAGTGGTGAGTTCACATAACCTTTACCTGAAATGAAAAAAATTATTTCCCTATAAAATCCCCAATTTCATAAATGAGGAAATTGAAGTTTAGTGATCATACCTTTAGTAAAGGGAGAATCAGGATTACAGTCTAATTCTATCTTACTCCAATATTTATATTCTTTTTACCAGACCACTTCCTCACCTATAAAATAGTGTTTTGTTTGAGTGATTCCAAAGAGCCTTTTAAATACTGATGAGTCTTTTGTTTCTGAGAGTTAAACCAGAAGTACAGAAAAATAATCGCATGCATGTGAAAGAGACACATGATACTGAAAAGGTCAGCCCATTGGACAGAATTGACTTTCCAATACCAAGCAGTTTCTTCTCACTCTTAGAATGTGTTTGCATGCACACTTACCTATACACAGTTAGCACTTCTTATGGTCAAATCAGCAAACACTATCTTAAACATTCCTTAGGAAGAAATATAGAGCAGAAAGTACCTATGAATGGGCATTCATGAACCCCTTGAAATTGCATGAAGTTTTTATAGGTGTAGTTTTTCATAGCTTTCATCAGATTCTCAAAGACAATGGTCCCCATAATATGGTCCCTGGACCAACAGCATGAGCATCACTTGGAACATTGTTAGAAATATAAACTCTTTAGCCCATCAAGTGATTCTGATGCACATAAAATGAGAACCACTGCTCAAAGGTAATACAGAAACTTAAATGTATTTCAGAAAGTGAGTGTGGTAACTAGAAATTACTGTTAGCCCATAATTAGGAAAAACAACTGTTCAGAGATTTTAGAATCAAATTGGATTCAGAAATACCAATAATGGGGGAGTTTGGGGGAATATAGAGAAGTTATTAAGGATCCACGCATTGGAAGATGGTCTGAGAAAGGAAGCAGCATTCATAGGAGTTGGGAAAGGGAATACCTGAGTGGGTAGAGAAGATAGGTAGGTACACATAGAGAAAGGACAGCTTCCTACAAAAGAAGGTCATGGCACACACAGCCTTTAACACATGGTAGAACTTGTTAAATATTCACTGAATGGATGTAGGCTATAGGGGAGAATTAGAGATCTCTTCCTTTTTAAGGTAGCCTCCAGATGCTTTCAAAACACAATTGATGCCCGGCTGGTGTAGTTCAGTGGTTGAGCGTCAACCTATGAACCAGGAGGTCATGGGTTCGATTCCCAGTCAGGGCACATGCCTGAGTTGTGGGCTCGATCCCCAGTGGGAGGGGATGCTGGAGGCAGCCAAACAATGATTCTCTCTCATCATTAATGTTTCTATCTCTCCTCTCTTCCTCTCTGAAATCAATTAAACAAACAACATAATTGCTGCTAGAATTTGGATTCTGTATAGTAGCTTAGGGATATGGTTTTGTATCCAGGGGGCAGGGCAGTCAGATGGGTAACTGTTTTTCAGGTCTTAACACTGTTTAGAATAGGTGCAAAAGAATGTAGGTAACTACTTAATATTTTGAGGAGCATAGTACTATAGCCAGAGAGGACACTAGCATGTCCTAAAGCTGGGAATGGCAGGAAAATGGAGTATGTAGTGTTTTAAGCCAAACAGCCAGTGCCTGGGTGTTGTGTTTGGATATCTTCTGAGGTGCTTGATAGGAAGTGGATCTATGTTGAGGGATGAGGATGGATGAGAACAAAAAACGAGATGGAGAGATGGATTGAGAATGTTGAAGCAGATATAACTTTAAACTTTGGTGTGCTTTGGGTTTTAGAAGATGTAATAATAATGTTATTAAAAGATGTCAAATCCAATAACATTAATAGTCCTTTGGCTACTATTACACTTAATTTATTATTTGTATTACTCCAAACATACTTTATTAAAGGTTAAACCAGAATGTCTCCCTACCTTGAAAACTTTCCAACCAAAGATGTTTGGCTCTTTTCCCAGCTGGCCTGTTTCTTTGTTGACAATGGCTAGACATATGGAGGTTTTTTCTTTTTCTTTTTCTTTTTTTTAAAATATATTTTATTGATTTTTTTATAGAGAAGAAGGGAGAGGGATAGAAAGTCAGAAACATCAATGAGAGAGATCGATCAGCTGCCTCCTGCATGCCCCCCAGTGGGGACGTGCCCGCAACCAAGGTACATGCTCCTGACCGGAATCGAACCCGGAACCCCTGAGTCCGCAGGCCGACGCTCTATCCACTGAGCCAAACCGGTTTGGCCGGAGGTTTTTTCTAATACTTCTAATAGGCAGGAATGTATGCTGTACAGTAGGGTGTGGCAGCCATTGGCATGTGAAGCAGTTTCCTGTGATGTTTGAACCTCTAAAATTGCCTGAGGAGCATAGAGAGCATAGCTAGGCCATTATTGAGCTCCCAGAATTGCAACTCTTGATGAGTCTCTGTAGATCACACTTAATCTTCTAAAGCCATGGTATGGGATGCCCAGAGACTTAAGTTGATAATTTATATAGAAAAGGATATTGGCATGACCTCTTTTAACCTTCTGAATGTTGGTACAAGAACAAAGGAATTATTACTGTCTAAATAAAACTTCCTTAGCTTTTGTGCCTCTCTCTACTGATCGGCAAACTTATTGGTAGGAGGGTTAATATCTTTTGTTATTAGTTCCAGCTCATGTTAACAGACATATATTTGATTTTTTTTTTTTTAAGCCTCACGGGGGAGTGAAGATATTTTTTCTATTGATGTTTATGGAGAGTGGAAGAGGGGGAGAGAGAGAGAGGAGAAAGAAAAACATCGATGTTAGAGAGACAAATCAATTGGTTGCCTCCTGCACATGCCCTGATGGGGGGTGGGGATTGAACTTGCAACCCAGGTGTGTGTCCTTGACCAGGAACTTAACTTGTAGGTTTTATATTTATTGTTCCATGAAATACAGACTAAGAATTGTATGTTTTGCTATTATTAACACTGCTATTTAATCAGTCCCAGAAGCCAAAATGCTTAATAGTTAGCTTAAAAATGGGATATAATTATACAAATTCAATTTTGCGGATTAGGTTACAGCAAAGGACCTTAATCATATTTTCTTGCCAGATCACCCTCTTTTCCTTTCTCTTTCTAATCAGTTCTTAGTATTTATATTTCGGAGGTATTTTTATAGTCATGCATTGTTTACCTTTCACAATGCATTATTTAGCCCCAGTTTGTAAATGCATGGACATGCAGTGCTTTGTTTTGTTTGTTTTTTTTGCAAAGTAGCTCTGAAAGTCAACGCCAGAAATCCAAAAATGAAATGAAGGAAACAATTCTAATAGGATAAAAAATATTTAGAATTAAAATTAACAAAAGACATACAAAACTTGTACTTTGAAAATTGCAAAATGTTGGAAGAAATTAAAGAAGACCTAAATAATGGAAAGACATCACATGTTCATCTCTGATTAATAAAATTAAGATACTTCCCAAATTCAAATGGAAATGCAAGGGACTCAGGATAACCAAAGTGATTTTGAAACAGAGGAACAAAGTAGAAAGACTCAAACTTCCTGATTTCATAGCTATTATAATAAAACTACAGTAATCAAGGCAGTGTGGCACCTGGTATAAGTGTAGACTTGCAAGTGATTTAAGACTCCCCTTGTTTCTGGGGCTCTGAGTGATTAAACTGATATACCAGCCCACTCTAGGCTTTTAAGACTTTGTTAAAAGTTTAGCTGATAATCTTCTTGCTCACTTGTGTGGTGGCCGCTTCTTCCCATGATAGGTCAAAGGCAAACGGTTTATATGTTCTGTTTCTCTTTGGAGGGACTTGTCTTTCTGTGGACTTTAGTTTTCTTGGTTGTCTTGGATTCTCAACTGTTTGTTGAGCAAATTCAAGAAACGTTATGATTTTATAGATCAGCTGCTCTTATTGGTATGGTGGTAAGAATACTCTCTTTGTACTTTCTGCATCCTAAAAGTGGAAAAAGCCCTGGCTGGTTTGGTCAGTGGTTAGAGTGTTGACCAGAGGAACAAAGGTTGTGGGTTCAAATCCTAGTCAAGAGCACCTACTTCAGTTGCAGGTTCATCCCTGCCCCGGGCAGGGTGTGTGCAGGAGGCAACCAATTGATATGCCTCTCTCACATGGTTCTTTCTCTTTCTCCTCCTCCCTCCCTTTGTCCTCTCCTCCTCCCTCTTTTTCTCACTCCTTCCTCCCTCACTCCTACTCTCTCTAAAATTCAATGGAAAAAATATCCTCAGGTGAGGATTAAAAAAAAAAAAAAAGTGGGAATAGCTTGGCCTGTAATAGATTCAGCACTCAGTTAAATTTTGTTTAAAGAAGGTTGAATTCATTGAATATTTAGGTGCCATATAGTATGCTAAGCACTTACTGCATCATTTCATTTAATCCACACAGCTGTCTATGAGGTATAAATATTACTATTATTCCCATTTTTTAAGATGTAAAACTGAAGCCTAGTGGAGAAACGGAACTAGAGGCACTTCATTTTTTGTTGGTTTTACTTAAATCACCTTTCCCCTTTCCTCCCTCCTCAATAGAATTCTTGAATCCATTTTTTACTTCTCCAAGGAAAGGAAATACAGTCCTGGCATTGCAAACTCTCATTTCCTCATTTGATGGGAAAAGGGGCATGGTATAATAGAGGAAAAGCTTGAAGGCATCTAGTTGGGCTTTTAATTAACAAGAAGACACTCTGAAGGTTTTGGATGGTCAGTATTAGCATCTAGGTTCTGTAACAAGTGAATGACAAAATGGCTTTGTTGCCACTTTCCACTTTTCCCTTTCCCTTCTGTTTCTAGTGTAAAATAGTTAATAGCCTTTAGTTTTTTTCATAGGATAGTAGAATTTTAAGGTTGTTGGGTGTTTGTTTCTTAGAAAAAGAAAATAGCCAAATTTAGTACGTACATATATATGGGAACTTCGCATATATGAGAGAGAGACCCTAAATGCATGAGAGGTTCCTAGAATGTTTAAATATTTTTATTACTATTAATTTCTTTACTAACCTGCTATGTGGCAATTATTTAAGGTAGTTCTCATTCTAGGGACTTTAATTGTAATTACTTGAACCAATTAAATTTGCCTTAACAAATTCCTTTGTAAGCTAAGTTCAACAAAAGGTGGACTAACAAAGTGTTTTTATTCTTAAGTTTTTGTTTTTGTTCACTTCCAAAAGAAAAACTATGAGATGAGTCTGATCAGTAAGCTCAAATAATACAAACATTATTAATTGATCTCTTCAGTTATTTTCTGAAATTCATTTCCCACGATGTGCCATTTGTAACTCACCACATTAATCATTCCACATTTTCTCACACAGTAGTTGATAGACGCAAGTTAAGTTTCATGCATTGCCTGTCTTTGCTAGAAATTCAATACCTTTTCAAGTATTTCACATGTATTATATAAACTGGGTGATAGAACCCTGGGCATTGTATTTATGAACAGCATTAATACAGAGACAATGTTAAAAGTTAAATAATAGGAACATGGAGACTAGGAGGAAGATTGTTTGGGGAGAACCCTATATAATAAAACCCTAATATGCAAATTGACTGAATGGTGGAACAACTGGCAGAATGACCGGTCACTATGATGCCCACTGACCACCAGGGGGCAGATGCTCAATGCAAGGAGCTACCCACTGGTGGTCAGTGCACTCCCACAGGGGGAGCGCTGCTCAGCCAGAAGCCAGGCTCACAGCTGGCGAGCACAGTGGCAGTGGCGGGTGCCTCTCCCAGCTCCACGGCAGCGCTAAGGAACAGCAAGCTGAGCAGTAAGGAGCAGTGAGCAGGTGGGCAGTAAGGAGCGAGGGATCCCTGACTGCCGCTGGGGGGATGGGGCCTAAGCCGGCAGGTGGACATCCCCTGAGGGGTCATGGACTGCAAGAAGGTGCAGGTCGGGCTGAGGGACACACACACACACACACACACACACACACACACACACACGCACGAATTTTGTGCACCGGGCCTCTAGTACTAGTATTATATAATGCTCTGGCTTGATGTGACAGTCACTAATATGCTTCTTCTTTTTTAGTTATCAGGGAATATGAAGAATACAAAAAGCATCCAGGAACCTAGATTTGATTATTATAACAGTGAAGTTCCTGATATTGACCTCAGTGATTGTGAATTCCCACATGTCATTGAAATTTATGACTTCCCTCAAGAATTTCGTACTGAAGACCTCCTACGGGTTTTCTGCAGTTATCAGTAAGTATTGCAAATGGTTGGGGATGTTAGGGAAAGTGGGATGAAGTTTTCTTTAAAATGTCTTCTGAAAAATTATCTCATGTTTTCATATTCCCTGTTGTTAACTTTAGCATCAAGTTTACTTATTGTCTTTTCCAAGTCCGTTGGAAATGTTGTGTATTAAACCACTCTTCTGCTAAATCCTTACAAATGCTAAATAGTCTTTCTAGACAATTTTTAGCAGTTAGGAAGACCAGTATTAATGATGACTTTTAAATCTGTCTTCATAGTGTATTTAGTTCATTTTATGTTGTAATTATTGATATACTCTTGAATAAGGTAGAGGTTAGGAGTGCAGACCAACCCACACAGTCAGAAATCCACATATAACTTTTGACTCTCCAAAAACTTAACTATTGAGCCTACTGTTAACTGGAAGCCTTATTGATAACATAAGCAGTTGATTGACACTTATTTTGCATGTTATAAGTATATGTACAGTATTTTCACAAGAAAGTAAGCTAGAGAAAAGAAATGTTACTAAGAAAATCTAAGACAAAGACAGTACATCCTATATAATAAAGAGGTAATATGCAAATTGATCATCACTTCAACACACAAGATGGCCACCCCCATGTGGTCAAAGATGGCCAGCAGGGGAGGGCAGCTGTGGGTGATGAGGCCTGCAGGGGAGGGCAGTTAGGGGTGACTGGGCCAGAAGAGGAGGGCAGTTGGGGGCGACCAGTTCTGAAGGGGAGGACAGTTGTGGGGAACCAGGCCTGCAGGGGAGGGCAGTTGCGGGGAACCGACCTGCAGGGGAGGGCAGTTGGGGGCAACCAGACCTGAAGAGGAGGGCAGTTGGGGGGACCAGTCCTGCAGGGGAGGGCAGTTGGGGAGAAACAGGATGGCAAGGGAGGGCAGTTAGGGGTGACTGGGCCAGCAGTGGAGGGCAGTTGGGGCCGACCAGGCCTACAGGGGAGGACAGTTAGGGGCAATTGGGCTGGCAGGGGAGCAGGTAGGTGTCGATCAGGCTGGCAAGGGAGTGGTTAGGGGGTGACCAGGCTGTCAGGCAGAAGCAGTTAGGGGCAATCAGGCAGGCAGGCGAGTGGTTGGGAGCCAGCAGTCCCGGATTGTGAGAGGGGTCCCAGATTGGAGAGGGTGCAGGCTGGGCTGAGGGACACACACCCCTCCATGCACGAATTTCGTGCAGCAGGCCTCTAGTTTATAATACTGTACTATATCTATTGATACTATAGGTTTTAAGAAATTCAAACATAAATATTAATAAATTCACGTGCAAGTTCAAAACCATCCATGTTCAAGGGTTAACTGTATTTGGATGTATGCCTGACATCCTTTTTTGTATGTTTACTTGTTCCATCTTTTTCTCCTCTTTCTTGCCTTCTTTTGGATGGATGAGGTATTTTTTTCATTCTATTTTTGGGGGAAATGATGCTCTCTTTCTATTCTTTGGTGGTTACTTTAGAAATTACAAAATGCATGTTTATCAGTGGCTAAAGTTAATATTTTCACACTCTTCCCAAACACTGTAAGAGCTTTTAGCTTCATTCCCCAATTCCATTCTTCACTTCATCTCCACCCCATTTTATATGCTACTAGAGGCCCAGTGCACGGATTTGTGCACCGGTGGGGTCTTTTTGCCTGGCCTGTGGGGATTGGGTCAAAACCAGCTCCCTGACACCCCCCAAGGGGTCCTGAGTCATGAGAGGGCGCAGGCCAGGCTGAGGGGACCCCACCAGTGCATGAATCCATGCACTGGGCCTCTAGTATGCATATAAGATCTTTGGTTAATCTCTTCCCACCCTCCCCTCTCTCCCCTTCCCTCTGAGATACATTGGTATGTTCCATGTTTCCATGCCTGTGGTTTCAGCTCCTATATTGAGCATATGCCCCCTGGTGGTCAGTGTGTGTCATGGCTACCGGTCGGCTGGTTGGCCAGTTGCTTAGGCTTTTATATACATAGATTATGATTGAGCATTGTGATTCTTTTTATTTATTTGTTATTTTTTTTAAAAAATATATTGATTTTTTACAGAGAGGAAGGGAGAGAGTTAGAAACATCAATGAGAGAGAAACATCGATCAGCTGCCTCCTGCACAACCCCTACTGGGGATGTGCCGGCAACCAAGTTACATGCCCTTGCCCGGAATCGAACCTGGAACCCTTCAGTCCACAGGCCGATGCTCTATCCACTGAGCCAAACCAGTTAGGGCAGCATTGTGATTCTTTTTAAATTTTTTCTTTTAAACTTTATTTGATGTTACTGTTTTATATATTCAGCATTCAGATTTACCCATTTTCTGTGTTCCTCATTTATATCTTCTTGCATCTCATACCTACCATCTGAAATCTTTTTCTTTATGTAAGTGTGGGACAATATTGAGCATTTACTTTAATGATAGTCTGCTGGTAAGAAAGTCATGTTTTTTTTAAATGGCTTTATTTCAATTTCATTCTTGAAAGACGTTTTTGCAGGATATAGAATTATAGATTGGTAGTTACTTTTCTCTCAGAAACTTGAAGTTATTATTTTACTGTTTCCTGGCATTCCTTGTGGAGGATGAGAAGTCATCTCAAAGTCTAGCAACTGTTGCTTCTGAATGTAATTTTTTTTCTCCTTTGGATGCTGTTAAGCCTTTCTCTTTGTTTTTGGTGTTCTGAATTTTCAATATGAGGCTTTGTGTTTCTTTTTATTTATTCATTCTGAGATTATTTGGGCTTCTTAAATCAGTGAATTAATGTTTTTTATTGGCTTTGGAGAGTACCTCACACATTATCTCTTCAAAGATTGCCTCTGCCAGTTTCTCTCTCTTCGGCCTTCTCTAGGATGCCAATCAAATGTATATTAGACCCCTCACTTGATTCTCATGTTAACTGTCATATTTTTTATTTTTTTCTGTTTCATTCTGAGTAATTTCTTTAGCTCTAGTTTCCAGTTCACTGATTTTTTCTTCAGCTGTTTAATTTGCTGTTAAATCTGTCCATTGAATTTTTAAATTTCATTTTATGTTTCTAATTTTTCAAAGTTCTCTGTCTTCTTCAAATAAGCATAGTCAGTTTTTAGTTTCTTGTTTTCTCTAAGTATTTTCAAAATTTAAAAAATTTCTTCAAGTATATTAAACATAGACTGTATATAGTTTATATCTGGTAACTACTTTACCTGAAGTCTTTTTTAATTCTATTTCATCAAATTTTCGCTCATAGTGCCTTGCTTTTTAGTTCCAAGATTGCAGATTTAGTTCCAAGAGCTCTCCATTTTCTTTACAATTTTATTTATGGAAATTGATGCCTCCAATAAAAGAAGAGGATTTCTCCTGAAAGGATTTGTGTTTTTTCTACCAAGCACCAAGGGCACTAACAGTTCAGGAACACTGTAAATTAAATTATTGATTTGAGGTTATTCTGACCACTCAGTTAGAAAGTCAAGTGGAGAATGATAAAAAATGATTGTTACATGTTTCAACTAGTTTAACAACACTTATAAGTGTCCATTCACTTGACAGTCTTTGATGTAGTGCCAAGGCCTTTTTTTTTTTTTTTAAATTTATTTGTCTATTGGTAAAATACTTTTTGTATATTAGCATCATATTATTCCAGTTTCATTTCTTTTAAGTGGAGTAAGAACTTTAACATACTTTCAGAATCATCTGAGTGCATATTGCTTATAGGGTTAAATGTTTCCTCTGTCTTTTATGCTGTTTTGCCCAAACAGTGGTTAGTAGTTTCTTAGGATTTTTAGTGACTTCACCTTTCTCTGGTCTTCCAATGCATTCAACTAAGTTTTTATAGACAGTTAAGACCCAATATCCAGAGCCTATTCCATATAAAACGTATAATAGATTTTAAAAAGCGGTCAAGATTAAATCACAAATTAGAACTACCTTAGATTGTCATTAATAATGATGACTTTTAAAACCAAGGATCAGTTTTGATGTCTGAACTTGGACGATTTGTTAATTCTAATGAGTTATTAACTTCCCTTTGATTTGTTTCTTTTTAATCTTACCTGTAAGACCTTTTTTCTTATCAAATCTAAAAACATCCTCGAAAGAGAGGTATTTTAAAGGATTATAAATTCTAAAGTCTAAAAGGTTCTCCAGAATACATCTAGATCTTTTTGTATCCTTTTGTAAACTATCTTATGATATATATTTTTACTATTGAATTTTTTCACAGTCTCCAACCCCTGTGGTCACTTTACGCTATGGTTAAACTTATCCTTACATTTAGGAAATTTTCTAACTAACCATCAAAGTTTCCTTTATTCTATTTCCCTTAAACGAATTTTTTTATCAAAGGAATTTTTTTTCTTCATTTGTTTTTAAAGAGGGAAAATATTTTAGCAGTTGACTTTTTTTCTTTATAGTACTTTATAAAAATAGAAAAGGTCATGATCTGTAATAATGCCCGTGAGTCAGATACTACAGGCAGCTTTGTGTTTTAATCATTAATCACCATCTTCATTAATATTAATAATTTTTATGAATATTGCTATTAATAATAAAAAATAATGATTGCCATTCATTTACTAAATACCCCCTGAGTGCTCAATACAATGTGCTCTTTGCCTTGTCATGGATGATCTTATTTCCATTTTTACAACTCTGTGAGGAAGTACCATGCCTATTTCTACAGATGAGGAGACCTAGCTTCAAGAGAGGTTAAACTCAGGATGGATAGCAGAACCTGATTCCATTTATATCTGAGGCTTAAACACTGTGCTCTTTCCACAGTACTATATTGAGACCATGAGCAGTTTTAAGCTCCTAGCTCAGTAGTTCTCAACCTTGGCTGCACATTAGAATCACCTGGGAATCTTTTTAAAATCCTGATTTCTGGGCTTCACCCTCTGGAAATTCTGTTTCTTTGTTATGGGGTGAGGCCACAACATTAGTAACAAAGAAATAGAATTTCCGGAGGATGAGGCCCAGAAATCAGGATTTTAAAAAGATTCCCAGGTGATTCTAATGTGCAGCCAAGGTTGAGAACCACTGTCCCAGCTAAAAAAAAAAAAAAATAGCTGTCATGCCATCATCCTGATAGTCCTTGTGTTAACTATATAACTGTGCTCCAAAATAAAGGTGTTTTTTAGACTAGGGCAGGCAGGCTTTCTGATAACAGTTGTACTTTCTCTCCATTACTTGATTTTTTTTTTTTTGAATGATTTGTCTCTCTGTTTCTCTCTCCGTCTCTGTCCGAAGCCTACATATGCATTAAATCCAGGTGACCTTCCCTGCCTTCCGCCTCCTCTCTTATTCTTCTAACCCTCCTTTGCTTCCCCTTCCTACCTCTTCTTGTTCTGTGCTCTTAAGAACATCTCTTATAAACTAGTGTGTTAAGTACTTTACCTCCCTAAGGGACTTGTGAGGATTAATTAGTTGATGCCTATAAAATAACTGAGAATGTAAAATACTCCCAGGTAGTTCTTTATAATGGTATTATTGCTTTTAAAATTCAGAGGCTTCTATCCTCCAAGCTGTTTTTGTTTCATTATCCCCATTCCACCAATGTGCTGTTGAGTGTTTCTCTCTCATCCTGATATGCTTTATGAGACTCTATTTGAAAGATGTTTCATAAAGTAAATTTTATGAATTAAAAATTGTGTTTTTTTGTTGCAGGAAGAAAGGATTTGATATTAAATGGGTGGATGACACACATGCCCTAGGAGTATTCTCCAGTCCAATTACAGGTATTTACTCAATGGATTTCAGTGTTATTTTTTTATTGTCTATTTTTTATTGTCTATTGTCTACTTGTCCTAAGTTCCCTTTTATTTCAGCCAATCGGCATTTTATTCAGCCAGTATAGGGTATTTGGCAGATACAGGTTTTTGAGGCATGGTATTTTGGTACTCATGTGCTTCTCTTCTCCCTTTTCACCTTAATCCAATGGTTTAGAGAAATAGGCAGCTTCTTTCAAGGTTATTTGGTGCATAATTGTTTGTTTCAATAGTACATAAACAGATTATAGGTAGATATTTAAGAAGCCTGTGTGACTAAATCTTATAATATTTAAGATTTTTCCCCCCAGACAAATGAATTTGCAGTAGCCCTTTAACCAGCTATATAGACAATATGCAAACCAATGGGCATGGCTCTATTTCAGTAAAACTTTATTTACAAAAGTCAGGTGATTGGCTGAACTTGATTACAGAGCCATAGTTTGTTGATCTCTGGTCTAAAATAACCACCGCCAGGTTGTTCCTGACAGACTTTCTAGAGCTTACCGTCTCCTTTGCTTGCCATGAAAGAAAAAATAAAAAGCACATAAAATCTAGGGGATACTTTTTAAGAGCTAGTCTTAATTTTCATTTGCATCGCTCTTTTTCATGTCCTCTGCCTCCTTGTATTTCTTTCTCTTTGCAGCTCGTGATGCTCTGGGTAGTAAACACACCATGGTGAAGATCCGGCCCTTGTCACAGGCCACAAGAGCAGCCAAGGCCAAAGCTAGAGCTTATGCTGGTGAGCCTAATGCCAGGTGTTTTTCTTGTTAATCGTAGTTTACTGTTGTTTCAGCACTTGCACAGCATCCAGAGTAGTAAAGACATATGACTTTCATTTTTAATGTTAAAAGACGTATGTTTTTAAAGAAAGTATAATATAGAAAAGGCTGTGTAGTAAATGTGGCATCTTAGCAGCCACTTGGAGAGAATGGGTGCTAACTGTAAGCAATGCAGCAGTCATTTTCTAATGACATCCTTATATAGTTTACCTCTGTGTTTAGTTGTTTGATAGAGTCACTGTAAGAAATTGTGTTAATATAGATAAAGAAGCCAGGGTTGTTTGTGCTTTGCCATGTTAATTTCCTCTGATCATCTATCAGGCTCGAATTAATTACTGCTGATGCAGCCCTTGTTAGTCTATTTTGTCTGTTAATTACTGAGTTAATTCACTTGGAGCTAGAGTGCTTTCTCTTCCTTACTTTCTTTCTCTCATTCAGAGTTCCTCCAGCCAGCAAAGGAGCGTCCTGAGACTTCTGCAGCCCTAGCTAGAAGGCTAGTCATCAATGCCCTTGGGGTTCGAAGTAAGCAGAGCAAAACTGAACGGGAAGCAGAGCTCAAGAAACTGCAAGAAGCCCGAGGTGAGTTGAAGGGATGGTGTTCTTCTCTAGTCCCTTTAGAGCAGTGGTTCTCAACCTTCCTAATGCCACGACCCTTTAATACAGTTCCTCATGTTGTGGTGACCCCCAACCATAAAATGATTTTCATTGCTACTTCATAACTGTAATTTTGCTACTGTTATGAATCGTAATGTAAATATCTGATATGCAGGATGTATTTTCATTGTTACAAATTGAACATAATTAAAGCATAGTGATTAATCACAAAACAGTATGTAATTATATAGGTGTTTTCTGATGGTTTTAGGCGACCCCTGTGAAAGGGTCGTTCGACCCCTAAAGGGGTCTCGACCCACAGGTTGAGAACCGCTGCTTTAGAGCTAACTATATTGCATGCGTTAAAAAAAAAAAAATGAAGCTCATTTTTTTTGGTAATTTTCATTTCCTAGAAGCCTCCCAAGTATATTGAAATTGCCTGCCTATTCCACACACCAAGGCATCATAATCCATTTACTTACTATTGTTTTCCAAGATAGGTTTGGTCTTCTCAGCTCATCCATGGCTTTTTCTATAGTTCTTGCTCCAAAGGCTGAGAAAAATTTTTTGTGTGCAAACATATGGTCTTCTAGGTAGAAAACAGTATTTGCTGTGGTTTTACTGGGCCATGATGGTCATGCTATTATCAAATGGTTGAGATCTTACATAGAAGACAAATTAAGAAAAAGCCAGCCACTGGCATTGATGATGATAACTGTAGGAGTTATTTTTTTTCTTAAAGACAGTCCTGAGTGGCTCCATTAGAGTACATCTAGATTAACCTAGCTTTGATTATTTTTCAGTACAAGAGTTCTCAGAAAATATTTCAACTGATTCACAAGCAGTATTTTTCTTTACCTGTAAGTTTTGAGTTTAAAATCTCTCTTCCCATTGTAGGCTATTGACTTGTCTGTAAAGGTTTGGGATTCTGGCTTTGTACTTAAGTACTTTTTATCAACCTTCAGGCTTTAGACATTCTTATTGCCTTAGCCCATGATCTGTGGAATCTGTGAAGGCAATTTATTCTGAAAATACCACTTACTGAAAGTAACTTCATTTTTTCATTAAACGAATTGAAGTTTCAAACTCTTTGTTTATTGCCAGTCTAACAAGGCCATTAATACTTCCTGTCCACTCGCGTTGGTGATAGCAGGGAGCTTACAGACTCTCGGCTGCACTGGCCAGATAACCAGTGACAGAGTGTGTCATGGCAGGTGCTAGAGTTTTCAGAGTATAACCCAACTAATTTTTGAAACTTTAATGATTATAATGAGGCAGTTTTTATTTTCCCAATGCATGGTTTACTCAAAGGCCTCATAGAAAATAGAAATAGGGTAGGATTCATCTGCTTTTTATAGATGGCAATTACATAATTAGGTTAAAGGAGAATGTGCCATGTCCTTAACCCTTTATTACTTGGTTATCTTAGAAGAAAGTGATTTCTCTATGATAACCACAATTATCAGAAGATCAATAGAGGGTAATAACAGTAATATCTATAGAAAGAGATATGACTTATTTTTTTTCAGTATATCATGCTTTTCTGTGTATCTGTACCAATACTGCAGCAGCAGTTATCCATGGATGTCATCTGAGTATTCCCTGTACTCTCTAGGCACATCAGCATGCAGCTCCACTTGAAGTATTTGTTTTAAGTACTCAGCTATACAAAGGACATTTTAGTGATGTAATTAAAAATGAGACTGTTGGTTAAGTGGGTACCCTGTTACTTTTTAAATGAAGACCTTTAGGTGTGAATAGAGACCCACTGTGATAAGTTCCTATTATCTGTTGGTGCTGAGGCTGTACAAATTATAGAGGACTCTTCCTTTATTATGCTTCAGAGTTTTCCCATTCTTCATATCTGAGAAAATACATATGGAAAAATCCTGATTTACCTCTTTCTGGCTTCTTTATATACCTGATATTGAGCAGCTTCTCTTTTACCTGTCTACATGTACCCCAAGGCTTCTCACTTAGCAAATTATTCTCTGTGGAAATTAAAAGTACTGTTTAGGTGTTAAGAACAGATATTTTTGTTCCAGACTTACTTCCACCAGGGGAGGAGGAATCAGTATAGCATAGTGGATAATATAGACTCTGGCATCAGATGACCTGGGTCTACATCTTAGCTCTCTGTTTATTGGCTGTGTGATCTTGGGCAAATTAGTTACTCTCTGTTTCCTCATCCATAAAATGGAAATCAAGTGAGAAAAACATGAAAGATACTTAGTCATCTTAAAAAACCATAGGAATACTCTCCTTTCTGTTTCTGTAGGCCTGTAACTAGTATGTGACAAATGTTAGCTGCTCCTGTTTTTATGAATACTAGTAAATATTATATGGTGAGTCCAGTGCAGATTCCAGGGCATTTTTTTTGTCATTATTCTTTTTATTTTAAATTTTATATAATACTCTACCAATTACATTTGCCAGTTATTGAACACCTGCCCTGTGCAGAGCATTATGATCCATATTTAGGAGAATTAGAGAGTTGATAAGATTTTGTTTCTCTCCTTAAGACTGACAATCTAGTGAAGATACCTGCTTTGAGTAAGGAAGAAAATAGGACCCTGGTATTCTAAGCAGTTGTTTCTCCTCTCTTTAGTTTTGAAGATTTTAAAATGAAAAGCCATGGCAAGGTTTTAGTTGATTAAAAGGATTGGAAGGAAACTTCAGGTAATGTAACATTAAAATAACTGTGATGGATGGCTTTATTTCCAGTTTAGAGATGGCCCAGAGAAGTAACTGGCCTAAGATTACCCAGCTGGTAAATTGAGAGGAGACATTTTAGCCTAGCCCTCTCTAATTAAAATATATGCTCCTTCTGTAATACTTGTAATCCCTCTTAAAGGATTTTGGGGCAATTAAAAATTTTTTTACCAGAAAAAAAAGTACTTAGAAAATTTTAAGGTCTTCAGAAAATAAAATATGACAGGCTTCTTTTTAGTTATCTGTTGCAGTGGTTAGCAGTTTTCACTGTCAGAAAATTTTTCCTTTGGTCTAACAAATCTGTATGATAGTTTAATCCAGATTCCTCTTCTTTCTTCCTTAGTAGAAATAGAGAATGTCTGGATACCATTCTATTCTAACAACCTTTAACTAGAATGATTAAGGGCAGATCATTTAGGAATGTGGTTTAATAGAGTTTTTGCCATTAACTAATTGTGTGGCCATGGGCATGTCTGTGTACCCCAGTTTCCAACAAAGCGACTTACCTAACCATGAAGAATTTTTGAGTACAACATAAGTTAACATGTGTAAAAATGTTCAGAAAGTGCTTTACAAATTCAGGATACTATTATTTATGTGATTCCTGGGAAATTATTCATAATAATAATAATAATAATAATAGAGGCCTAGTGCATGAAATTTGTGCACCGGTAGGGTCCCTAGAGGCTGCTGTCCGGGAACTCCTTTCCTTCCCCCGGCTAGCCCCGCCCCCTGGTCAAACTCCCAGATGACCTCCTGCACAAATTCGTGCCAGGCATGGTGGTGGGAGGGTTCCCGTTGGCCAGCTGGGGGGAAGGGACTGCAGGAGGTTGGCCAGCCAGGGGAAGGATCGCGGGAGCTTAGCTGCTGGCCCCAAGGAGAGAGCCGGCCCTTGACCCCCCCCCGGGAAAAAGGCCACATCCGCCACCACCCACCCCCAATTCCCTGCTGCAGCCCAGGGCCTCAGGAGAGGAGGCAACGGTCACCTTGGTACGGAAGAAATGGACACCGGCCGCCATCGGCGCCCCGCCACCACGCAGTTTCCCGCCTCCCCTCCTCTTCCTTCCCTCTCTGCCGCAGTGGCGGCAGGAGAGGATGGGAGCAAAACAAACCCTTGTGTCAAAGGCGACTTTCAATAGATCACAGTGAGGAAGCTGCTCTGCTATATGTGAAACCCCAGCCCAGAAGCAGGTCTCTACCAATGGTTTAGCACCAGGGGCCAATGGGGGTCTGCTAGCTGAGGGGAGGGGCCACAGGAGTCTGGTTGTGGGAGCGCACTGACCACCAGGGGGCAGCTCCTGTGTTGAGTGTTGCACCCCCTGGTGGTCAGTGTGTGTCATAGCAACTGGACGACCAGTCATTACAGTTGTTAAGTCATAACGGTCGCTTAGGCTTTTATATACACTGAGTAGCCAGATTATTATGACCACCCGACATTTGTAGGCAAGTTAGCTATAATTTCATGCTGAAATTGCTAGAGGGCCAGACCATTATAAATAGGGAAGCAGGTTGTTTACCACAACAGAAGTGATTTTTTTCCCTGAAGATATGGGTAAACAACGCGATTTAACAGCCTTTGAACGTGGGATATATTTGAACGTGAGTGGCCAGATTATTATGACCCATCAGTACTTTGTTGGGCCACATTTTGCCTTCAATACTGCGGTTATTCTTCTTGGCGTTGACTCCATGAGATGTTGAAAGGTGAGGCAAGGAATCTGACACTTGCCTGATGAATAGCACTGTTCAGTTTGGTGAGATTTGATGGTTGTGGAACCAGCTGCCTGATGGCTCTTTTAACTTCGTCCCACAAATGTTCAATTGGATTGAGATCTGGTGATTGTGGGGGCCACCTAAGCAAGGTAAAGTCTCCCTCGTGTTCTTGAAACCACTCCTGCACAATACGAGTACCGTGGCATGGCGCATTGTCTTGTTGGAAGAAGCCATCTCCGTTGGGATACGCCATCAATATGATAGGATGAATTTGATCAGCAACGATACTTAGGTATGTTGTGCTATTCAGACGTTGTTCCACACAAAGGGCCCAAATCATGCCAGGAAAACATGCCTCAAACCATAACACTGCCCCCACCTGCTTGAAGGGTTGTACTCATGCATGTGGGGTGCATGCTTTCATGCTGTCTCTGCCAAATTCTCACTCTGCCATCTGCATGATGCAACTGGAAACGTGATTCATCAGACCACGTGACTTTTTTTCCAATGCTCGACTGTCCAATCCTTGTGTTCCTGTGCGAATTGGAGACGTTTTATCTTTGTAACTGCAGACAACAAAGGTGTTCGAACAGGCCTTCGGCTTCCATATCCCATAAGGTGCAGTGTACGGCTAATTTGCCTGCAAACGTCAGGTGGTCCTAATAATCTGGCCACTCAGTGTATATAGATTTCTGCCTATTTATTTTGCTGGGAAATGAAAGTTTTCTGGGCCAGTTATGTGAGTGCTTTAGGTTAATCATTTCATACTAATTCTTCCATTCTTGCTTAATTCCTTGCTCTTAAGGCTGCTGTTGCTCTTTCTCTCTACTTAGTTTACTTTCTTTAAAGGTTGGAGGTAAAGTTAATAAGCTTTTCTCATACAGTCTATCAGCTATTATCTGCTTTTCTTCCCATTTAATACAGGGACACCATGTTGCTTTATCCTTCTGTCAATATATTTTCACATTTTTTTAATTTTCTTTGTAGATATTTTCAGATATCATAATAGTGGAAAATATGCTGGTTTGAGAATTATGTATGGACCTGGGTTCCAGCGTCAGTTTTTCACTGATAATGCAACCATAGGCAAATCACTTAAACCCCCCTCCAACCTTTCATTTACTTTTTAAAATGAAGAAAATATTTTTGTCTCATTCTAACATATTTTTCTATTCTAATCATGTTCTATACTTCTAAATGTATGTCTCACATTTTTATTATTTCTTTGTGCTTCTCAATTTGTCTCCCTAATCTTACTGGTTATTTCATATGGTTTACAACTAGACTTTCTTCTTTTATTTACATTTGTTAATTGAGATCTACAGTCTTTTATCAGAAAGCATTAGGGCAGGAAATGTTTCAGAATTTTGTAATATTCTAATTTTAGAAAGATATTATGGTTATCTTAATACTTGTTTCATAACACCAAAATCAGACACATTAACACTGATATTTCTGCTGCAGAGTGCATGACTAGTCACCCTAAATGGCATATGTGAAGGCTATAAATAGTCATATCCTTCAGGTTAGATTTATCAGCAAATGAGTTTTGGCCCAGACTTTAAAAACAAAACTTTGTTTTCAGAACTACTTTGATTTTAGAATTGTGGATTCTGAGCCACTCTTCCCATATTGCCTTTCTGAGCTTATTGAAAACTTTTGAGTTCTAGTAATTCACTTTTCTGGGTTCTTTTTCTTAGAATCCAGAACCAGTGTTTGATTGTTTTCTTTCTTTCTTTTTTTTTTAAATATATTTTATTGATTATTACAGAGAGGGAGAGGAATAGAGAGTAAGAAATATTGATGAGAGAGAAACATCGATCAGCTGCCTCCTGCACACACCCTACTGGGGATGTGCCCGCAACCAAGGTACATGCCCTTGACCAGAATCGAACCTGGGACCCTTCACTCCACAGGCCAATGCTCTATCCACTGAGCTACACCGGCCAGGGCTGATTGTTTTCATATAAGGTTGCCTTTGCCTTTAGATACCCTCCTATAACTTTCCTGTTTGTGAGATCAGGACAGTGCCTTCCTAAGAAATGTGCTGTTTCCTAGAGAATCCCAACCCAATTCATAAAGCCAAGTCACAGAGCACTGAATTAACTAGCCTTCCATTTGGAATTTGCTGACCCCCATAATTTTTGCCTCTTGTAACTTTGCTGCTATATCTGGTCATGCCACAAGATGGTGCCCAAATAGCAGCGAATTTCTCTTTCTCACATGTACAAGTGCCAGTCAACTTCCTGACAAAGTTCTTTGCCCTTAAAGTACAGTCAGATATTTTAGTACAGGAATTTTATAAGAAGTTTGGCTGTGAATAGCAAATGTTAACTCTAAACTCACCTTGTTTTCCATAATCCCCCTGGTTTATGACTTGAGAAATCTTTACAGACATTATCTGAAATAATAGCCCTTGGGAAGAAGAATTTAGACTTGTCATCTACATTTTATGGTGTCAAGATAAATGGCAAGCCATGAAATTAGAACTGGTATTATGTCACCTAATGAAGTGCGTGGGCCACTTCATTCATGTGTGGTCTGTATTTTACCCATTTTGGTGAAATTGTTAAATAAAACTAGGGTTTTATGTTAAAAATTAAAGATGGATTGCCCAGATATGTGCATTTTTTGTTTTTAGAAATAGTCCTTAGTTTTCCTCCATGATGTGTGGCCATTTTTCCATTTTGGAATTGTATATTCCAGAAGATTTCTGGTTCCTGAAAGTGCTCTGAAAATACTGAAATTCAGTTTGCCTCTGAAATATTTTTTCTGTAAGATTGTAATAAGATGTAACTAACGCCCAGGGCCTACCACCTCCATTTGAGCAAGAAGTTGGAAGAAGATTATTGAAATATATGGAAAGACCAGTAAACTGGGACTAATGGGCAATTACATGGAAGCACTAACACAGTTGAGAAATAGAATTAAAATAAGTATATTATCAGCAAGACTAGAATCTGGGTCCTACTAGATTTCTGACTTATTCCATATACTTTTTATTTCTATTAGCTCCAGATCTTTCTCTTTCTATTAAATAGTAATAGTAACATTTCCATTTAAGCAAGTACTTGGAAAGTTAAAGATATTAACTATCCAGTTAGAGAAGACCAGGAAATGCAGCTCTCTCTTGATTAGTTTGCTTTGTAATTGGGATTAAGGGAAAGTCACTGGTTATATGACATGCACTGCCACTTTTAACACTGCCCTAATTTACAGAAAGGAAACGGTTGGAAGCCAAGCAACGAGAAGACATCTGGGAAGGCAGAGACCAATCTGCAGCTTGAACATCACTCAATGGAAAGGATAATTCCATGAATTCAGAAAACATTTCCATACTCTTCAGATAAGAAGATCCTTCCAGAGCACTGTGTACATGCAAATGTGCATGTTAATGAAAGAAAGGGATAAAGTGATCAAGACAAGGACTGACTGGTGTAGAAAGAAGATAGACTCCTGTCTCTCTTCAGTTCTTTGGAATCACCTTATTGTGTTGGGCAAAGAAGGGAGCAATCAGCTAGTAAGAAACTTGGAAAATATGACTTCCAGGAGTCCTCTGGACAGGAAAAGTCATGTTAGCATGGGTCACACTTCCAGGATGTTTTAAGCAAATACGAAGCAGAGGATTTAAACCTGTGATGATGGGAGATTTAGGCCCTGCAAAACCAGGGTGGTGTTTAGTACCTCACAGAGCTGAGAACAGCAATATTGGAGGGGAAGGGCGGGAGCAGTGTCTGGTATACTTGGGATTCACAGAATCTACACTTCCAGTTCCAGAACTCCCAAATTGGTGAACTGCAGCAGATGAGGGTATTTGGACTCCAGAGTTCGTACTGAGAAGCTGAGTGCCTGGGGCTTCTCCAGCTGCACAGCAGCCAGGGACATGCCAGCTTCATTCCCCATAGGAAGCCAGTCTTGGGAGCTGTATGCTAGTTCCAGCTTGAGAAGTCTATCATGTTGTAAGAGGGAGACATTAAAGTCCATTTTATGACCTAGATCACTCTGGTATTTGTCAATTTTGTCATTCCCATAAAGAAATTGGTAAGCCGCTCTCCTCATCTTTATCTCTTATAACGCTGTGTGTGGATTCAGTGGATCTCTTGATTTTTTTGTACCCATGATCAGAGAGATGATCATCTCTCTGCCCCAGAGTAGACTATAAACGTGCCTCTCCTGGGATTGGTATGTGGCAGTTCCTTTTCCCTTCTTGCCCTCTGTGCACCCAGACTCCAGCCTCTTGCTTTTCCCCATTTCTGTCAAATCTTAACATCCTGCAGAAAATACCTGGCATGCAGCATGTTCTTGGTATGATCTTCTCAGCCTGTGCCAGAGGCACTTGGCAGGCAGTACCAGACTGTCCATTACAATGAAAAACAGCCAGAATAAAACAAACGCCTCTGGGCAGTGAGAGATTTCCTCCTAAAGGACATGGACAGGTCAGAGCTGTCACCTCAGGCTTTATTCATTTTATATCTGCATTCCCAGTGTTTTGGGAAAGTACTGCCCTGAAGAAATGATAGTGCTAGACCTTAAGATGCTGAGTAGCAAGAAGTAGTGTTTCGTTGTGCTTTTAACTAAGGCATTAGCCTCATTTTTATATGATTTGGTGCCTGTGACAATGATGGATTATTAGCATTGCCTAGAACATGGTGGAGTCGGGCTTTTTTCAAACGTTCCTCAAATGACACTGGCCTTGGGTCTTAGTCCTGACACACTATCCCTGCTTCTGTTCTGGTCTTGGGAGTCCTGTCACAATTTCTCAGCATTGTTTTTTTCCATCTCGGTCCATTCTGAAAGTGTCCCTTGTTTGTGTGTAATGCCTCCAGTTCAGGTTTGGAGGATTAAATCTCCTTGACCCTCTGACCCAGTGCTTAGACCAGTGCCCCTCTCTCTGGCTTGCAGCTGCACAGCTTGTGCTTTGACATCACAGAACAGACTTCTCTAAGGTAGGCCTGTGTAATGGGAAAATGTGGCTGCATTTGAAAGGAAATGCAAGGAATTATAGCCAGGCTTCCTACTGAATGGTATACCTCTGAGGTATAGTTTTGCTCTGTGTTGATTCTTTAGGGCAGAGAGTGACCTTGAGCAGTAAAAAGATGATTGCCACTATCACTTGTCTTTGAGGGGACCTCCCCTTTCTTAAAGTATTTTAGTTTTAAATGGCATTATTAAAAGTAACACTGCCCCATGTTTATTGCCCAGTTTTCTTGTCATAATTTCTAGAAGTTACTTTTGTTTTCTCTCTAATGCTTTATACTAGGTGGCTAGTAGCTTGTGCTTTTTTTTCTTTGTTGCCCCCAGCTAACAACCATCCACCTCTAACTTTCAGATTTATCCTTATAACCAGACCCAGAGAAAGGGCTTATTTTTTTCTTTTTAGCCAATATTGAAAACTATAGAGTGCTGCTGCTTCTACCCTTAGTAGAGAGTGTGTTTTTCATTATCTTTTTCTAGTAGTTGGGATTGATGTATACTGGCTAGAGGTAAGAGGTCCTGCCATGGCCCAGCATGGACTACATTGAGCTTGTCCAGATGGGAATAAAATCTTTGGCTGTATCTAAACCATGCCTTCACAAGCTGAGCTAGCTGGTGAGCACCCTGTAGCTGCCACTGGCTCCTTGTTAGATGTTTGAGAAGACACAATGCACAATGCACTCTGCTATGCATATATGTTGCTTCATGTATGTTGAATGTCTGCATCCAGGATTACTTGGAATTTATAGTAAAAAGGTACCTTCCCCTTGAGTTTGGATATGCTCTGCATAGAGCAAAAGTCTTTGTAGAATAGAAATAATGTAGGCTTCTGAAGTTCCTAGCACTTTAGTTTCTCAGAGACTAAAGGATGCTGAGATGAAAGTCTTCTGACATTTTTGGTTTTGTCTGGAATTTGGTGGTTGGTATTCTGTTAACATTCCTCATCTAGTTATAAGTCATGCCAGCCACCAGTCTTCCCATGCCCTTCCCTTTCAACTCAGGTGTAACAGGACAACCCTTGTATAGCTTTTTCCAAGAATTAAAACTGGCTGCACCTATAAAACATGTGATGTGGGCAGCACGACTGAGACCAGAGCTGGTGGCTGACTGCCTGGCCTACTTTTCTGGCTCTCTTGGAAACTGGATCCAGCCAGAACCTGTGGGTAACCTCCCTGCCTGAATCTAGCCATCAGTCACCGCATGCTCCCCCACTAGCTGCACATTCTTTCACAGACCATTAGCTGCATGTGTGAGTATAATGTTGTTACTGTTTGGGAGATGTTTGCTGGCTCCAACAGGAAATCAGTCCTTCCCTTGTTTACCTAAACTGCTGCGCCAAAATATAATGCTCCCTCTGCTTAATGAAGGAGATGAGGGTGTTGGAAAGAGAGAAGGTAGGGAAGGAAGAAAGCATGTCTTTGTATTCATAGAGTGTACCCCAGAGCATGTCCCTTTTTACTCCCTCAGGAGGGGTGGCACTCACGATATGGGGAGGGGGGAGCAAGAGTGGGACACACTATTGTAAATCTGCAACCATTTATTTAGACACTGCAGCCTCAGTTATAAAAGTTTACAGTCCCTGGACTTGACCTTCTTGCCGCCTACCTTTCATCCCTTAACCTTTCTAACCCATGTTTCAGCACTGAGCCTGGGGAGGGAATTGGGAAGCAGACAGTAGGCTGATATCCGATCAGAGAAATGTAGTGGGGCTGTTGTGTGCCCTGTGCAGCCTGATCATCAGCTCAGTAGGAGTGAAGTTGGAGCACTGGGAACTGCAAAGAATCACAGTCAGCCTTGTCTTTGTAACAGTCAATAGTGAAAAACCTTTATTGGCACTGGGCTGTCAGACCTGTAAGGATCATCTTTTAAGTGTATCTAAGTGGAGGAAAGATTAAGAATCATGTCCAAGAAGACCCTGGGATTTTATACTACCTGAGCAAGAGCATATTGTAGCTACATCAAGAAGGGATGGTGGCCTTTCCTAGATTTAGTCTTAATCTAGGTATAGGGTTAACTAAAATGTTCCCTCATAGTCTCCTCTCCCCCACTCTACCAGACCTGTCTTCTTATTCCTACAGAGATGAGTGGCTTATTTGACTGATGCTCTTTCCATTGCAAAAACATATCCAATGCAAAGTTCACTTCAGAAACTTGGTTGAGACCTGAAATTTAGGCCATTCCTGAGATGCACAGTGATCTTGAGGGGGACATTTTGTTGCCTGCCCAGGTATATGGCACATAGTTTTTCCTTGGCAGACTTTCTGCTTTTTTTCTTTTATTGCTCTGCAGGAAGGCCCTGTCTGGTCACTTCTGCAAATCTTGCCCCTTCTCAAGCACTCAGCAACTGGTGGTGGTGGCCCATCAGGAGATAAGGGGATGCCTGAGGCCTACGCTTCCAGGGATATTAGAAACACCCATATGTACAGTAGGATAAAGGTAAGGGCCCTAAGGAACAGAGCAGGCAGGTGAGTTCTAAATGAGGACAGATCAAGCAAGGCAATGAATTCATAAACTTCTCTGCCAGTTGTGACATTGACACAAATTGTGTTGCTTTGATCTGCTTGCAGAGAGCTAACCCCACCTCCTGTGTATTGCCCCTGTTTCTTCTCCTCCAAGACATGTGCAAAGCACTATTTAAGGTGGGGGGCTGGACCATAGTCCATCCCCAAGGAACTGATTGCTCCTGACCCAGGAACTCAGGGCCAAAATCCAAGAAAGATTGGGTCTCCTTATGCAAGAAGAGCTTAGCTGCACAAAGCCTGGAGAGTCATAGTCCATAGACCAAAGGCCCTTAGGGGACAGGCCTAGAGCCATCCCAAGGGAGCAGTACCATCCTGGTTTGGTGATCTTGCCATCAAAAGGCTTCCTGAGCAATTCTTGGCGCCCCTTGGCACTGGCCCATTTCCCTCTGAGTCAGGGTTCTGTGAAGGGCACGGCTCCAATAAGCTGAGGTATCTGGTGTGTGGGCAGCAGCTGGCAATGTGCAGTGATGGCTTCAGATGAGGTTGTTCCTCAGACGCTGCTCCTGCTCCAGGGAGAGCTCTGCATTGGCTCGGTATGAATCTCCTGTGGGCCAAAGGAAAACAGGTAAGTGACCAACCCACCACAGTCTCATCCTTTCCCTGACAGCTTCACAAACACACAGACATTCTGCTGATCATGCTTTACATCAGGTTGGTCCTGGGCACAGACCCCAATTCATTCTATAGAAAGAGACCCTGACAGGTGTGTGGTTTCAGGGACATTGGGATAAATAGGCTATTGGATGGAAACAGTTGTGCTGGTTACCCTCCTTTGCCTCCTCCAGATTCAGTCTCTACCCTGATTTGTCCTCTCTGTGTCCTGGAGAACTGACCCCTAGATTGCCTCACCCTGGATCTCATCCTCTGGTTTCTGGTTGATTTAGGTCAGTGGAAAGCAACAGCCAGGGATGGAGGGGGTGGAAGGAGAGAAGGGGGGTATTTCTTCCCTTGTTGTGGCAGTGATGGTCTACTGTAACTCCCGGCCAGGTTCTCCCTCATCCACAGCTCTAGCTTTCATCTGGCTCCAGGATACCCTCTCCCCTTCAAGCCAAAAGGTGGATAGTTTTCCACTCTTGGCTTATCCCTGAATGTCTCAATGCCCCTTGTTTCCTTAGTCTTACTTGCACCTCTATAAATAGTCTGTTTATTAAATAACTTCAACTCTCATTCAAGCATGCTGTCTCTTCTGCAGGGACACCTGATCAGAACGGCATTGTTTTTCTTTCCTTCCTCACTGTCCTGTGCCTTGCAGCCTGCTGCCAGCATTGTGGAGGATCTGCTGTCTCCATATGCACAGCGTCAGATTCCAATTCCTGATTCCTCTCACACTCCTGTCTCATTGATTGGCTGCGAAGTTGACTCAGTCACACATATGCAAACCTTAGCTATTTCTTCTTCCTCTTCTCATTGTCTTCCATCTGTTATCAGATATCTTTTGAAACATAAATCTGATGTTTTTGCCCCCTTGACTATAATTTATTCATGGTTCTCAGAAGCCCACTGGATAAAGTCTATTGTATTAGCAGGAACCTTCACAACCCTCTCCAGTCAACCTTAGTGGGTTTGAAGTACAATAGAGAAAGATTCTGAGGTGGTGACTTCCTCACTGTCTTACAGATAAAAAGTGGTTGGAGTTGAATTTGGACTCAGAGAAGCCTTTTATAAAAAAAACCAAATCCTATGCTCCTCCTCATCCTCCTCCTCCTCCCTTCCTTGACTTCTGTCCCTCCTTTGAAACCCAGCTCAAATATCACTTCCTTTGGGTTGTTGCTTTCTGTCTCTGCTTGTTCAACATTTAGTTCATACCAGTTTGGGGTACTCAGTAGTATTGGGGTTATCCATTTGCATGTCTGCTTGCCCTATTTGACAATGAACTGTGCATCTCCTATATATGTTTCTAGTGCCTGGCCGAGTGTTCAACATAGACGGAGGTCTTAGTAAATGTTTGTTAACTGAATGGACAAGTCTGCCTCACCCCACATACTACAAGTGTGGATGTGAACACACAGCCCATAGCAAATACAACCTTTTTAAAACTTTAAGATGGAATTGCTCCCTTTCTTCATAGACAAGTAGAGCAACCACCTCCTTACTCTGCCCCCTGGATCATTGCTTCCTCTGTTGTCTGATACTGCCAATCCCACAACTGCCCTGCGCCCTGTTGTGCATGGTCCCTTTTTGGCAAGCAGTAATCACAGCTGGAGGCAGATCTGAGGGACTTCTACTTTTGCCTGTGAGACAGCTTACGATGGAGGCAACTAATAAAGACCATATGAAAGGGAGGGAAAAATAATGAACTGGAATAGGGAAATCCTGACATGGCTTGAGTAACAGGAAAGACTCTAGGACAGATGGAAACTCATTTACAATCCAAACAGCCTTAGGACAAAGGGATATAGAAAGAAGTAGCTATTGGGTGAGGCTTGATAGTCTGATTAGTTTGTTCTGCAAATCTTCCTGTGAAGACGTCAAATTCAGCTCTGTTCCACACCCAGCCTTTTACACACACCTTCAAGTCACACAGTACATTTGGAGTCTGCCAGCTCCCCAAGCCCAGAGAGGGCTGGTCCCCTAGTGGCTCGCAGTTACCTGTGTGGCAGTTGTGCAGCCAGACCTGGTGCCCATTATATTTGCAACGGCATTGCATCATGTTGTTGGAGAAATCAGACTCTGCCACCTCGTACTTGGGGTTCACAACCACCTGGAGCGAGAGGAGGGGACAGCTGAAAACTGGTGATTTGACTCCTGAGTTGCTAGTGACTGGAATAATCCTTTACATTTTGTGTAGTTCTACAAAGCATGTTTATAGTCTTTAATTAATCCTCACAGCCACCCAGGAGGTAGACATGAATGTCCCTATTTTACAAATGGGATTGAAAAGTCACAGCTGAGAAGCTGTGACTGCCTGTTGAATCAGGACTCAAACCCAGGCCCTCCGGATCCTCAGTCAGTGTTCTTTCCCCTGCAGCACACACGGCCCCTTCGAGGCCAGACCTGTGGGAGACTTTGACCTTATGATACTCTTTTAACTCAGGGAAGCTTTTGGAACATCTGGAGGAAATGGACTTCCTGTGGGGAGTCCCATGAGCCCCCTTACCTGAAAAATGTAGTCCCCGGGCCCCACGTCTGTGATATCCACCCACTGGCAGTCAATGTCATGCCGGTAGGTGTCCCAGCAGCCAACGGTCACTCCCTGTTCTCCAAAGTTGGCACATGCGTAGCGCCGCTGCAGTCCTGTAAGGAAGGGTACTGCGTTATTGAGGCACGGGTTTAGGCATTTGGGACTACGCACTCTGCTAGGTCTTTCACATACTTTATCATATAGTCTCACACCAGCCTTACCAAGCAGGTCTTACATGCAGTCAGATTAACCTGCCTCAGTATCAGCAGAGATCCGGCACTGCAACAAACCCCATCTGTGACAGGTTCTTCCTTTGGATGCTCTAGTCCAGTGGTTCTCAACCTTCTGGCCCTTTAAATACAGTTCCTCATGTTGTGACCCAACCATAAAATTATTTTCGTTGCTACTTCATAACTGTAATGTTGCTACTGTTATGAATCGTAATGTAAATATCTGGTATGCAGGATGGTCTTAGGCGACCCCTGTGAAAGGGTCGTTCGACCGCCAAAGGGGTCGCGACCCACAGGTTGAGAACCGCTGCTCTAGTGGAAAGCCTTTTTGGCCTAGGAAATGTGGTTGGAAGATTCCAGCTCTACTGAGCTATATTTGTCCCTCCGTCCATCCAGCCCTCAGGAGCCAGTGTTTACCATGCCTTTTCCTAAGGGCTAGGAATTGTGGGTATGCAAATAGGAATCAGACAATCCATGCCCTCAAAGAATTTAGCAGAGATGAGACAGGTCTGCAACTATTATCTGAAATAAGAAAGTGTTAAGTATTTTAAAGCTGGTACAAAGTGTGGGGTGGGAATGCAGAGGAAGTAGAGACCTTCCACCTAAGATTTCAGAAGGTAGGGAATCGATCATTTTGAAATGCCTTGCGGGCTGACAGTTGCCAAGCCAGAGTCCCCAGGTGCCAGGGGCTATTGAGCAGGGCAGAGGGGAACCTGACCCCAGGAAGGGTGATGACTATAACAGGAAGCGGATATGCTGACAGGAAGCCACATACCTGCAGGGCAATTTGTGTCCTCCAGACAGAAGCTGGCCTTGTGCCCCTCAGCCACCTTGGAGCCATTGAGAGTGAGTAGGTCATAGTGGGTGAAGACCTCAATGCTGTGGTAATGCCTGCGGAAGGGGCAGAGCTGTCAGTCTAGCAGCAACAGAAGAGGGTCCTCTCTGGAGAAGTTGGCAGGGAAGGTTGAGGACTAGGCCCCATCATTACCCAGAGGAGAATGTTATAATAGCAGGGCAGTGCCCTTCTCCCAAACCCGAGATTAGTGACATATGGCCTACCCTCTTGGCTCCCCTGCCCAGCAGCGAGGCACAGCTGCCCCATTACCTAGGGTCTTACCCCGGTGAGAAGTGAAGTGTCTGCCCTGGTGGCCTCCACAGGCCAGGCCTGGCTTCAAGGCCTGATCGGAGGTGGAAGGAAGGGGCACTTCTAGGGGACCAGCCTAGGAGCTGAGCTGCTGAGAGGGTGCTTACTGTGCTCCCTGTCAGCCTGGGAAATTGCTACCATTGTTTCCAATCCAGTTCTAATGACAGCTCTCCACGCTGTAAGGAAGGGAGCTTATTATCTCGCAAGGCCAAGTCCGAGTGGCTGCCCATTCCTCTCAGCGTTCCCCACCCACGGCCCTGTCCTAAAGAAAAAAAGCCACTTTTCCATTCTGCTTTGTCACAGGCATTGTCTCTCCTCCTGTCGGGGCTGGGGACTCCTGATAGGAAAGAATGTTCATTGTCTCCTTTTAGCTCTTCTTTCGGGACCTTGCTTTGCTGCTGCAGAAACCAGCAAGCTTTTCCTGCAGAGCCAGCATCCTGAATGGGATGTCTATTTTGGGTCTGCAGGTTTCTAGGAGTTCCCACTTCACATGGCTTTTAAAGACAAGGCCTCAGGTCCCACATAGAAAAATTGTCTAATATCATCCTAACAGAGACCAGCCCTGGTGGCAGTAGTGGCTCTGTTGGATGTTACTGTGGGAAATGGACCCCATGAGCACCATCAACATGGGCACATCCAGGGTTGGCGAGAGCAATGGAGAGGGTGAGCTGATGTTGCTGGGATTCCCTATCGCCTCCTGGAGGCAAGGGCAGTAAGGCCTCTAGGAAGGAGGCTCTTACCCAGAGCGCGCACCCCTCCCAGGAAAGTGTGCCTGAGGCCAGGCAGGCTTGGCCCCCTGGCCCCTGCTCTTTGTCCCTGTAGAGTCATGGCACGGGCGGTCACTAACATGTGGCACTGGTGCCAAATCCAGCTGTGGCGGCCTGTCTTGGGACGGAAGTCAGCCCGGCCCAGGTTGAAGATCTGTGAGGAGAAGCGCAACAGGCGCCGGTGTCCGTAGGGCCAGTCCATGTGGTCAGCAGACTTGGAGAGGCAGTTCTCTTCATGGGCGCAGTAGAGCTGGCTGAGTGGGCGGTCCTCCAAGTAGGCCGTCTCCTGCACTAGCTGGGCGTTCATCACAAGGTCTGGAGCACCTGGACCGCAGAGGGCATGTGGGGATGCACAGGTTGGAAGGCAGCTGTTTGGGCTCCCTTGGTAGGCTTGCCCCCAGACTAAGCTCTTTTGGGGACCCCAGAAGGGTAGGGTGGTTTAGGAGTCAGGAGATGTGAGTTCTAGTCACAAAGGAACAATCTATTGCCCTAACCCTGGAGGCAGTTACAGTGTCAAGGTTAAGCTTGCTGGCTTTGGGACCAGGCCGCCTAGGTTCATGTTTTGGCTTAATTTCTGGCTACACCATTAACTAGCTCTGTGAATTGCTTAACCTTTTTGTTTCTCATTTTCCTCATCTGGAAGACGAGGATAATCGATATTAATGCCATAATACCTGTAAGGTGCTTAGATCATTGGGCTGCGATAGGCATGTAATTGATGTAAGCTAGTATTTCTTTTGTAAAATGCTTCTCAGCCTGTCTGCCTTTGTGTCGCTTAGCTCCGATAACCTCTCAGTAAGCACTGCTTGGTTACCTCCGCTCAGTCACTCTCTCTGGGACTCAGTTCCTTCAGTGTAAGGGTTGGGGGAGGGGAAGGGGGGGCAATTGGGAGGGTTAATCTCCAAGCCTGCTCCTGATCTACCATTCTGGTTCATTCTGCTGCAGTTCCTAGGCCTGCGCCTTCTCCACAATCTCTGTTCTAACCTGATCGCTCCCATGGGTGTTCATACCAGGGCATCCTATGCGTTCTCCTCTGAGGCATCATGGCCATTTCTGGTGCTTTTCTGTGCATAAAAGTTCAACGTGCTGGAGCCTGTCTTGATAAACTGCTCAGTGCCTCTCCCGCTCCCTTCCTGCCACAGCGGCTCTTACCCTCCTGGGAAGCCACATGCCTCCTCTCATTGCTGTCCCTTCTCGTGTGACAACACAGATGTGGAGATCCACAGCTGTTGCCATGTAACATCAAGAGAGAAAAGTTGCCTGTTCTCAGTGCTTGTCGTGCAAAAACAGGGTTCCAGTTCAGATTTTTGGCAGAGGCATCATATGGGTGAGCCTGTGCGCTGGCTACCCCGCGATGGAAACACGCCCTGAGGCTGGGAGTGGGGAAATGGCTGGGTGGCTATATGATGCCTGTGCTAGCACTAAAAATGCACTGGAAATTCCTGGGGTATGTTTTGGAGAGAGCCAGGGTGTGTCCCAAAGGAAAGAGAGAGAGCTTTCAGAGAGAATGAGAAGAGAGAGCAAAGGAAAGAAAGAAATGAGAAAAATCACAGCGGACTAATAGGGTGGCCACAGAGGCAGCAGGAGGCTGTGCTAAGCTATTGTGAAGCGTCGAGTGTGTTCAGGAGCAGAGCTGCCATTCCCAGGAAGGGGAGTGAGTGGGGAGCAGGCCCCCAATGTGCCGTGAGCCTTGGTGTAGGCTCACCCTGGTGTCCCATCACCCTGCAGGGCAGGGTGTGCTGTTAGGCCCAGTGTTCTTCCAGGTTCACTGGACAGAGAAAGCCCCAAAGCTCACTGACAAGGTTAAGGACGTCTTGGCATTGAAGCCACTTGGGTTGGTGCCAGCCTCTGGCCTTTGGACTAGATATATGTAGTTATCCTGGCACAGACCCGGTCGGCAGATGTCAAACAGATGCTGCCGCCCCCGGAATCAGTGTGTGGGACAGACTGATGCCTGAGAATGGCCTTGGCCTGTAGCCTTTTGGGGGAATCCCAGAGCTCAGGAGAACACACAGGGAGTCTGAGGCCCACACGTCCGCACATTATGTACCCTCCACAACAGCTTTCAAACTTTCCCCTTACTACAAACCGCAGTAAGAAATATATGTCATGCCATTAGTACACATATACGTAATTCCAAGAAAAAATACTGCCCTTACTAAATGTAACTCATGCTGTGGTTTTCTATTCTGTTTCTGTTTCTTTTTTAACTGTTAGTCATGATATGAACATTGGAAAACACTGTTGTATATCCTTATATTTTCACACATTCTCTGTTTTAATTCTCACAATGACTCCATGGAATGGGCTGGGCAGAGTTGGCCACCCTGTGTGAACTGACTTGGCCACACACAGCTGATAACTGGCAGAGCTGGTGCTCCAAGTCCAGCCCTCCTTCCACTCCCACCCTGCTGACCTGGAGCTGGGACCTACCCTGATAGCACCCAGCCTCAGAGCCGTCCCTGAGGGAGGGAGGTGTAGGCTTGCTTTGGGGGGAGCCAGGCCTGCCTGCCCCACGGCCCCATGGGCCCTCTCGTTACTCACTGTCTGTGCAGGAGACTCCCGCTGAGCCGCGCCCCGTGCTGTGGGGGCAGTGCACTGGTCCGTGCCTTTGACACTGCTGCAGGGCCAGCTCTGTGCCTGAGCAGCGCACCCCGCTCATCACCACTTCTTCGGCCCCCGCTGTCCCCTGCCAGTACCAGGTGTCCTAAGAAAACAGCCAGCATCACCCAGTCAGGGTTGAGAGGTACCTTTGGAGTCATCTGACTCCCATCTATGGCTTGGACCTGTCAGAACACCCCCACCATGCCGTGCCCAGCCTCAGCCTGGAAACCTTTAGTGATGGAGCAGCCCATGCCACTTTGGACCCCTCTGATAATAGCCATTTCTTCCATGTAGTGAGGCAGAAATACATTGTTTGCGGCTTCCACATCCCATGGCCCTGCTCCCATCCCTCTCCCACCTGGCAGCCCTCCGCTCTTTGAAGAGGAGGGTCCTGTTCCCTTCCTGCCCGCCCAGGCGGCCTGGCCCAGTTCCCAGCCCCAGATGGTCGGCTGTGCTCAGGGTTGGCCCTGGTTTGCCAGGTGAGGTGTGCCCAGCATGCCCGGTAGCCAGCACAGTGCAGTTGAAGAGGTTTGCCCGTTGCAGTTAAAGCCTCTTGACTTTGTTGCCTTGATACCTTTTGACTCTATCCACTTGTTTCTACCAGGACTGCCACTTGCCTGGTCCAGCCAGCATCATTTCTCACCTGGGCTACGGCAACACTGTTTCCTGAGCATGTTTCCCTGTAGTCACATTAGTCCCCACCCCAGCTGTTTGCCAAAGAGCAAGGAAGAAATCCTTTAAAAATCTGCACTGCAAGCTTTGAATGGTCTTGCCCCTGCCTCCTCCACCCTCACCCTTCACATCACTCGCCCTACTAGCCACACCCGCTCCCTGATTTCCGCTGCAGAGAGGAGCTTCCTCTGGCCACAGGACTTTGCATGGGCTGTTTATTCCTCTCCAGCTCGTCGGCCTAACTTCTGTTTGTCTTTCTGCGGACACAATCATGTGCCTGGTGTGTGAACGTTGTGTTAATGACTGTCTCCCTCCCTGGGCTGACTGCTCTATGAGGAAGGATCTGTCTTCACCACAGCATCCCCAGCACCCAGCATTACATTGGCCCAGTTTCACTCAGTAATTAATTGTTGAATGAATGAATGGATGGATGGATGGATGGTTAGTAGCTTTAGCACAGGAAGTTTGGGAGCAAGACAGGGACCTACCTTGATAGCATGGCTGGCAAAACCCAGGCCGAGCTGTCGGCAGGTCACCATGGCTTCGGTGAGCCCCCAGTGGTCACTGCACACGGTCCCCCAGCGTCGGACCCCATTCACCTCCACCTGCACCTCCACCACACCCTCCTCGGGGTTGCGCCCGCCAGCCAAGCGCACCTGCGATGGTCAGAGGTGTGTGAGAAGCAGGGTGGCCTCAGGAGGGGGAGCTCGGGATTTGCAGGCCAGCTCGCTGTGCTGCCCTGACATGACACTTCCCTCTCTGGGTTCGCCCTAATGTCCCTGTCTGCTCGAGAAATATGACTCAAGTGCCTGTTCCCGTGGCTCCTTTTCCAGTACTTGCCCTCCTCCTATCTGAAATCCTACCATTAATGGCGACTCGCCAATTGCTGAGGATTTCATATCAACCATCCCATTCACAGTGACCCTGTGAGACAGTTACCCATTTTACAGAAGAGAGAACCAAGGTCAGAGACTCAGAGACTTACCCACTGTCCACATTAGCATGACAGTGAACTCTGATCATCCTGGAAGCCTCCCAGTGCCACTCCCCAGCTGACAGCACTGCAGCTCTCTGCCCTCTGCACCTTTCACCTCAACTTTACAGGGATCCAGAGAGAGTGTAATGGGAGGGGACAGCCACCTAGAGTTCCCGCTGTCCTGAGGGGCTGTGGGCCAGGCCAGGGCAGACTCGGGAGAGGCGAGGCTCTCTAGGCTGGCTCCCAGGCAAGGCCAGCTGGGCCCAAAGCAGGAGCACTAGCTGCCTCTCACCAACCCCTCCCCCTGGCTCCATGCGGCGTCCTGGGGCTATCTGAGGGCTTCCCCAGTCCCCAGCCCGAGGCCATGCCCAGGCCTGAGCTCACCTGGTTCTGGAAGCCCATGTTTGGGACATTGCACCTGACAGCAGCATCATTCTCATGTTGACAACCATTAGGGGACCCGTCCAGGGCGGGGCATTCACTGAGGGCCCGCTCAGACCCCTTGCAGCGCACCTCACTCATGTGGATGAGCCCCAGCCCTACAGAGGGAGGGAGAGAAATGCCACTGAGGCTCCACCTCTGCAGCCCCACAGCTGTGGCTTCCCCACCACAGAGGGGGGGAGTTTCTGTCCTGGGCCCGGGCACCCCAGGACCACCAAGGAATGGACCAGTAGCACCTCCAGGCCCCACCCCCCCACCCCAGACCTCCTCGCTCACCTTGGCCCATCTGGGCCCCAAAGAGGACCTCCCGAGCAGAGCCGAAGCCAAGCTGGCGGCACAGGACGCTGGCGGAGATGAGGTTCCACCCGTGGTCACAGACTGTACCCCACTGGCGGTTCTTGAGCACTTCCACCCGGCCCTCGCCCACCTGGGCCCCGGAGCGGAGGCGCACCCTTGGCTCCTGCTGGGCAAAGCAGCTTCAGGGAGGGCGAAGGAGGAGGGACGGGCTGAGCCCGATAAGCCGGGCAGAGACACTGACTGCCCATAACTCTTACCTCGAATAAGCTGTTTTCCTCAACCTCCCTAGGAGCCACCACGATATGACAGTAAGAACATAGTCCGGCTCTGAGGAAAGGGCCTTAGGAGCGGGTCCCTGCGCTTCACAGCCCTGCCACCTGGTCACCAGGCCATCCCTGCCTCGCGCCAGCCTCTGCTTCTGTGTCCTTTGGGGCCGAACTAGATCAACGCTTCCCAAAGGGATCCGTGGAGTGGTTTTAGAGACATGCAGGGACATGGCATTAATTAAACTGTCTCACAGAGTGGGGAAGCTATTTCCGTTGTGATTCTCTTCCCCTCCTTCCTTTCATCCGGAGACCACCTCCTGGGTGCTGCCCTGCCCTGTCTGTACCACCTCACCAGCACTTGCTCGTTGCTTTTTATAACAAAGGGCCAGGCTCAGGTTCAATATGGGATATAGCTACAATGTAATTACTGTTTTTATGGTTACCTTCTATTCATAGCAGGTGATGTCAGTCTTCCATTTATGGTAGGGTTATAAACGGTCCCTTTTAAATACATCCAGGGTACCACCACTCTGTGCACCGATACCTCCTTGATAGGGGATAGGGGCCGCTGTCCCTCCTCCTGCCTGTCCTGGACTTCTCACCCGTCCTTCCCAAAGGCAGGGTGCTGCTGAAAGGGGCCTGTGCCTCCCTGCCGGGTGCAGGCACCCGGGACCCACCTCTGCCCGGGACTCCTTGCGTCCAGGCTTGGCCTTCAGAGGGCGGAAGCGGGGCCCTGCCACACAGCTGACCACAGCGTGCATGCCACCCAGGCAGGCCGGCCGCGGCTTGCCCCGAGCTGGCGCCACCTGCACCTGGCAGCTGGCTATGTGGGGCTCCGTCCCCAGGCAGTTGACCCGGTGGATCCAGAAGGAATTCTTCTGGGCCAAGCTCTTCAGCCTGGAAGACAGGGAGACTGCGGGTGGGGGAGGGGTTGAGGGAAGCTCAGGACTCAGGAAGGCAAGACATTGGGGAGCAGGGAGGGGAGGGAGGCCCTTCCTGTCACACCCCTCTGCCACCCTTCCCCAAGGGTACACTCCTCACCTAAACCTGGGATCCCTCATCTTCGAATCCCAGACTTTCCTGGAGGAGAGAAAACAGTGGGGAGTGGAGTGGGTGTAGAAGTCCTACCCGTCACCCTGGCTCCTCCCAGTTGTCCCTGAGTCTGCACCAGGCTTCACAGTTTGGAAACTCGCCCACGGGTCCTATCTCAGCGCTGAGCTTCACAGCAGCCCTGAGAGGCGACCACCTCACAGATATCCATGACCTCCATTTATAGGGAAGGAAAGCAGGGCCCAGCATGCTCTCTTGATGTGTCGATCCCAACGTGGGGTCTCTGTTGCACTGGGTGTCCCCCGGGGCAGGCAGCTCCCAGCTCGCCCTTTTCCCATGCCAGATAGAGGGGCGCCTTTAGGAGCACCCTGAAAAAAGGGACCCAGGGAAGAGGTCCTCTGGGGACAGGTGGAGGTTGAAGGCCTTGCTGGTGGCGGCTGCCCACCCAGAGGCTATAATCAGGGCTGCCCTCCTCATGGGTGGTAAGCAAGTCAGCCAGGCCCAGATGTGCAATTACTAGGTGGTGGGGAGTCAGGGGCCCCCACGTCAGTCACCCCCAAGGCTGGAATCGAGTGGGTCCTCAGGACCAGGGTCATCTAAGTCAGAGTCACAGGACAGAGCGACTAAAAGTGGTTGGGGACGGCAAGGGTGGGTGGCTCAGCTGTGCTGTGGGAGATTCCTCCCCTGAGAGGAACAGTCTTCACTCCACAGAGCTGGGAGAGCTGCCTGGCCCGCAGACAGGCTGATGCAATCCTGCGACAGCTGTCACGTTTCTGACAGAGGATTTTATGTCTGTGCTCCACCCCACGCCTTGCTCACACACAACCCAGCTGAGGCCTGGCTTGGATGAGAGTTGAGGAAATTCACTGGGCAAAGGTGAGACAGTTCCTTGCAGGTTGGATAGCTGAGGCTCAGGTGCCCTGCCTAGGCCCCACCGCTAGGTAGGCAGAGCTGAGACCAGAACTCAAATCGTCTGTCCTTGCGGGCAGCATTGTAAGGCTCTTCAGTAAAGTCTACTTTGTAAATCGGGGACACACTTTTACATCCCATTGTTTTTATGTGGGAGTGTTCTGTGCTGTTCTTTGTATCGGTTAGTTTCTGACTTTCTAGGCATCTCCCAACGTTCACCCTCACCTTCCTCTTAATTATTCTGTGGGATCCATCACCCAGGAGATCCAGGAACATTCCTCATTTGGGCCTGTTTCCCTCCCAGTTCCCACACCCACTGCATGACCTGCCATAGACACACCCAACCCTGCCAACCTCACGGACCTCTGCCAGGTCCCACGTGTGTCACACGCACGCACTCACACATGCCCCTGCCCCGCAAGCGCGCCTCCCCCGCACACTCCCCCAGCTGACCTCCTACCTGTAGTAGTGACTGTTGACAGGCACCTCACTGGGGAAGCCCAGCATCCCGCACACCACCTTGCTGTTGTTCCTGGTCCAGCCCTGGTCACACACCTGCCGCCAGTGGCCCTCGTACTTCACCTCCACGGCTCCCTCGGTCACCGGGCTCTGCCGCTTGGCACTGGCAAGGATGGGCTTGAGCCGCACCTCCTCCAGCCGCCGGCCCTGCAGGGTGCATGGGCACCGTGGGCTGGGATTCCTGCCCCGCTGAGCCCGCTGCAGGTCCTCGTTGGGGGAGTTGGGGCTCAGAGCGCTTAGAGATCACAGCCCCCTCACAGGACAGGCTGGGAAACTGAGGCCCAGACTGGGGGGTGGGGCGGGCATTCGTCCAAGGCCACGTGGTGAGCATGAGGCAGAACCTTGGTGTGTGTAGGGTCCTTTCCTCACTCTAGGGCATTGGTTCTCAACCTTCTGGCCCTTTAAATACAGTTCCTCATGTTGTGACCCAACCATAAAATTATTTTCGTTGCTACTTCATAACTGTCATGTTGCTACTGTTGTGAATCGTAATGTAAATATCTGATATGCAGGATGGTCTTAGGTGATCCCTGTGAAAGGGTCGTTTGACCGCCAAAGGGGTTGCGACCCACAGGTTGAGAACCGCTGCTCTAGAGGGAAGCAGGCAGGTCTGCACCCTCCCTGGGGTCAGGATGGGAGCTCTTGGAATTGGGGGGGTTCCACCAGGCATAGAAGAGCTTTCCTACTCCACTAGGGAGATCTGAGGATGGCCAGACCTTGAGACAGCCAACAGGATCCTTTGGCCCAGGAGACCCCCACCTTAGCCCCGGGGTGACTTAGGCCATGGCGAGCCCCCATCCTGGCCTGAAGCATGTAGTGGGCCAGGCCCTCTGGCAGTGGATGGTAGGAGCCTGGACCTGCCCTGCCTGCTCCTGTTTGACTTGGGCTGTTTTTAGCTCGGGGTTGTTTGTGCCGGGAAGAGGCAGCAATTGTGGCCAGGCCTTGTGGGTGAGGCAGCCCCTTGCCCCGCTGCCGCCTCCCTTATGGGGAGCAGCTTCAGTGATTCCCAGCAGGCCCAGCCTCTGGTTCCCTGGCCTGCCTCCCCCCCCACCCCCCCAACCCCTCCGGCCCCAAGCTGGGACCCTCTGTCCATGCACCAACAGGAGTCGGGGCCAGGATGCTTCTCAGCCAGGTTCTGCTCTCTTTCCCCTTCCTCCTCCAGGTTCATTACCAGGAGGCTCCCTGTCCCCTGACCCAATGCTTGGCTCAGGCCAGGGCCTGAAAAGCCTCCTCACCTGGGGCCCTAGGGCATTGGAGACTCTCTCAGAAAGGTAGCCGCGCTGGCGCTGGGGTTGGCACACCACCCCGACGTCCTCTGAGTGGCTGCAGTCACTGACACCCCAGCCATTAGACCCGCACTGGCCCAGGGAGCTTTCTGTGCCCACACAGCGCACATTGTCCAGCCAGATGGGTCCTGAGGGGGAGGGGACAGACAGGTGAGGCTCAGGGGCAAGCACAGAGAGACAGGTCATGAGTTGTGCCTCCTGGATAGTCATAAACTTTCCTCTTAAACTCTGAGCAGAAAGTGGGGTGGAGAGAGGAGAGGATTTGGTTCTCCTGGGATTTATTTATAACCTGCTTACTGCCTCCTCTTGGCATCAGGTTCTGTAGAATCTTTTTGGAAAACGCCAGATCGATCTAGTAATTAGATTAACCTGTTCACCCATTCATCCATCAATCTAGTCATGCAACAACATTTGTTAAGCACCCACTGTGTGCCAATCACTATGTTCAAGGAAGTTAGTTGAGGGGCTGTGATCATGGCAAGAGTGGTGGCCTCACTACAAGCAAAAATGGGAGGTTCAGAGCAGGGGGCACTTCAGCTGAGGCACTCAGGATAGGCCTCATGGAGGAGGTCATTGGCCTGGGAATTAAAGGACAGGGGGGATGTTTTTTTGTAGGAGCCACAGAGAGCCCAGCCCCTGAGAGAAGCCCACTACCATTTCCTTGTCATGTTGCTTGGCAGCTTGTCACTCACCCTCCCCGGGGCCATACTTGGCACTGTGGGCCCAGGTCAGGGCACCCTCAAAGCCCAGCTGGCGGCAGGCTACTGTGGCCTCCTGGAGAGCGAAGTCGTCATCACACACAGTGCCCCACTGGCCCTGGTACTGCACCTCCAGGCGGCCCTCCTCCGGCCTGCTTCCTGGGCCCACCAGCCGCAGCTTCGTGGTACCCGGCGACTGCGACCTGCTGAGAGGGGCCTGGCCCAGGAGCTGGCACAGCAGGAGCAGGGAGAGGGTAGTTGGTGGGGACTGCATCATGGTGACTTCACGGACAGCTGAGGCCAAGGCACCTGGGGAATGAGTAAACAGGACAATGATCACCACCTACCTCTGGCCTCAGGCAGAGACAAAACATGGCAGGGCCCCTCCAAGTGTGTGCATATGTGTGTGTGCATGCATGTGTGTATGCTGGCACTGACTGAGTCTGAGGTTAGTCAATTTGGTTCAAACCCACCACTCATTAGCCATGTGACCTTGAGTTTAACTTTACCGAGTCTCAAACTCCTCCCCTGCAAAGTGGGGATAATAATTCCTATCTTGCACTGTTGTTGTGAGTGTTAAATAAAACACTGTATGTGAAGTGCATAGCACAAGCCTACCACATGGTAAGTGCTCAGTAAACAGTTATTCTTGATACAGTTTTATATGTAAACTAGAGGCCTGGTGCACGAATTCATGCACAGCTGGGGTCCCTCGGCCTGGCTGGTGATTGGGGCCGATTGGGCCAGCCGGCCAGGAGGAGCGACTGCAGGAGGTTGGCCGGCCGCCGGAGGTTGGCTGTGGGAGTGCACTGACCACCAGGGGGCAGCTCCCGGGTTGAGCGTCTACCCCCTGGTGGTCAGTGTGCATTATAGCGACCGGTTGTTTGGTCACTTAGGCTTTTATATATATAGACAGAGGAGGTGACTTACCCTTGGAGTCATGGGAGAGACCCCAAGGACCAGAAATATCTACTCCAGGGGAACTGCCCTCACCTGCCTTTTGACATTCCCAGCACCCTGACCACCCTCACCACAAAAGGCGCATGGGATGCTGGAGCAGAAAGGGTCATTTGAGGGGAGTCTAGGCCTCTACCACTCATTTGCTGTGTGACTTGGGGATGTCTTTTAAACTCTCTAGGCCCTGATCCTTTATTTTGAAAGTGAGGAGGCTGAGCCAATACAGCATGGGGCAAAAGTAGGCTCACAGTTGTTTGTATGGAAAATATACAATAATTAAGAAATAATAATAATACAAGAATAAACTGTGTTTCCCATATTCACAACTCTAAATCTACTTTTGCCCCACCCTGTATTGTCTAGTATCTCCTTGAGCTGGGAAGTCTGTGAAATCCTTATGCCCTTGCTCTAGGTCCAGCTAGGTGCGTGATTTGCACACGGATTCAACAAACATCTGTGGAATACTTGCTTCAAGCCAACTATTAGGTCAGGTGCTGGGACACTGATGTGAAGATGTCAGTGCTACTCCCCGCTCTCATGAAGCCCAGAGAAGAGGAATTAGGGGAGGCTTTCCGAGAAGGGGCAGTTCACCGGGGCCTTGTTAGAGGAATGAGTTCTCCCAGATGGGAAAACTCTGCATTTCAGGTACAGAGAACAGAATGGGTAAAGGAGGGGAGAGGAGAAGAGGTGCAAGAGCAGAGGGGGGGACAGGGTAGAGGGACAGGTTGGGCCAGTAGATCAAGGGCCTTGTGTATCACGAAGGGTTTGTCCTTCATCCCGCAGGAAGTGAGGGACCCTGGGAGGGTTAGGCGGTGACCATCCACCAGAGAGAGGGCTCCTGCCTTCAGGAGGCTGTAAGCAGATGCTCTTTGAGTCCTTAACGGGGATGAGGTTGGGGCTGATCCTCTCTCTCTCATGTGTTAGCAGCCTTGGGCCTGGGACTAGGCTTGGAGAGAAACATCGGGGAGAAGGTTACAGCGGATTAGAGCTGTCAGTGTCTGCAGCCATCAGTGCCAAATTCCTCCATGGCCATGGCCGGGCTCTGCTGCGGATGGGGCCGAGGCTGCCTGGAGCGGTGGATGGAGAAAGTTGGGTTCTTGGCTCCCTGTTCAGGCTTGCACCATAAGAGAACACGTTCTCGGGTGGTGGGGGGGGGGGGAGGCCTGCCACTTTGTTCCCCACAGGCTGGTATTTGCTGAGAATTGCTCATTCCTTGCTGCACCCAGCCCCTCTGCCATCAGCTGCCCAGCCTGCTTTGGCCAGCCCAGGACTGGGTAGAGTGGGCCCTAGAACGAAGCTCCACTAAAAAGGGGAAGGGACTTTGTGTTGTGCCCCTGGTGCCCAGAATAGAGCAGGCATGGAGGTGGCACCCAGGAAATATCCGTGGTTGCATGGATTTGAAGTGGCATAGCTCAGCACTCAAGTGTACAGATGGAGCCAGACTGCCTGTTCTCGCAATCCACCTCTGTCCCTTGGTGTCTGGGTGGTCTTGGGCAAGAGGCTTAGTTTCTCAGAGCCACAGTTTCCTCTCTGTAAAATGGGGATAATAATAGCACCTACCTCGCAGGATTCTTGCCAAGGTTCAATGAATGAATACATCTTGACCCTTAGGTGAGCAAGCTCTCAACTGACACATTAACTGTTAGTAACAGCAACTATAACAGCCGCTATAGCACCATAGTTTGGTTCTAGCTCCTCTTTGGATAAAGAAGGAATGGAGGCCACATCCTAACTTGACAGCAAGTCCCTGGGACCCTTCTTGCAACATCTTCCAGCTTTGCCTCTTCTCCCTCTGAGCCCAGGCTCTCCTCTCTCCACTTCCCAAAGCCCTGTGTTGCCTCCCTCCCTTTCTCACTGCTGAAGTCTCTTCCTGCCCTGCCCCTCCTGTAATTCCTCTCCAGACCTAAACACTGGTTTCTTCACATCACTCCCCACTCAGGAGCCTGGTGGGGCTCCCAGCTGTTTCTGTCACTGCCTGGGATGTTCCCTTTCCCTCCTCCATCACCCCTAAAGGGGAGGTAGGCAGCTAGGGACTGAGCCAAACTGAAGTCACTGTGGGTAGGGGCCTTCCACAGATGATGAGAGAGGATGGGAAGGTGTTAGGACCCAGTGGTCACCATAAGAGACCATGTTCTCGGGGGGGGGGGGTGGGGGGGGAGTCTGGCCTGAGAAAGTAGCCTGCTCGCTATCCGCTATCCCAGGAGTCAGGATGTTCCTCACTCTGCCACCAAAGTGTTATGTGACTTGAGTCAGGCACCTTCCTCTCTCTGAGAGGGGGTGGCCCTAGAGGGTCCCCCTCTGTAGGACATGCTCTGATGGGCTGTGGAGTAGGTTGGGCAGGTCTGCCTGTGGCTGATGTCCCACAGCGTCATGGAGGTCTTATTAGAAGCTGTGGACAGTCCTGGACCAACTGGCTCCCTCCCCTCCGAGGGGACGCCCTAGAGGCAGGGGTGGACTCCTGCTGCAGGACCTGGGTGCAAGGCCAGGGCAGCTCCCTTCCATGAGAGCTGCCCAGGGGAGTCAGGTGCAGGGGGCACCCTCTTCCCTGCCCTCCTGCCACTGCAGGTCCCGCTGCAGCTCTTGCTCGCACCCAACTTGTCTCCTTGAGTTCCCCAATGTGTCCTTCAATTCCCAGCCGCTAAGCCTTGGCTCCCACTGTTCCTTCTACTTGGAGTGGCCTTTCCCTCTACTTCAGCTTGTTAGATTCCTCCAACACCCAGCTCAAAAGCTACCCCTCCATTCAGCCCTCCCAGGCCCCGTCCTCCTAGCACTTGGTGTGTTTGCTTCCTGCCTCCACAGCCAGTATCCACAGTGTCTCCCATAGCTGGTCCTCCAGGGCCGAGCACAGAAAAGAGGACCAGGCTGAGGAGCCTCCCTTAGCGAAGGAAACAGCCTCACACGGCGCCCTTTTCCCAGGGAAGGAAGAGACAGAGTGAGAGGAAGGACGGAGTGGGGGTTAATAATAATTATATAATACAGAGGTATTTATTGAATACTTATCTCCACTCTGCAGATGAGAAGATGAGGCCCAGAGAAGCTAAGTAACTTGCCCAACTAGGTTTCAAACCCAGGCAGCCTATTTCCAGAAGCCAGGCTGGTAGCGTGAGGGATGGAGGTTGGAGGAGGAGGGAGAGAAGGACGGGTGGCAGGGAAATGAATGAAATTCCACCCTGTTCCTGGTTGATTTATGACCTACTGAGGTGTGAGGGCACTGGGGTAGGTGCCAGCACTGAGTGCAAACAAATGACAGACCCAGGACCCTGCCAGCTTGAAGCAGAGAGGCACCTGGTGCAGGTGCCGGGAGGAGGCTCGCACCTGCCCCCCTCGGGAGGACTGGGAATGCCCAGGGGTGCTCAGGAGGTAGCATTAGGGATGCTGCTCTGGTGGGCACCAGCCTTGGGATACTCGACCTCTTTGCAAATGGGGTGGGGCTTCCCCTCTCAGCTCTGACACCTTCCCTGGGATCACGGATTATGGTGACCTGAAGCAGTGCCAGCAAATGGCCTCTGAGCCCTACCTGTCCAGCCATAGCACCTGGGAGTTGAAGCCCTCAGCCCAGGCTGCATTCCCTGCCGGCCCTTCCCCTTCCCTAATCAGCCCTGATCTGGTTAGTTGGAGAGCCTGGCTCTGCCCTGCCCTGCTTCTTAGTCCCCCAGGTCACAGGAGTGACGTCTGAACCTGCCTTGCCCCTTCCCCTGCCTCCTCCCGGGTGAGAAGACAGAGACATGGTTACACTCAGCGCACTCACAAACAAGACACGCAGGCACCCTGAGGCCAGGGCGGGCCTGGGGCCAAGCTTCCGAACTTGGAGACTTCCACTGGAAGCAAAGGAGACTTCCTTTGGCGAGCGACTGGGAGCTAGGCTGCCCCATCCACGGGATCGCCATCCCTCCCAGCTCAGCCTTCAGGAACCCTCAGAGGCTTGCAGACCCACAGAGAGAAGGAAGCAGACAGACAGACAGGACAGCTAGACAGACCCAGGGCCAGGGTCAGGCGGGGGCTCACCAGCTGGAGCGCAGATGGTCCGGGACTGGACTGGGCGGGCGCTGCGGCGAAGCAGCGCTAACGGGCCTCCTGGGGCGCCTGGGGCCCTTTTATCCCGCTGGGCCGCGGGCGCCCCCCACCCTGCGGGCCGCGGAGGAGGCCCCGCCCCCGAGCGGCCCTGGAGGAGGCGGGCGCCCCGCCCCAGGTCCCCCCTCCCGCCCTATGTCCACCCCCCTCCGCCGGGAGACGGGCCAGGGTGGCCAGGTGCCAGCCCGCATAGGTTGTGTCGTGGCCCCACCGGCCTGGGAAATCCCTGGGTGGAGGAGCTGCGGGGGTCGGAGGGGAACTGTTTTCTTTGGAGGGAACTGGCGCTGCTGCAGGACGGCTGGTGGGAGGATCTGAGTCCCGGGGAGGACTGTGCTCATCTGCCAGGAGTGCGAGTGCGTAAGTCCCTGTCTGAGGGGCAGTTTCCTCTGCCAAATCGGGTGATACACCTACCCTTAGAGCTGACCGGGGAATTACATTCAGTGCGTCCGGGTCAGCGTGTTCCTTCCCATGGAAGTGCCTCCTAGTCAGTCCTGGGCTGCTTGGTTATTTCGGGGTGCGGGCAGGGTGCTCGGTTCAGGTGGTCCACATGGTGTGGAGCAGGTGGGCTCTCTTTGGAGTAATAGCAGTCCTCTCCGTTGATTGGTCTCTCAGAGTTTATTGACTACTGCGTGGGCGTCACGGAGGCCTCTGTTCTGCCCATTGTACAGTTGAGAACACTGAGTCCCAAGAGACACGACTTGCTCCCAAGTCACCAGGAGAACTTAAATCCTCCCCTACAACCCCATACAGAGTGGAAGGAGGCAGTCCTGGCCCCTTGACAGGCTCTTGGGGGAGGGTTGTGTGGAGGGTGGGATGGGGAAAGGCTGTGGAATAAAACAAGTAGAAAAGGCTGAAAGCACAGAGTCCCATCAGCTTAGCTGAGCACTCAGATGCCAGTCCCTTTCCTCCAAATTCTCTTCCACAGTCCAGGTCCCTCCCAGTGCCTCAGTACCCCCATCTGTAAAATGGGGCAGAGTGCTCACCTCCCAGCTTCCTCTCTAGGCTCAGATCAGTACAGTCTGGCTCCCCCTCCTCCCCCCACCTTGCCCGAGTGTCTTCCAAAGGCTCATTCATTCAGCAAACCTTTATTGATTTTCTCCTACGTGCTAGACAGGGTGCTGGAGTGCTAGACACTGCAGGGGGGTGGAGGGTGGAGGGGCCTTCCCAGTCTGGTGCGGGAGGCAGATGTGTGAACAAACGCTACCACAGGCAGAGAGTGATAAGAGCTAGGGTGGCAAAGTGGACCTTTTTGATCCCTGGGTGACACACTGACTTAGCTGCCAGAGAGCTGCCATCCACCCCTGGCCAACCGTGTCCCAGATGTCCCCCCAGTGCCCCTGCCCTGCCCCAGCTGGGCCCAAAGCATTCCCTGGGATGAATCAACAGGAAAGAATGCTCCAGCCGGGGGTCAGTAGCAGCAGCAGCAGCCCCGCCCCGCCCCCATGGACAATGAGGCAGCTGTGGGCTGTGGTGCCAGGTATGCCTTGGCTGCCTCCCCGAGCCCAGCCACCTCTCATGCCTGGCCAGGAACAACACGGAGGGCTCAGAAACGTGGTGGGCCCCGCCTGTTGCCAATCACCAGCTTGGCCTGGCCGCCCAAAGCTAAAAATACCCTGGAAGCCAGGGCTGGCCCAGGCCAGAGCCCAGGGAATGAGTGGATGTTGCCCGGAAGTCTTTTAACTGCAAAATTCAGGGCAGAGGCTGAGGCGGGGGAGCAGTGAGCCCCCTCCTTGAGAAGTGAGGGGCTCCGGTCCCAGGCCCAGACCCGTGACTTACTAGTGGTGGGATTGTCTCAGCTGAGTGGCCATCTTCTCATCCTTAAATGCTATCGCTGTGAGGGTCAAATGGGACAATTCCGTTCATCTCAATAAGCTTTGAGTGATGGAGACTGCCTGCTTGCTCCTTCATGCTTGGCTGTGCTCAGGGCCTCAGCAGCATCCAGACCCTCCACTGCACTCCTGACACACAGGCCCGTGTCCACCTTGACTCTGGGAGCCCTTGAACTTCTTCTTATTTCTAAGCCTAGATTCTCTCACAGTACTTGGCACATATCAGGTGCATGGGCCTGCTTTGTGCTGGCCCTTAAGCCAGAGCTGGAGCGATGAAGACAAGCCAGATGTGATCCCTGTCCTCGAGGTTTGCAGTGCAGTGGGGGAGGCAGACCCCTAAGCAGCCGACAGACAAGGCATTGTGGTTATAATGGCTAGCAGGGTGGAGCAGTAGTTCTATGTATTATTTCGTTTAATGCACTTAAAATCACTATGGACAATTCTTTCATCGCCCTGCTTTTACAGATGATGAAACTGGGGCACAGAGAGGTTAAGTGGTTTTTCCAAAGTCACACAGCTGTTATCGGCAGAGAGTAGCAAGTAGTAAACTGCAATGGAAGCACAGGGCTGTGAGAGTCTGGAGGAGGGAAGACTGAGGATTGAAGTCTGCATGGGAGAAGCAACTTGAAGAATGAACATGCTTCACTAGGCAGAGAGGTGGAAAAGTGGGGTGGTAATGAATAGCGCTCCAGAAGCCATGGGGCACTGTGCAGTATCAGGAGTTTATCCCAGCTCCCCTCACCCCTCACCCAGGGCCCCAGGGTTAAAGCATCACCATCTGCCCTCCCGCCCCACCCGGGAGAGTTGCTGAGAGGTTGAGCAGCAGCTAATATGCATCTTTCCCATGGGGTGTTCCTCACCCCCACCCAAATCAGGGCCTGTGCCTTCCTCCCAAGTGGGAAGAGCAGAATCTCCCGCTGGGCAGCTGTGACCCAGGATGTTGTCAGAGGCCCCGGGAACCCAGTGCCATGTCTTCGGGGCAGGACTTCCCCTCGGCACATTCAGGACTCGTCCAACCCCACCTGCTTTGCGACTCCGTGGGGAGGGAATTACACAGCTTGGTGATCTGGGGACTGGAGTTCCACTGCTGACTGTCTGAACTGCGTGGCCTCAGCAAGTCATTTTGCCCAAGGTACAGCCTCCTGCACCCATTTGTGTTACCTTTGCACCCCTGCCCCTCTGACATCCAAGGTCCAAGCTGCTCTCCTCTCCTCTCTGCACCGTGGCTGTCCCTGTCAATTCCTCACAGAGTGATCTTCCCACCGTGTGGCCATGCCCTAGTTCAAGAATATTCAATGGCTCACTGTTGCCCACAGATACAGAGACTCCATGGTTGCTCCTCCTGTTCCCTCTCCTCCTTCCCTCTTTTGACTTCCTTTTCCATGTTCTGCTGATCCTTCAGGTCTCACTCAGGTTCCAACTCTGCGAATTCATTCACGAAACTGCATGAATGCTCCCAAAGTGTAAGTGCAGGGAGATCCACCTGGTGGGAGAGATGACTCAGCAGTGACGGGAGCGGAGGGGGTTTGAGAATCTCACGGGTAGGGGAGTGAGGGGTGGACCGAGCAAGGCTGGAGGGGCCGGCCAAGGGGCTGGTTGCTGGGAGAAAGGAGAGATGGGCTGGGTGTAGGAGAGGATGTTGAGAGGAAGAACGGAGCTGGTTAAATAGAAATGTATGGAGTTTTGCTTTGTGATATGCAATGTCACCCTCCCGCGTTCCTCTGAAAGCTTCAGAAAAACCTCCGTCTCTCAATGACGTGTGCGGTTGGATAGGCTCAGCCCAACATTTGCAGGGCCTGGGCCTGGGTCAGAGGATACCTCATGGCCTGTGTCTCCGTGTCCAAGAGTTAAAATTCAAACTAACTCATTGTCAAATCCAACGTGGTCTCTCCCCTGCCATGACAAATACCATTTGGAGAAACTTGGAAGTGCAGGTTTGAATCCAGAGCGTTCCACTCCTCAGAGTCCTGTGCAGGACAGGTTATGACACTGAGTGTCTACCCTGGCCCTTGATCTTCCCACCCTCACAGCAAGGGGCCTTCCGCTGTGGCAGGAACACACACACACCAGGCTCTGTCCAGACCTTCCAGTGGCTGCCCTTTGCCACCTCGCGCCTGGCGCACAGCCCGAGGCAGCGTCTGCACTCGGGAGAAAGGCTGGACGCAGGCTCAGAGTCTTGGGCAGAGCTGCTGGAGCACAGGTTTGGAAACGAGCTGGGGTTCCAGCGGGCACGTCCCCTTGGCCCTGCGAACTCCGTGCTCTGTGGGGAGAGACACGATTGGACAAGGGCCACAGGGGTGCCCTCTAAAGCAGCGGCTGCCAACCTTTTGAACCTCATGGACCACCAGTGGTCCGCGGACCGCCGATCGGCAACCGCTGCTCTGAAGCATGGAGGACCGGGGCAGGGACCCCCTTGCCCAGGCCTGAGGACAGCGGTGGGGGAAGTAGGCAGGAGGTGCACAAGAAGGTAGGGATGTAGCCTCGAGGTGGTCCCTGGTGGGGGAATGTGGGGTGTCCAGTCACTCAAGTTATGTTCAGAGTGCTGTGGGCCATTCAGCCGCAGAGCCAGGCGGGAACTCCACCTTCCCTTGGGGGGAGCGTGGGGGGAGGGTGCTGAAGCTTTCTGAGGAGGGTGGGGTGGAGGGTGGGTTTGATTAGAGCTGGGCTCTAAGACCCTTCGTCTTCCTTGGTGTCGTCTTGAGCTGGTATTGAACTCTTCACAGGTTCATATCTTTCATTGGGGTGCACAGGGAGGATCTTAATAACTTGTCAGCTATTAAAAGGCAGAGAATCTGACTTTGATGCCCCCAGTCCCACCTCTGCCCTGGGATCCCCAGCCGAAAGGCCCTAAGTTCCTGCAGAGGCCGGTGTGTTCCTGTTTGATTTGATACCAGTAGCTTAATGCTCATCTCTGCCCCACAGCCTTCTCCCCCACCTCCAGCCCCACTGGAAGATACAGGCTCTCACCTCATTACTGGGCTTCTCATCCTGAAGTCCTTGCCTGAGGTAGGTCTTTGTCATCATCTACTCCCTCTGTCTCTCCCCGCCCCACACCCTGCTCTCTGGGTCTCCCCCTGCTTATTTGCCTCAGCCACGCCCCCCTCTCGAAAGTTCTCCCCAATTCTTCTCCAGTTCCCTTGAGAACATCTCCCTTTTCTATCCTCCCTCTGCCCCCCAATTCCACCTGCAAACCCCCCAATTTCCCCATCTCAGCAGCTAAACGTAGGTAGTGGACGCGCTTCTGACCGGGTAAATTAAAGTCATCAGTTCTGGGGGAAATGAAATGGAATGAAGACTCCGCGCCACAGCCCAAGCCCCCAAGGTCCCTTCAGAAACTCACACAAGTCCGCGCTGACCTTCTCACCCGCCAGTAATTGAACCTCTTTTTCCTCAAGCAACACCAGACAAGCTAAATTAAAAAACATTTCTTATTCCACACTGTTTCCCTGGATCTTTGAAAATGACCAACACAGTAGCTGCATTGCTCCTCCCAGTTTCTCTGGGCAGATGAGGTCAATAGGCCTTAGTGGGCTCCCTGGGAACCTCGCAGCCTGCACCCCTTCTCCCCCAGCCCAGGGCCTCGCTTCTTCTGAGCCCCTTTAGGAGAATTGTTGACTATTTGGGGACAGAACCAAACTGGAGGCCAAAGTGTTAGTAGCCACTCCTAGCCCTGGATTTAACGTTTGTGAGTCACCTCTGGAATTAATTGAGGCTGGGGGTGGGGAGGAGGGGGGCAGAGAGGTACATGCAACCTAAACAGAGTTTTGTATTCTCTTGCATCTGAGTCTGTTGATCTACAGCTTTGCAAACATCTTAAAGGCTCTTTACGTGAGAAACTGATTTTATTTCCTCAGCTGGAGTAGATCATTCAAGGCTGGGACTGACAGACTCCAAAGGGTTAATTTTCCTGTTACCAGCTAAAGTTCAGCTGCCAGGAACCAGGAGGGGGCAGCAAGGAGCTGTCTGGGTGGGGAATTGCCTTGACCTGGCCTGCCAGGGGGAGAGGGTAGGACCTGCCAGATAGAGGTAAAGGGAAACCCATAGATAAAGCAGGAGCTGAGCCAAGACCATGGCCAGAGAGCTGGAGGCAAGATGGGGGATCCATTGGCATCAAAGGCCAAACCAGGAGTGAGGATGGGTGGTATAGGGGAGAGAGACAAGTCCCACCAGAAGGCAGGGCTAATCGGATGGGCCCGTTCAGACAACACCAGACAGGGCAAGAGGCAGCCTGGCAGTCTCACACTCTAGCCCAGCGGTTCTCCGACTGTGGTCTCAGATCGGCAGCATCAGTATTGCCTGGGAACCTGTTGGAAATGCCAATTATCAGGCCCTGCCGCAGACCCGCCCAATCAGAACCTCCGAGATGGGGCCCGGCATCTGTGTTCCAACAAGTCCTCCAGATAATTCTAACTCCTGCTAACGTTGGAGAACCATCTCTCTAGACCACACCTTCGGAAAATGTTTGCATTGACAGAGTCCAGACGCCTTCTTCCTTAGAGTCCCGGTCCTGCCTGGTGGGGTCAGCCCTCACAGGGACCCTCTTGCATTAAGAGGGGTCTCCTCCACATGTGAAGGGCCTAGTCTTTGGGGATCACAGTCTTCTATATCCCTGTTACTCCCAGATGGATTTGCAATCCCTTCATGGTGGGGTGGGAGGGCCATGTCTTCTGTCCTACATTAACTCCTACAAGACCTCATGTCCCCGAGGAGTTTATCACAGGGGTGGTAATGGGGGCAGTCCTCATTATTGTCCTCAGGGGGCCCTACCTGTGCTGGGCCAGGAGTGGGAGGTCAGGCAAACATTTAGACACTGGCAGGATCTTCCTCCATGATAGGAATTTCGTCATGTACTCAACACCACAAAAAGTCATACCATTGTGACCATCAGACTGAAATCTGAGATCTTCTGGGAGACCAGTTGGCCACCAGGTGTTATTAATGTTCCCCAGCTCTGGGCAGAAGAGACCTGGAGCCTGTGCCAACTGCCCTCTCCTTCGCCAGTAGCTGGTCCTGGCTTTCATAATTCATAGTGGATTCCAAGTTGCAGGAATAATTCTTAGTCCTGGACCATTCTGGATACACCAGTGGCCACAGAAGAGTTAAATAACTACAAGGCTGTTGATTTGTTCACAAAGGAAACTGCCCAGAAAGGACAAGAGAAGCCTAATTTCCTAGCCATTAAGTGAAAATGACTTTTCTTAGGACAGCTTGACCTTTAACATGTTGACTGAATTGTCCAGAAAATGTAGATACTTACATGACATCTTCTTTTAGCATCGAGCGCTAGTAAACAAGGTGAAGGAGAAGGAATTCCACCAAGATAGTGGCAGAAACTTAACATCTTAGGGGGAATAATCGCCTCTCCTCATTACCAATGAATGAGCATACACTTCTGCCCACCAACACATTTTGGATGATTTCACTGTGGTGAGGTGGTGTGATGGGAACTTGGTGTACTGCCTTATGCCTTTTGGCAATGATTTGTAAACCAGAGCTAATAGGTGAATGTGTTTCATTCAAGTTGGGGTGTTATGTTGTACTCAGTAGTGGGCCTGGATCCATCCTATTTGTACAGAGAACACTTTGCTAGGCATGGTAGAAACACAAAGAGGGGAAGCCCAGTTCCTGTCCTCAGTGTAAGTCACGTAAGTCATCAATTATATTTATATCATTATATGAATGACATCAGCCAGTGAAATCTGTTTGTATAGATGAGATCATTTGTTTACTTATTTGTCCAACATGTTTATGAGCATCTATTATTTATGTAGCCACTTTGGGAAATCTAGAAAAGTAAACATCAACCACGTTTCCCAGGCTCTAGGGTACTACTGGGTCACACTCATGGTGAAGGCCATATTTTCCAGGCTCTTGTCTCTATTGTTCAGGCAGCACTTCCAGCACCAACACCAACCCCTGATCCTTCTCACTCACTTCGCATCTGGTTTTCAGGGGGTGGTCAACATGTCCTCATAAACCAGAATGTAAGCTATGGTTACACTGAAGCATACTCTTCCACCCCAGCTTCGCACCCTCCCCTCCCTCACCACTGATGTCCATTCCTGAGATGCTTCTTGAAAATTTTATCAAGTATGGTTAATGCTCACTGCTTCCAGGGCTCCAAAGACATGAATGATGACTACCAGATCTTTTGTTATAGTCCCACAATTCCCAGAGGCTTTGTTCATTCCTTTTTTTAAAGTCTATTTTCTCTATATTGTTCAGATTAGATAATATCTATTTTTGAATTCACGGGTTCTTTCCTCTCTCCTCTTCCCTCCTGTTCTTGAGCTCATCCACTGAGATCTAAACTTTTGGCTATTGTTTTTTTCTGGTCTAAATTTTCCGTTTGGCTCTCCTTTATATCTTCTTCTCCCCCCCCCCCCCCCTGAGATTTCCTAGTCTTTGCTAAGGCTTTTTATTTTTCCATTTGTTTCAATTGTGTTTGTATTTGCCTGTTGAAGCATTTTTATGATGGCTGCTTTAAAATCTTTGCTAGATAATTCTAACATCGCTGTCATGGTTGATGTTGGTATCTGTTGATGGTCTTTTTCATTCAGGTTTAGAACTCCCTGGTTCTCCGCACGATGAGTGATTCTTTTATTGAAACTTGGACATTTTGGGTATTATATTGTGACTCTATGGATCTTGTTTAAATCTTTTGTTAAACTGGCTTTTTCTGGCAGTGTTTCAGCAGGGGACAAGCGGGCACCACCTATTAGTGCTTGGTCAGGTGTAAGTCCAGGTTCCCCATCCAGTTTCCCTTGACACCTGAGGGGAGAGCTCCTCATTATAGCTGTGTGTGTGGGGGGGAGATGGAGGGGGATGAGAAGCTTCCATGACTCCTCTCTGGCGGAGAGGAGGGGTGTCTTGTAGCTGCTTCTCACATGGCCTGCTCTGACATCAGAAGTGGGGTGACCTTTTTATCACTGGGTGGTGGTGAACGTCCTGACTTTCCCGTAGGCCTCCTCTGATACCATCCCAGTGGGGAGGGGAAGAGGTTCCTCCTTAGTGTTGGATAGGAATGGAGACTCAGGCTCCATTGACACTGTGGGAGGGGTTGGGCTGAGGATGGAAGAGGCTGATTACCACTCGATGGGAGGCAAGTCCCAGCTCCCTACTCAACCTTTCCTGATACCACCCTGCATGGTGTGGGAATGAGGTATCTTGTTACAACCTGACAAGGTTGGAAATCCAGGCTTTCCACTAGGCTTTTGCTGGTGTGTGTGTGTGTGTGTGTGTGTGTGTGTGTGTGTGTGTGTGTGTGTTCTTTAGGTTCAGGGGATGGTGCCACCATTTTGTTTTGTTTTTTTTTTCTGTGGCATTTGCTGGACTAGAGCAGTTATTGTCTACAGTTTCCTGTCTTGATAGTTTTCCTGATCCTTTGGTTAGAGAGAGAGAAAGAAGGCTTTTGTGGTCTGTGCCTATTGGCACTGCCAGGTTGCTGGTTTCCTCGGCAAAAACCCTGGGCTATCTGAGGCAAAAAGAAAATTCAGGGGCTTCACCATCATGTTGTTCCTTGGGTCCCTAGCTGGGCTGCCTTCTTCTCCCCACCTTTCAGAGTCTTCTTGTGTTTATTTCACATACAAGGCCCAAGGTTGGTGTGTACTACACTCTCACTTAGTGTAATAGGGAAATATGCTCCTCTTTCATCTTCCCAGAAGCAGCAGTCCCTCTCCCTTCCTCTCTTAGTTTCTGAAGAATTTGTGTAGAATTGATGTTATATCTTCCTTAAATGTTTGGTTACATGTGAGTCTCGGGTTTTCTTTGTTGCAAGATTTTTAACTGTGAATGTCTTTAAGATATCGAGGATTATTTGAGTTACCTACTTCTCACTGAATGTGTTTGGCAGTTGTGATTTTCAAGAAATTTAGTCTATTTAATCTTTGTTGTCAAATTTATAGGCATCATTTTTTGAATATTCCCTAAGATGTTTTATTTTTAACATCTTAGGATCTGTAGCGATATCCTTTTTTCATTCCTGATATTGGTAGTTTGTGTCCTCTCTCTTTTTCTCTCGGTCAGTCAGACCCTGAGGAGGACAAGCATGACCCATGAGGCATCTCCCTCAACAGTGGACTCTGAGTGTTTCCCACTCATTAGCCTGGATTTCTCAATGGGGTGGGGGCTCTCTTCTCTAGTAAGGGGTATGGGGTACTTCTGCCAGCCCAGAGGATTCGGGTGAATCTGGTTCGTGGTTCTAACACACATCCCCCTGTACGTCCCATCCTAGATCTCAGGGTCCGTCCCTTCCTCATCAGGGTCCTCCCTTTAGCATAGGAAACCTGTTGAAACTGTGCATCCATAGCCTTTGCAGTTTGGCCACCCTTCTGATGAACTCCTGTGCCCCACCTTCCGCAGTCTGCCATATGGCCGCAGGCTAGAGGGCCTCTTTAAATGCTGCCAGGGAGGCCTCTGGCTTCCACAGCAGCTCTGAATTGCTGTTGTTGACTTAATTGACTGAGTCTATTGTTCTCTTTCTTGGAGATTTCTAGGACAATATTTAAAAAGTCATCCAGCCCTAACTGGTTTGGCTCAGTGGATAGAGCATCAGCCTGCGGACTGAAGGGTCCCAGGTTCGATTCCGGTCATCGGCATGTACTTTGGTTGTGGGCACATCCCCAGTGAGGGGTGTGCAGGAGGCAGCTGATTGATGTTTCTCTCTCATTGTTGTTTCTAACTCCCTGTCCCTCTCCCTTCCTCTCTGTAAAAAAAATCAATAAAATATTTTTTAAAAAGTCATCCAATTCCGTAATCTTTATTATTATCCCTGCCCCCACACATTCAAGTGCTGGGGTTACTGCGTGGGCCAATGTTTTCCTTTCCATCTGTGTGCTGTCCCAGTACACCACCGGCAAGAGCCTCCCAATCTCTGAGCCACGGCCGAAGGTTTTCACTGCCCCGCTTACTCCACCAATGCTGCCCTGTTGCTGTGTGAACTGAGACGTGGTCCAGTTCTGGAAAACCATTTTAAGGGTGTGCTTTCTAGGACCGCTTTTAGTACCAATGGAATTAGCACGGTTCCTGGGACAGGGACCAGGATGCACATTGTTTACATGGGAGGTAATCCCAGAGAACAGAAGTAAAGGGCCAAGAAGAATGCCCTAACTGGTTTGGCTCAGTGGATAGAGCGTCGACCTGCAGACTCAAGGGTCCCAGGTTCGATTCTGGTCAAGGGCATGTACCTTGGTTGCGGGCACATCCCCAGTAGGGAGATGTGCAGGAGGCAGCTGATGGATGTTTCTCTCTCATCGATGTTTCTATCCCTCTCCCTTCCTCTCTGTAAAAAATCAATAAAATATATTTTAAAAAAGAATGCTACAGGCAAGGGAAAAGAGCCAAGTGGAGATGGATTAAGCTGGTTACCACAGCTGGAAATTGGGGCTCTACCTATTGGGACCCTCCTTGGGGGAATGTACCTCAGAATTGCACCTCCAAGGGATCGGAGGCTGGGGCTTTTATTTACCTACTCTTTCTCCAGTTGTGTCCTCTATTGTGGAGGTTGCCTTGGGGGCATTAACCAGCCCAGGAGAATATGAAATGATGCATGAGAAACATCTGCTCCACTGCCCTGCAGTGAGTGTGGGAACTGGGAGACCCATAGTCTTTGCCCTGCGGTATATTTTGATCTTGTGGCATGCCCCGGATCACTGTGCCAAGGTTTCCCCTAACTCTGCTGGCCTCCTAGTCAACCGGTCTTCCTCCAGTGCTGGCTCTGCTTCATGCGATGCAGCCTACGTTCTGGGGTGCTGATGTCCTGCCTCGCTCTGATGGAGGGTGCAGGTGAGCAGGGATAGGCAGAGGCTGGATTCTGGTCCCAGATACCAGCTGTAGTGAGCTCCCGGAATTTATTGAAGTGACCTTATTAAAAGGGTCTTTGCAGATGCAGTTAAGTTAAAAATCTAGAGATGAGATCATCCTGGGTGTAGGACAGGCCCTAAATGCAATGGCTGGTGTCTTTATACCAGAAAAGACAGGGAGATTTGAGACCTGCACACGCAGGGGAACAGGCCAGGTTAAAATGAAATAGGGGATTGGAGCTATGCTGCCACAAGTCAAGGAACTCCTGGGGCCACCAGGAACTGGAGGAGGCATGGAAGGATTCTCCCCTGGAGCGTGCAGAGGGAGCACGGGCCTACTGACACCTTGATTTTGGACCTCTGGCCTCTAGACAGTGAGAGAGTGAATTTCAGTTGTGTTAAGCCACCTCGCTTGTAGTAATTGGTTATGGCAGCTGCAGGGAGCCAGCACATCAGCCAAGGACTGAGCAATGGATCTGCTGCCCCATATCTGTGTCTCCTCGGGTTGCTGGGAAGTGGCCCCTCCGCAGTCTGCTGGCCTCATAGACCTCATCCCTGTGTGGGTGAGGTCTTGGCACCCACACAACCTGGTCTTGACCTGCAGGTGTCTGCTCAGGCTGGCCCTGGTCGCCCGGGCCCTGTGCTAACAGGAAACATGGGATACCGCCTCTCCTTTGCCGTTCCTCGGAGCTTTCTTAGCAGGGAATTTGAGTGACATGGGTCAGTTAGTTTGTGCTGCTGGGGAAAAAATAGACACCAACTTTGGCTACTTTAAGCAAACACGGAATTTATTGGAAGGCTACAGGAAAAGCCTGGGCTAATAAAAGGCGCCTAACCACTCTGGGAACCTGGGGATTCGCTGGGACTAACGGGCGTTGGTTCAGGTTGCTGCCAGGGGAATGGCCGCAGGTCATCTCACTCAAGTTTAAATTCAACCAGAGAAGGTCTGCTTGGGGCAGATGATGTTCTGTGCCAGACAGTACATGGGCGGGGGGGGGGGGGGGGGCGCACACTTTGACAGCCCTACTGAGACATCACAGAATGAGGGGGTTCGTTCCTCAGAGGGAAAGTGGAAGGGCGCCGGCAGACAGCAGCCCTGGCTGCCCAGGAAGGGCCAAGAGCCTCTCCTGTCCCTCTTCAAGCCCTCACCCCCCACCCCGGCCTCTACTTCCTCCTGCCCAGTTTCTCAGAAGGAGAAGCCACAGACTGGTTTTATGACGCAGTGGTTCTCAACCTTCCTCATGCCGCGACCCTTTAATACAGTTCCTCATGTTGTGGTGACCCCCAGCCATAAAATTATTTTCATTGCTGCTTCATAACTGTCATGTTGCTACTGTTATGAATCGTCATGTAGTTATCTGATGTGCAGGATGTATTTTCATCGTTCACGACCCACAGGTTGAGAACCGCTGCAAGTTTAGAGGCTCCCTCGAGTCAGCGGTGAGTGATAATTGGACTGTGATGGGTCTATTTACGCGCTTCACTTAATCAATTACAATCCCCTGTGCTGTCTCCAGGTATCGATCGCAGAGTCCCGAGTTCTGGAAATCTTAAGGCTGCTCCGGGGACGCTACCACCGACTCGGATTCTCCTGGGCATGTGGACACCCTGTGCTGAAGCCGATCTTTCCATGTGGTTGCTTGAGACACTTTTTCATCTTAATTGTTTCTGGAGACAGGACAGAACAGCAGCTCCTTCCATCGCTAATCTGAATCTAAGTGGGAAGGAGCGGCCTAGTTAATGGGGCGTACGGCTGCTCCCAGGTGGGAAGGATGGGGTGATGGCTCCAGATGCCCTCTTAGAGAAGACAGGGGTACAGCCTAGAGATTGGCTGTGAACTTGTGAAGATGACATTTGAGGCGAGGTGACCCTGGGCAGACCACACCACCCCCTCCTCCCATAATCATCTTGGCAGACAGGTAACAGGGGCTCAGGACTGGCCAGGGACCCCAATGAGCAGAAGGGCCTTGAGACATGAGGGTCTCGGCAGTGTGGAAAGGGAGCAGGGGCAGGTCAAGGCAAGAGGCAGGTTGCAGTGGTTTTCAACCTGGCGGCACATTAAAAAACGACGCAGGTCTCAGTCCTACCCCAGGCGGTTGTGGTCATAGTGGGATGGTTCTGGGCATGTATATTTTTTGTCTCCTGGTGACATCTTATTGCGCAGAGAACCATTGAGTTAGAGCAGGATCCTCGACTTGCGGTCCATGGTGGAGTTCGTAGGGATCTGTGATGTCCCCTGAAAGTGTACACAAACTGTCCCTGCTTTTCTAGGGACACAAACTTATTGGTTTCACGAGGCTCTCACGGGGCCTGTGACCCTCCATGAACCATTGAGATAGAAGTCATAAGGGGGCCTGAGCCAGGGCAGAGGAGGAGGGATTCTCGGGGCAGTCCTGCCACAGCCCCACAAAACTTACTCAGCAGCCAGGGGCCTGGCCACCAGCCCTGCTGGGTAACTTCCCCTTCCGCTGCATGAAACCAGCTGCAAAAAGAGGGCAAGATTTGCAGGTGGATGTGAAGTCACGGAGGATTTGCCAGGCTCCTCTCACCTAAAATTAGGGAGCGGGAGCAAATTCCAAACCCCACAGGGCAGTGGCTCTCCAAGGGTGGCCCCGGCAGCAGCCTCAACGCTGGGCCAGGCCGCTGGGAATTTTCTAGAATTGCCAGCTGTCAGGCCCACCAGACCTTCTGAATCGGAAACTCTGGTGGGGCCCAGCCTGTGTCCGAACAGCCCCACCATGACTCTCCTCCCCCGTGAAGCCGATCTCTGCTTCTGTGGGAAGTGAGCACACAGGCCCCCTCCCCCATTTGCTGATGGGTTGTTCTGGGTAACTGAGCACCTGGGTGAGGCCAATCCAGCCAGTTGAAGGGGTTGAGGGCCAGCAGTCCCACAGCTGAGAAAGCTCAGCAAAGGCTCAGAGCTGCAATGCTCCAGATGCTTGCAGCTGGGTGGGAGGAAGGGCGAGGCTGCCAGGGTCATTCGAAGACAGAGTCTGGGGAGGGGGCAGGTGTTCTATCCTGCCTCAGTCATGCCGAGACCTCTGTGTAGATATCCTAGTGGTCGGCTAGGAGGTGTGGTCTTGACTTGGGAGAAGATGCAGGGCTGGAGGTGCAATCATCAGCAAGTAGTTTAATGTGTGGGGAAAGCGAAAGGGATGAAGGGAGCTGCATACAGAGCTGGGTCTTTCCGAACCTCTCACTGGTCACAGTGCGTCTGCGCTGGTGCAGCCCGGAATCAGGGCTCTGATGCCCACAGCACAGGGCCATCCCTGCCCTGGAGAAGACCTGCGCACAGGAGGGGTTGTAATGCTACTTGGTGTGAGGAGTTTCAACAGAGGGACAGCTGTGCTCTCCAAGCACAAAGGACGGAGAGAAGGCTTGTTCCAGGGGTGACCCCAGAGGGGTTCTCACGGGGTGTGAGCCCTGTGTGGCGTTGGAGGAGCAGATAGTTATCCACAGGGATACAAACTAGGGGGAACGCATCCCCAACAGCCTTCGGCGTGGGACTGAGCAAACGGAGACTGGAGACTTCAGCCTGTTGGAGCATAAGGTCAGTGGATGGGCCCAAAGGGGCGGCGGGTCACCCTGGAGAGGCAGGCCCAGTGTTGGATGGGAGGGGCACCAGCAGCCCCGCTGAGAGTTTCCGGGTCAGGAGGGGATGATACCTCACCTGGTGGCTGAGGAAGAGCAGTCTGGTAGCACAAACGGGAGACATGGGGTCGGGGGAGCTGGGAGGTTATCTCAGGGATGAAGTGATACGCACCCTCAGTTCAGGTGGAGGCAGGTTAGCGAGAGGAGCGAATGTTCTGGCAAGTGGCCAGGTCATTGTTTAAAGCCTTTTCGTTGACATATGGAGGGTCAGCACAGCACAGCCTGCCTGCCTGCCAGGAGTGACCTTCCTTGCTGAGGCCTGGGAAGTGCCCATAGGGAGACTGTGAATGAACCCAAGAGGAAAAAAATGGGGTGGGGGTGGTGGATTTAACCTTCCTCAGTAGGGGAGTGGTGGAGAATCTGTGGCAGAATGCTGTTCTGAAGCAGGATGTGGGAGAGAAAAAGAATGAGGCAGATCTACACGCACTAACGAGGTGTGGTTGCCTGGCACTTTGTGAAGTGAAAAAAGCAAGTTCCATCCCAATGTATTAAAATGATGTCATTTATATAAACAATAAGAACCTCAAACTATATATGAGTGTGCAAACACATTCTTTAAAAGGTTTAGGAAGAGGCACAGCCAATGATTGAAGGGGACTACCTGCAGGGAGGGAAGGGTAGTTACAGAATGGGTGTGAGGGGCGCCTACACTCAGTTTTGTTGTAGAGTCGGGGGAACAGTGGTGGCCTGTACTGCATGGCCAGGGTGTGAGTGTGTGTGTGTGTGTGTGTGTGTGTGTGTGTGTGTGTGTGATGAGAATAACCCCCATTGCATGGATTCTCAAACCTCGTGTGCAGCAGAAGGGCCGAGAAGCTGGTTAAAAGGCAGGTTCCTAGGCCCATCCTGCCACACTGAAGTAGGAGGTCAGGGTGAGGCCCAGACTTCTGCATGCTAACCAGCTTCCCATGATTATGACACCAGTGGTTCCTGGAACCACTTCTGTGGCAGCTCCATAAAACTGCCTTCCCTCCTTAGCCCAGCAGACAGGTGCTCAGTACCAGCCTTGGAGGGTAGCCGGGCAGGGCGACTTCCCCCTCAGAGGGGGGATGGTGGGGGTAGGTGGGGAGTGCCATGTGGGGCAGCCCTCCTTCAGAGCGCAGCCTTCCGTGGGAGACACCATCCATAACCACCACCACCTGTCACTCCGCTCAGACTCATGCTTGAACCTGATGTTGCCGCCCCCCCGGGACCTTCATTATTGAGGGGCCAAGGTAACCCCTCAGGATTCCCTGGGCAGTCTTTAAGAGACCTAATTATCCTTCCCAAATTAATGTTGAATTCAAAGCAAGCAGGGAAAACTGGCCATAATTAAATATTTAATTGGTGTCCATTACGGCTGGAATATTGGTTTTAGCTCAAATGTATGACATGGTTGTATTTTTTTATAGCTGCGCATATATTGCATCTAGGCCATTGGTTCACTTTGTGTAATAAAAGTTCAGTAAATCCATGCTCACTTTATAACCGGAGTGTCGTGGTGGAGGCACAGTACTGCATTTATGACGCCGTTGGTGGATCAGGGATAAATTTGCTGTTGAGTCACCACTGATAGACCAGTAACCATCAAGTGCAATCTTGGGCCTCTGGGAACATGTGGGCTGCTTCACAACGGTCCATTTTATTATGCAGTTTTTAGGTGCCTGTTGAGGCAAAATGAAGTCTGTGTATTTATGATGTGGTGATTGGGGGGTGAAACGGCCCCTCTCCTTATGGGGCCAAGGCCAAGTCCAGAAGCAAACTCCTGTGACCCAAACGTGAGTTTGGAGGTTCACCGTGGAACCCAGGGGGTTGTGGGTGATAGATGCACGCAGATCAGGGAGGAACGCACAGGTTTCCTCTTGCCCTTTCGTTCAGCCTCCAGAAGCCCTTGACCTGGGCCTCTACTCGCTCAAGCATGACTTTGTCCCCCAGCGATGAAGAGCTGAAGAGTTTCTGGTCGTCTACAGTCAACAAAAGTGACGCCGAGCCAGTTGGGGTTCGGTGGTGAAAACTGAGCCAGACTGGCCCTTCTTCCGGAATAGCCCTTGGTTCCAGTAAATCCGTTTTGCACAACTTTTACTTTCTACAATGGATTGCGTAGGCCCCGCTCTGTTTTACTGAACACAAGAGCTGAGAGTTTAGAGATCTGAAGTCCAACAGCCTTCTCTGAAGTTTAAAAAGCAACAATAACAACCAAGAAACAAACAAAACTAATCATTCCCGACAGCTCGCTGCGTGCCAGGCCCACACCAAGGGTTGAAAAGTGCTGCCTCATTTGACCCTCAGAGCAGCCGCAGGAGGGGGACGCTCTTATGACCCCGTTTACAGACAAGGAAGGGGGCCAGCCAGGTTGGTCACCCAGACGGAAAGTGGCTCAGCTTTGATCGAGGTCTCCCTGGTTCAAGTTCAAGCTCTCAACCTTTTGCTTTGGGAACTCATGGTTGTTAAAGGGGGTGGGGTGGTGGAGGCTTTGATTCTAGAAATCCACACCCAGGGAGGTGAGGCAGGGCAGGGCAAGGGCCAGTCCAGAGAGAAAGAGACGCACCACAAATGTATGCGCCACTCTTGCCAGAAGGGGTTTCTATCCTCTGGACCCGATCTGTTCCCTGGCCCCTAAGTCTGAGAACAGTTCCCAAACCACCAGAGACTTCTCCGTGGGGAAGCACAGGTCTTGCATGGCTACCAAGCAGCTTTTCCTCGGCATTTCAGGAGCAGTTCTTTCCCCCAGCGTGGCCTGGAGGTCGGCCACATGCCAGACCTGAGACTTTATGTCGTCCTGGTGCTCATCACAGAGCCTGACCCCGTCACAGTCGAAACACCCTTATCAAACCTGCAAGAACCAACCCCAATAAACCGAGGTTCAGAGAAGCCAAGAAGCCTGCCCAGAGGCACACAGTCGAGTCCAGGCTGAGACCCAGCTCTGCTGAAGCCCAGCCCAGTCTCTCCCCCTGATGTTCATGTCTTGCTGCGTCCACTTGAAGCCTCAACTTGAGGTGTTTTCATCTCAGACACACCTGGATGGCTCTCAGTCACCCTGGCCCACCATGGAATTCATTCTTGGACTTCCATTTTTATTTCAGGTCATTGAGTTCCCCTCTCCCTTCGTCTGCATTGACCGGGGAGGTCAGAGAGACCAGTTCCCAGCCATTCCACCTGCTCCTGGAAAAGTCCCGTGGAGTAGAACTAACCCGATTGGCCAGCCGAGCCAGGAGCCTGGGCATGCAGACCTGGGTGACCCAAGGGCACAGGGAAGAGCTCCAGGAAAGTGACACCGAGGTGGACAGTGCCCTGTAGCCCTGTCTGGGCAGGGACACATTTTTGAGGCTGGAGATCTGTGGGTGACCTCCGGACCACAGGCCATATCAGGAGGCAGGAGGAGGAAAAGGTTGTTGGCTTTGACCAGTTGTGGTTCCAAGAGGGGGCTCTCTTGAGTGGCAGCTTGTGGCATGAGTGACTGGCCGGGCCTGGGCACCGAGCCGGGCAATCGCAGACGGGACTGGGGCTGCTGGCCTCAGCTGCCAGTACTTTTCCTCACTTACTCATCAGACTCAAAAACAACCCCACCCACTTGTGGTGAAGCTGCCCTGCATTTTTCACCTTGGGGCTATCATTCCAAGGAAGAAATATCAGCCTGGGAGGAAAGTTTTGGCCAAGTTCAAAGCGAAGGGCTTGGGAATGGAAAGTCCTTTGAAACCTCACTTGGATGGTGACTGCCTGACCCAGATTTTCCCTTTTCAGAAGTATGCTCAGAGCTCAAAGGCCCAGGTGTCATGTAGATAGGGGTGTGACAGAGGCAGGGAAAAACAACCAAAGCCCAGCTGCAGCCTCGCCGAGAAACCTCCGCCTGAGCGTCAGGCCAGACTCCAGGGGCGGCCTGGCTGTAGGCACCTCCTGTGGGGCCCCCAGAGAGGCCTGCAGAGGGTGAGGCCTGAGCCCACCGCTTTGTCCCTGGCTGGGTCCTCTTCTCGGGCCAGCTTCTGCCTGGACATGAAGTCCTGCTCCCTTTTCCCCTGGGTGTCTTAGTTTCCCAGGCATGGACACCGAGACCCCGGGGGTGACCCCGAAACGCTGCTGTGGGAGTGAGAGGATTATCACATGAGCTACTACTGTGGGCACCTGGAGTTTAATTATTCTTGAAAATAGCGTAAATGGGCAACTCACACTTAGCCCCCTGGGAGCAAAGGAATTGGGGTACTTATACCCCATCAGGCTCTGGTGAAGGCTGCCAAGTCCATCATTCCTGTGCTCGGGTGGATCAGGCTGTGGGGCTGGCCATGGGAGGTTGGGCCACCAGCTCTGAGGTGGTAAAGGCTGAGGGACAGTGGCCTGGCACAGTGTGGCTGTTCCACTGGGCTCCATTTCAGCCCCTGGTCTATGTAGGCAGGTGCTCCCTAGAATCGACACTCCTGCAATGATGGAGCTAGTGAAATGGGCCAATGAGGTTTTACATGCCCCCCCCCCCATCCTGTAATCCCCACACATGCCAGACATCTCTAGGATGAGAAAAGAGCCCCCACCCTTTCTCCGTCCACCCAGTGAGTGGGTCTGAGCCAGCAAGGACAATGTCTGGTGGAGGAGGCAGTGCCTCCTGGGGGTGGGTTCTGGGAGCATTTCCTGGAATGGGGGGGTTGGTCTTCTCCCTCCATATCTGCATGGAGGGGTTAGTTCCTCACAGTTTGTCCCCCTTGCCCCAGGAAAGGAAAGAAGGAGAGAAAATGCTGAGACTGAAAGTGATGAGCCTGCAAGTCAACCTTTTCTTGGTTTCCTGTCGCCAGAGTGGGGCTGTTCAGCCCTGAATTATTGGGCACCAAACCCAGCTCTGGAGCCCTTGCATTTCCATGGGTCTCAACGCATCACCTCAAAACAAACTTCAGCTTAGATTTTACACTGCACCCCTGGGCCTTCTTAATTCTCCCCCACCTGCCGGGGACCTCCTGGCTGCTGAACAGACTACCAGGTACGGTCTCTGTCTGACCACATTCTTCTGTGAGGCTTTGTGGTACCGGCTGGGAGTCTGCAAACCATACACTTCCTTTGCCAGCTGGTCCCTCATAGGTTCTGCCTTGGGGAGGCCGGAAGGAGACAAGAAGGCCAGAGGAGGCAGGAGCTGGGACTTGCTCCTCCCAGGTTTGCTCCTTGTTCTGTCAAGCTCACTCCAAGGACCGTTCTTCATTGTGGCAGCCTAAGTCAGTTCCAGTTTCTAGCTTTTCCTGAACACTTCTGGAAGCAGCATCATCGTGCACCGTGCCCACTCGGACACCCACTGGGCAGCACCTCTCCTCAGAAGTGTCTCCACCTGCAGTCCATCCTCCAGCTCCTGGATCCTAACAACCCCAACTTCCCTTGTTCCTGCCCTCAGAGTGCCAGCTGCTTTGGCATTATTCACTCTGGTTTTTCAATGTGTTCTCCAACCCCTCCTCCATTTTTATTTTTTTTTTTACCCTTTCAGTTATCCAATGTCCATTTAACCAATTCTCTAGATTAAATTCTCTCTGTTAAAATAACTGCTGTGGTTTGTTTTCCCGACCAGACACTGACAGATACAGACCCCATGGCTGCCAAACAGTCTGCACGAGGAAGCTGTAATTCACCATCTGGTTTTCATCCATCAAAGGCGAGGGTGGCTGCCAGATTACCCAGTTACTACACTGCAGTGAGGCCATTCCAGCCCCAAGCAAAAAAACAAAACAAACCCGATACCTTGATTAGCCTGAGTGACCTGGTCATGACCAGAATCATGGTTTCCTGTCTTTAGAAGCAGTGGGACTTCTTTGCAGGATTCTGTAAGATCCCTGGGGGAGAAGACCGCATGGGAGCCTGAGGCTGGCCTTGGGGTTCCTTAAGCCTGCAGACCCCTCTGCTCCCAGATGGCTGTGACAACCCTGAAGGCTCCCAGCTTCCATGGCATCATCCCAGGTTGCCACCCTCCCTTGGTGCCCAACTCTCTTCTCTAGTCAGTGTGGGGGATCTGAGCATAACGTGCAGACAGGAAACAAGGAGGACATTCCAGCACCCATGGCAGCGAGGGTGCAGCTTCCCCCAGACTGTGGCAACATTGTCCACAGTCTTGGAGTTGGAAGAGAACCTGGAGATCAACTGCGCCAATGTACCATTTTACTGATGAAAACCCAAGACTCAGAGAGGTTAGGCAACTTGTCCAAGGTCACACAGCTTGTAGAGGCAAGTCCTTGGCTAAGGCTGAATTTTCTGTCTTGACAGCTCTGAGCTCTTCCCATGAGTCACACCGAGATTACTCAGCCTACAAGTCTCTGCAGGTCACTCTGCATGGTGTCCTTAGCATTTTATACCTAATTCTCTGCTTCCCGTGACTTAACCCTGAGTTTTCTCTGAGCTTCTCTGACCCCCAAAGTTCTTTCTTATTCCCTGCTTTTGGTCCAGCTCCCCTAATTCTCTGCTCATCCAACTTGCCCTCTGCCTCCAAGCCCCAAAGTCTCTCTGCCGCTCTTACGGGGGCTTAGGGCTCTCGCTTTCTCATTACCAATTAACCCTTAGCAATTAGTCCTGGCTGATGGTTTACATAAACAGTGGCTTATGTAGAGTATAACCCTATAATCATAGGCATGTCCCTGCCCCATTGCCCCATAGCTATTGATTTAGCTCTTTCACTAAAACACTGCTATCCTCAAATTGCAGGCCTGTGGACTACCATTCTTCTGAGGGTTCTTAGGAAGATGTGGAAACACCCTTAAGAGTCCAGACACAATCCTTCTGTTGATCAGCCTGGAGTGCTCCCTGGGGCATTGTGTTCTGGAGAGCTCGCCAGTGCAGAAGAAGGGAAAGCCATCATTTCCCTCTGAGAAGTGAAGCAGAGGCAGTTCTTAGAAATCACATCTGGAGTCTGTACTCCCAGGCACAGCACAATAGCCTCAACTTACATTTGTGCTCTGAGGTTGTTTACCCTAGTTCTAGGCGTTCCAGTTTGATATAAATTCAAATCACAGAAGAAGCTATTAAATAATAAGTTTCTTTCCCCCACCCCCGAGCTTTCAAAATAGTCCCTAAAAAGGGGCCTGGTGATCTAAGGATTTTTAATATTTTAAACACTCTCTAAATGACTCTAATGTTCAGCCACGTTGAGAAGCACCACCTAGACAGGTAGCAGAGGCTGCTGTAAGGCTGTTAGGACAAATTGGTGGGAAAAGGATGCAGAGAAGGGTCCGAAGAGCATGGTGAATGAGGTTATGCAGTTAAGCCCTTTGTGGCTGAGCATTTATCCTGGAACAGTCTGTGTGGGGATGGATTCTAGGCTCATCTCTGTGTGTGAGTCCTTGGCCAGGAGTGTCTCCTTCAGGGTCACACTACCTCTGCTCCACAGACTGGGAGCCACCAGGTCCGGGCTCTCTGACATCCTCCTGGCCAGGGACACAGGATGACTCTGGGGCCTGCAGGCCTCTGGGGGCTTCCGTGAAGATAGGGTGTCTGCAGTGTTTCCCCTTGTGGTCCCCACAGTGGGTGTTGTCAAATGGCATTGGTAGGTCCCACTTTGACATGGACCATTCGCTTTTTATTTTGCATGAGTCTGCTGATGGAAAAAACCCCACCACATTTTAAAACTATGTACTCAAGTACCATTGTCTCTCTCACTTCTATCTATCATCTATCTATCAATCAACCATCTATGGCACAATAATTGAAGCTTCATGCATCAACTGGCATCTGAAAGTGGTTTGTCCTGGAAACACAGAGGATGTGTGTTCACCTTGTCTCCCCTGGGGATGGCTCTTCCAGACCTGCCCTGGTCTGGCTTGTTAGTGTCAGGGGTCATTCCAAACAGTGTCCACCATATTTTGTCTCCAATAAGTTGGAATTGTGGCTGAGAAAATGGGACCAGTCTGGTCCAGTATCTATCTTAGACCTACAATGCGAACACTCATGAACTACAGAGGCCGTATTCTGCCACGTAGATGGAAGGACAGAGACAACTGTTCTCCAGATGGAATAAGGAGACACCCGACAGGAGAGGAGGAGGGAGATTGTGAAGGGTGCTGGTGAGCTCACTGCTCCCAGTTTACAACCCCACTGAGGTGCAGTGTACTCAGGCTTTTGGCTTCCATTAGACACCAACATGTCCTTGCAATGCAACTCCCTCCCCCCCTTTTTATATAAGCTCCTGCCCCTTTCTGTTACTTGCCACCACTGAGTTCTAACTTATGAAAGGGAAAGGGATCACCAGTCCAGGGATTGACAGGTTGACAGAGCAGCCTAAGCCCAGCACTGAGGCTAACATGGTTGATAAGCAGGCATTTGTGATCGAGCACCTACTATATGCCAGACACAAAGTAAGTGTTTCATATTCTCCAATTTTAACAATCTTTTCAACCCTACAAGGCAAATGTTATTATCTCATTTTACAGAAAAGGGAGCGAGGATCAGGAGAAGAGAGAACTTTCCTGACTCATACAGTGAGTGGTAGAACTGACATTTGAACCCAATCTGTGTTCCCTGAAAACATAGCCTTTTGCAGCTACACCATGCTGCCTTTTCATGTAGTGTAAGACCGAGGAGGATGCAGATACTGGCAGGCTGTTCATATTCGGGGTGCTTGTATCTGGAGGGCAAAATCCAGAAAGGCGGAGGCGGCAGACCCAGCTCAAGGCTTGAGGGTGCGCTTGGTGCAAAGCATTTCAAGCAGAGCTGTCAGGACCCTGGAGAGCTCCCAAGGAGCCACAAAGACTAAACCCTCCTCCTGTGGTAGCTCGGCCCCTATCTTGAACCTCTAGATCCTGAGAGCTTTCACTGGCATAGGTGGGGGCGGGGACGTTTCTTCCCTGGAACCCCAGGGAGCTACTCTCCTAGCCCACCGTCAGCTTTTCTCTGCATTGCCTTTTTTTTAAAAAAAATATATTTTATTGATTTTTTTACAGAGAAGAAGGGAGAGGGACAGAGAGTTAGAAACATAGATGAGAGAGAAACATCGATCAGCCGCCTCCTGCACGCCCCCCAGTGGGGATATGCCCGCAACCAAGGCGCATGCCCCCGACCGGAATCGAACCTGGGACCCATGAGTCCGCAGGCCGAGGCTCTATCCACTGAGCCAAACCAGTTCGGCCTCTGCATTGCCTTTTGGGAGCGAATGCTAACTTAGGGTGCTCTTGTCTCCATGCCCCAAGAGTTGAAAATAACATAAACAATCTCTTTTAAGCCAGTCTACCTTTGCCTGGATGAAACAACTGGCAAATATGATCTGTTAATCATGCCAAGCATCCTTCGTCCATGTAAAACCAAACTGGCAGCTTCGCATAATAAAAGGTTGGAATTATGAACCGTATAGGGAACAAATAAAGCTTGATCATTCAGGCTCGAAATTTGTGACTCAACATCTTTGCACTTGCCTTTCACATTTGCTCCATCGGCATGTGTCTGCCCTCCACTGTGGCTGTTTATTTTTAATCCACGTTTCCCCAAAATAGATATTAATAGTTTTCCTGCCACTCCTCTGGAAGTACCAGAGCAACAATATTTCTTTGCCCATATGCATTTGGGGTTTCCTTTGACACTGTAAATGGATCTTTTGTTTGGTATTTAAGTTGGCTGTTTGTGGGAAGCATTGGCCAGTGCAGACTTCCTTAATAAGTTCTTCATGACTGCATTTGTGATGATGTTAATGAAAGCGTCCTGAATATCAGTGGGCAGATAATGAGCCCAGGGGCAGTGACTAGGGGAGGGCCCAGGCGGAGGGATGGTGGGGAGAGGGAGGGGAGTGGGAGCTAAGCTGTCTTTCTGGCTCCTAAAGGAAAGTGAACATGAGTTCAAAACTCCCAGGGTCTGACTTTTCTCCTCCCAGCTTGAGAGATTTGTTGGGAACTACCCGGGAGCTCAATAGTTCTGTCCCCAGCCTGCATAGGAGAAGGAGACCCAGGAGTCTTCGCTCCCAGCCCTCCCCTCTCATGCTCTACCTCGGAGAAGTCAGGGGGGATTTCCTTTCCCAGCTTAGAGGGAGTCCCTGGAGGGAGGGTCTCAATGCTTTGTGGATGCATTTGGCCTTGTGCTCCTATCTCTTGCTCTCCCTATGGACTCCCATGCTGGCTTGCATCCTGTACCCTTCTGTCGCCAGCTCCCAGCCTCCTGCCCCCCCTTTCCCTTCTGAGCAGATGTGGGCTCCATCTCTGCCTTGGGGTCTCTAAGCCATTTCTTGTGCTGAAGAGGGTGGAGGATGCACTTAAATCTGAGCATAGAGTCCCATCAATCTGATCTCCAAGTTTATGGGTCACCATGGGCTGTCCATCCCAGGCTGAGCCAACTGTTCAGAGAACGGAAGGGGAGAATCAGAGATCTCGACCCATTTTGGAAGCTTCTGAGATAAAGGGCAGAACAGCGCCGTCAGCTCAAACAATTAAACACTGTTGCTCAGGTGAAGAGTCACACAGCCGTGGAGCCTTGCTCGTATCGCATACATTGCAGATCTGTAGATGAAGTATTTGGTGTCCTGTATTAACAAAATCAACATATTACAACATTTTTCAACAAATGGGACTAATATGGGTTGTGGAAGGAGAACCTTTATTGGAGGGAGAGTGGGAGCCCTCGACTGGTGTAGTTTAAAAACTCTGACTCCACAATATACACAGAGCTGAAGCCAGGGCCAGATCACTCCCCACCTTGCAAACAACAGTTTCATTTCACCCTCTAGACATTCCAGAGCTGCTGGAATAACAGTCTGCTCTTCAGAAGGGCCATTCAATGGCGGTGGCCCTGCCTGGCCTCTCCGGCTTTCCCTTAGGAAAACAAGCAGGAAGGCGATGCTGGCAGTAAACAGAGTGGGACCAGGGGTCAACCAGCTGGCTGGAGGGGGGCCCTGGTCCCGCCAGGTGTGGAACTGTCACTCCGGGCAACAAATGACCCGGCCGAGCAGCCCAACCAGCAAGTCCCCCAGGGAGGGCACTGTGAGGCCAGGCTGTGGCTTTGCCTACTTCGTACTCGGAGTGCCTCGCCCTTCTGAGCCTTCGTGCCCAGCTATTCAATGGAGAGGTTGGAAGAGATGATCTCTGAGGTCCTTGCCAACTCCAACAGGTGTGGTTCTGGGCAGCTCACTTCCTGACACATCTCCTAGGTGCCAGGTAAGGGCTCACATGTGGGTTTGTGTCCATCTTGGCCCCGTCCCTGGAGCTCTCAGGCCACCCCCAAGCAGTTGGTTTGGAAGAAAATGCATTCCTCCCCCATCTCGGGGCCTGGCAGGCCTCGGCCCAGCTCCGCGGCCCCAGCTCCCAGACAGCTGGTCCCCCAGCTGGAGCAGACAGAAGTGCCGGAGAAGCAGAACCACTCATGCAGCTGATTTCCGAGAGAGGCATGGAGGTTAAGTTTTTTTATTTTTTCCCACTGGAGGAGCGGTTCCCTGCAGCCAAGCAGCTCAGCTCCAGGGAGTACAAAGCTGACAAAAATAGCTTTTAGCCAGAGCAGCAGATATGGGAGGAGGGGGTGGGGGTTCAGATCCTTTCCTTCCTCAGAATCCAGCACAGGCCACGTGTTCCACCTCGGGGAGGGGACAGTGACTCTTGGGACAATTACTTCCTGCCATCTCCCTCTGCACCAGCGTTCTCACTCAGGGAGGGACAGCGAGGGAGAAGCAGCTCTTGTCAGGAGGAAGGCCCTATCATCATTGAGAAGCACGGGAGCTTGGATGTCAAGCAAATCACACCTGGCCAGGAATAATAATCGTTATCATGGTAAAAATAGCAATAGTAGCTAACGTTTATTGAATGTTGGCTATATACTGGGTGCTGTTAAATGTATCATTTCCTTTGATCCTCGTACCAAAAGTGTAAGTCAGTTATTATTAGCTCTATGTCCCAGACGAGAAGTGGACGCTCACGAAGAGTGAGAAACATGCCTGAAGTCATACAGCTGATCTGAAACAATGCGGGCCTGTCCCACCATCAGGCCCATGTGCTCAGCCATGTGGGGACTAGACCTGCCTCTGGGCTTGTCGATCCCTCCCTAGCTGCGGTGATGAGAAGTCGACCAACCAGGACTCTGGGGAGGGGGACACAGTGATAGGCAAGTGTTGGTGGCTCAGATAGGCGTTCAGCACTGGGAGCATGTTCTATAAGAAGTAACTGGGAGTATGGACCTGGCAGATGTGCCTCAGCTACCTGGGGTCTGGGATCTGGGGAAGCCTGGGCAGGGAGTCCATGTCTGGACATTTGGCAGGAGAGCAAAGCAGGTGAACCAGCAAGTAGGGGTCAGCCTGGGAAGGGAGGCCAGGAGGAGGAGGCCCCAGCCTCACACTGTGCGGGGTGGGGGGGGGGTGTTGGAAGTTCCTCTGAAGCCTTCAGAAGCTTCTACACACTTAGAACCCCAGGCCTGCCCAATCATCCTTTCTTGGGAGTTGGATGTGCACAGGATAGGGGATGAGAGCAGGGCAGGCCCCAATCTCAGAGAAAATGGGCTACAGGGCAAGTGGTCAAGGCTGGAGCTTGAGCAGCAGCACACCATATGGTCTATTTCTCTCCCTATCTCTATCATCTCTCAAGTGCTCTCTCTTGCTCCTTTCCTAACTCTTTCATCTCCCCCTTTCTGAATCCCGATCACTCCCATCTCTTGGCTTTTTTTCTCTACATGGGGGCCTCATTTTCTTTTGTTGGAGAGTTTTTCTATGTGGTAGGGAATATGACTACTGTCAGCTCCAGGCTTATCACATCATTGGTCAGATTCATGGAGGATAAAACCTCTCTCCTATTATTCTGATAGCAAATCCCATGGAAGCACCCTGATTGGTCCTGCTTGGGTCACATGCTCAGCCTTTTGACCAATCATTGTGAATGGAGAGGGAGATTGAAGAGCCTTTGGTTACATGCTGATTTTTTTCAGCCAGGGCAGAGGCCACTATGATTGGCAGCCTCACAAGAGTCACATGATTAGAGAGGGGGTGGAGTAGTTTGCCAAAAAAGAGGGACATGGGAAAGGGGTGCCGGGCAGATAAGCCTAAAGGAAGTTTACTAAAATATCTTATGATGGCTTTAAAGTGTCTATATGTTAGACTTGGTGCAAGACCTTTTCTATGTGCTATTTGTAATCTTTTTAATAGCTAATCAAGGTGGGTATTGTGCACCCTATTTTTAAAGTTTAGGAAACTACGTTCAGAGAGATTAAGTAATTTTCCCAAGCCACTTAGAGAGTAAATGTCTAGTCCAGGATTCAGACATAGGTGTGTTTGTCTGCAAGCCCCAAGTTTGACCCTCTACTCTATTAGTCCTAGTGAGAGAGAATCTCAAATACCCCCACTTAGGAACTGCATCAGTCAGGAAAGGCTTGGTTAAAATACGATAACAACCCCCCCCCCCCCCCCGCCCCAACCTCAGGGGCCTAACACAATTTTCTTCCTTGCTCAGCCAGAATGTTCATTATGGGTCAACAGAAGTGCTGTGCTCATCTTAGTGCCTCAGGAGCCAGGATGAGGGACAGCCACCATCTCAAATGCAAGTCACAGTGCCAGGGGACAAGGAATTTTGGAGAGTCTAGAACAGCCGTGGGCAAACTACGGCCCGTGGGCCGGATCCGGCCCGTTTGAAATGAATAAAACTAAAAAAAAAAAGAGACCGTACCCTTTTATGTAATGATGTTTACTTTGAATTTATATTACTTCACACAAACACTCCATCCATGCTTTTGTTCCAGTCCTCCGGTCCAGTTTAAGAACCCATTGTAGCCCTCGAGTCAAAAAGTTTGCCCACCCCTGGTCTAGAACCTTCCACTCTCAACTCATTGGCCAAAGCAGGCACACAACCTCATCCAATGGATCCAGAAAGAGAAAAACCCAAAAAATTTAGGGAACAGCACTAGTGAATTAAAAAAAAATTTTTTTGGTAATTTTCTGTGGTATGAAAGGGAGTGATTTTTAAAGGTAATAATGTAATTTTAGATCAGGGTATTATTAAAGATTATATTATGAAGTTTATTTTAATCACTCTATAATTATCTCCATAATGTTTAAAGATAAATTTGCACATCCTCCCCCGCCCCCCCCACTGAATAAGTGATAAATGCTGCTTAATTTACTTTAAACTATGCCAAGAGATAATTTGACAACAAATATTATTTTGATATGTTTCATTTGGGGACCAAATCTATTTTAAAATGCAGGTTGTAATTATAAGTTGTAGTGTAAAAACTGTTCTCAGGTCCTTTTATCTGGAGCCATTAAAATTTTTGTGTTTTGAGAAGTCAACTAGTCTTTTTAATGTAAAAGGTTTTCTTTTTCTGGATATTGAGATTAAAGAGAAAGTTTGAAACTGCTATTTGCAAGCACTTTTCAAAAATACATTACAGGAGTGGATCATCTCTATTCTTAGCAAACATGAAAGCCAAATTGTCTGTAGTTGCCACCATGTGTTTTCCCTCCTTAGCCTTGGTTTATGGAGTACTAGGAACATTTTGAGAATTATTCTGCTATTTTTTAATGCTTCTCATTAACTTGATACTGCATTTCCATCTCAGAGTTCCGTATGCTTCTTGTCTTAAACCAATGGTCCATACTGGGTGTAAATTAAATCGAGTATGACTAAACATAAAAGGAATTTAATACGCGTGAGGAACCAATGGGCTGGAGACTGAGTCATGGGCAAACTCCTCTGATCTCAACCTACTCGGGGTGGGTGCATTCTCATGGTTTGCCTTCCCCTTGAATAAGGCACATATGTTTTCATTGATTTAGAGAAGAAATGGGAGCAGAGCATCTTTGCGTTTAAGCTTGTGGACTCCCTGCACTTCCTTCACGCACCCTGGAGATCACACCCAACCATGGGGAATGCCTCGCACCAGCTTCCGCCAGAGCGTAGGGCCTGGGGCACATCCCAGAAGCCAGTCATCTCTGCATGTTGCGGAGGTGCCAGCCTGGGTGTTTCTCATGGGCTTAGGTGCTTGATAGTTGTATTGGAGGGAGCCAAGAAGTAAAGTAGAGAAAGACCACGGCCCCTCCTCGAGGGTATTCTACTTCCCACTTTCCAAGGGGCCGACAGCATTGCCCAGGTGGGCAGCGCAGCATACAGCCAGGGAAGGAGTGCGCTGGGGCAGCTGGACGCAGGCGGGCCGGAACGAGGGGCAGGCATCCCCAGCGACCAATGTGCAAACTCCCGGGCCGTGCCCTCCGCTGCCGAGAAGGGCTGAGATAATGAAGACAAAACAAGTTCAGAGAAGGGCAGCAGAAGCCATCCGGGAGACATGACTTACGCAGGAGAGTTTAATTGGTTTAGCCTAAAAAGCCCGTTCCGCTCGCTGGTGGACACAGTCGTGCTATAAATATCAGCAAGGTGACAACAGGGAGAGCATGGGATCCGGCTCACTGGGTACGGCGTTAAGACTGGACGCTTGGCTGGTGCCGAACCTGCTGAGGGTGTCATCTCACTTTAGGGCTCGGTGGCTTTCTGACCCTCAGAAAGAATCCTTGGTTCAAACAAAAGCATGGGGTTCTGTTGCAGGAACAGATGCACACTGAGCCTCTCTAGTTGCAGTGGAGGAGGGGGCCCAGGTACTCCCCTCCCCACACTAGGTGCTCCCCCAGGCACCTGCCCAGGCTCCTAGGGCATCATAGGAAAACCTGTATTTCAGGGGCTTTGAAACCCCTCTTTCTGACGTCCCACGTGAGGGAGTGAGTGTCCCAGAGGGAGCTGGGGAGGCAAAAAGACAGGGAAAAAGGATGCAGCTTGAAATAGGGCCTCTGGGTGGAGGGAGGGCAAGAGGGCAAGAGGAGTGTGGACTGGCCGCAGGGAGAAGCCCTGGGGAGGCTGCAGGTGTCAGCAAGTGGCCCCAGTAAAGGTGAGAGAGCCCCTCCCTGACCACAGTCCAACTTCAGGCCATGCACATATACCTACAGGCATCGGCCGGTGCATGACGGTTAACACAGACGGTCCCCTGCCTTCCTTTATGTAAACTTCGCTCTTGAACTCCCAGTTTACCAAAGGAGGATACACGGCACAGAGAGGTCAGTTAATCATCCGATCTCAGAGCCAGGAGGTGGTTCAGGCCTGCCGGACAGAGTCCAGTACTCGTCATGGCCTTTACTCAGAGGACAGTGTTAGCCTTGCTCCACCTCCCTTCCCCCTCTCCTTCCCACACACAAGCCCTCCGACTCCAGGCCAGGCAGGGCTCCCAGGGCCTCCTGCTGCAGGCCTGCCCGCACACCTCTGAGGCTGCCATGCAGCCCATAACCGGCCCTCTCCTGCCCTCTTATGGCCGCCCCTGAGCCAGCCTCGGCTACAGAGCTCCCCAGAGCCTCCAGGGCCTGTGAGTACTGGGGTCCTTAGTGATCCAGGAAAGGATGGCCAGGGCCCTGACTTGGAGGCTCAAATACAACCTCAGAGAGGGGAGCACCTTCCCCAAGGGACCAGCTCCACGTGTCAACCCCCTGCTGAGAAACACAGCTCGCTGCTGCCTGGAAATCAAAGAAAAACGCCTAGAGGTGGGGAGCTCTTCTAAGCTCTGGTTCCCTCTGTCCCCTTCCCCCCACTTCCCCTCCTCACCCACCGTGCTCCATTTAATCCTCTGGACCTGACAGTCCCAGATCTCTGCTCAATTCGTCCCTTTACTTGCAAATGCTGGTTTCTGCCTCCAGCATCTCCAATCCCGCCTGGGCAATCCTGCTTGCACCACACTCCCCAGCCAGGGGACAGGTGCTCCCCTCCCCTCCCAGCCTCCGTCCATACGAGACACAGTTAATTGATGTTGAAACCAACCTGAAGCCCCACTGCTCACACCTGGACGTGTACCTCCTCAGCAGGAGCCGCAGTGCACCTGGCATTGCGTGCCTGGTCTTTCATCATCATTTTCTTCGGTTGCTCCCTGATCCTTATAATAATAACTGACTGGGTGCCTGATTCGTCATCATATAGACGGGACGTTCTCACTCTGGGCTTAGGAGTATCCAAGGGATGTGACACCCGACTGCGGGTTCAATCACAGGAAGTCTGCTGTTATCTTTTTCCGCAGCCTCATTTTTGTTCTTTTTATCGTTGTAATACATTGGGCTCCCAGAAGGATTTTATTTGGAAAGAAAAAATAGTGCTTTATAACACTTAAAAATCACAGAGGTAGATGAGCAAATATGTGCATAGCCAAATGTGTCATTTCAAAGGATGATTTTGTGCATGTAGACTTTTCTTCTTTTAAAGTGATTTTCTCGGCATTTTTCTTCTGCTTGGCATCGTGGTCCTCCGGAAAGCGCATTGCCTTGTTCTAAAGTGCACTGTCCCCGTGTGTTTATAAACAAATCTCCCTTTTACTCCCAAAAATTCAGTGACAGCCCACTTGGTCCCCTGTCTTAGGATGTTTAAGAAAATAGAACTTCCTCCCAACTTCACTCCTCATGGGAAAATAACAGAAGGTTGGAGTCAGGGGACTCAGGTTTGAATTCCAACTTTACCAATTGCTCCTTCATCAGCATCGTAGTGCCAGCAGTTAGAGTCAAGTGAGCTGTCATTGAACTTTTGGGAATAAAAGGGAGATTTGTTTATAAACACACGGGGACAATGCACTTTAGAAAGGGCAATGCTCTTCCCTTAGAATGGGCTCTTGAGGGTCAGGGGCTGGGTTCCGGTCATCCCAACCCTGGCCCGGTGCCCGGGCACAGTCAGTGCTCCTCAGCACTTGTGGTCTTGAACGTGAAAAGGGAAGGTTGCTCCAGGGGGACCTGGGATGTGTCTCGGTTGAGAAGTTCAAAGTCAGAATTTCTCAGCATGCCAGGGGACAACAGAGGGTCTCTTAGTGAGCCTTTGTTGGCAGGGCAGGGCCAAGACTACCTCCCCCAATCGGGCTCAGGGGGTCCCAGAGAGTGGTGTCCTGGGAGGGGTGTTATAATGAGCACCAGGGTGAAGCAGGACACATGACCCCTCTCTAGGCCCTGGTGGAGTCGGGTGGATGTCTTCCTTCTCCTCACCCTTCCCCACGTCCCCACTGCCACCATCTGAGGAGGTCCCACTCTAAGCGATGATGATGATGAAAAGTGCTCTGGGCTTGGAGTCAGGGGACTCGGGTTTGAATCCCACCTTTACCAACTGAGCTGTGTGACTCTGGGCACATCTCCTCACTCCCTGACTCGCTCTTTTCTCCAAGATCAATGAAGACACCACAGCTCCCTCACAGGGTCAGTGAGGTCGCAGTCAGGGTGCACCAGAGTCAGGTATTTGGAAGCTGAAATGGTCCCACCCTCTTCTTTCCTCGTTCCCTTCCATGCCCATTTCCCTTCTCACCTTCTATGCACTTGCCAAGTAGTAATTGACCTCCCTCCCCACGCCTGGTGAAAACGGGTCACCTTTCTTCCTCTGCCCCTCTCCCTCACCCAGTGCGGTCTCAGAGCCTTAGTCTCCCTGGTTGTAAACTGGAGAGACAATTTTGTAACTCACTGGGCTGTGTGAGGACAGGATGATGTGTAGCTACATTTGGTGTGTCGCACGTTCTCAATACAGGTCACTTATACTCAAGGAAGGAAATATACCCAGGCTGTAGGGATGCTGGGCTGGACCTCAGCAAGATCTCCAAGGGGGAGGTCACAGGCGAGCTGCTCCTTGAAGGGTGGTCAGATGGGGTAAAGGGAATACAGAAAGGACCTTTATTCCACCCAAGTGACCGGGGAGTGCCTGCCTGGTCCCAGCTTCCACCTGTCGAGTCCTGGCAAAGGCCCACCCAAGTGTACCAAGGACATCAGGTCTGTGTCCCTCGCTGCACTGCGTGTGCTGCTGGGAGACACGGCGGGCCAGAGGAGACACGCCCATCAGCTCTGCTCAGGAGGGAGGGACATCCATGGCCCCATCTTGTGTGGTGGCCCTGAAGTCATGCCCACAAGAGGGGAGCAATGAGTGACCAGCCCCCAGAAGGGACATAGTGAATCAGAACACCAAGGGATTTCACAATCTGGCCAATACCCTCATTTATTGACGACTTAACAGGGTCACAGACACGAGAAAGGCAGGGCTTAAGGTCCCCTGCTCCTTCATCAGCATCGTAGTGCCAGTAGTTAGAGTCACTTCTTGTTTAACAGGTATCTCTCTTGCCAACATTCCGTCATTTTCCCTTGAGGAGTGAGGTTGGGAGGAAGTTCTATTTTCTTAAACATCCTAAGACAGGGGACCAAGTGAGCTGTCACTGAACTTATGGGAGTAAACGGGAGATTTGTTTATAAACACACGGGGACAACAGGTGTAAATCAGGAAAACTGGGCTGTACGTAAGGTTACCTGAGCCCTAAGCTGTAGGTCAGCGGTTCTCAACCTGTGGGTCGCGACCCCTTTGGTGGTCGAATGACCCTTTCACAGGGGTTGCCTAAGACCATCCTGCATATCAGATATTTCCATTATGATTCACAACAGTAGCAACATGACAGTTATGAAGTAGCAACGAAAATAATTTTATGGTTGGGTCACAACATGAGGAACTGTATTTAAAGGGCCAGAAGGTTGAGAACCACTGCTGTAGGTGAAGACTATGGAGATGGGTGTAGGTGTGGCCAGAAGCGCCGCAAAGCTCACCTCCCAGCTCCCTGTGGGTTGTTGCTCCAGCTCCAGGGGCAGAGTTAGTAATAACAAAGCCAGGCCTGCGCCTCGCTGCTCCCACTTCCTGCACTGCCTTCCTCGCAGGATCCAGAGGTGACTTCTCACTGGGCAGTCCATGTGACTCAACAGATGCCTGGGGCCCGCCACTGGGCTTCTAAGAAATAGCTTCCCTTTGAATGGCAGACACTGTGTAGTTTATAAAGGCCTTTCACGTTGCTCCAGCTCATTTCATCCTTTTAGTCACCTTTGCAGGAGGTTAGCATCATCCTTCCCATTTTATAGGTGAGAAAACTGAGGCTCACAGCCATTATGGTGCCCACAGCACAGCTACTAAGTGGCTGAGTGGGGACCCCAGACCAGGTGCTGGCTGGGAGCGGCAGCCTGTACTGCATAAGGTTAAATGCTATGAACGGGAAACCGGGTTTGGTGGTGGGGGTTAGGAATTATTTGTTAAAACCTCAGGCTAAGTAGCAGGCATTCTGCGGTTTGGACTAAGTGTAAATGCCTTCCCTCAAGTAGAGGGAAGCTGGGCTGGCCCGGCTGGGAATTCGCTCCTGGGTTTGGAGAGATGTATAACTTCACTGTTTGTGGAGTCAATATTCCGAGCGCTTCCTTGGCATTTGTAATAATTGTCAGTTGAAGGTTTGCCGTTTTCCCCCCTCCACAGGGTCCCTCCCAACCTTCTAGGCTGAACTTGTCTCTGTAACTTGGGCTTTGGGAAGTGTGACAAGGAAAGGAATCGATATGGAGAAAGGGCCTACTATGTGCTGGATCATCACTTCCATTCACTCGTTATAAAGTCTCCAGTGTAAACCTAGGAGGTTATTAAGTTCATGTCTCAGAGAAAGGAGTCTGCCTTGCCCAAGGCCACGCGCCAGGGAAGGGAGGAGCAGGGCCTTGAATTTGTGTGGCTGGTTGCTTTTCTCCTGCCTCCCAGGGTCAGCGTTCCCGGGGGGCATTCTCAGAAGCCGGGGACCTCCTGGGCAGCGATGTAAGCTGCATTTAATGGAGACAAAAGCAGAGACGGTTCCAAGTTACAGGGACACTTGGGAGCATTAAAACCCTGTTTGGAGAATTCCAAGGACAAAGACCTCGGAAAGCTGCTGACAAACAGCCTCAGAGTGAAAGGGGCTTTAGAATTCGATTAAACTCAACTTCCTGCCATACAGGCCAGGTGTTGGGGAAGGTGCTTGGGGGAAGACAAGAGGATGGCGGCGGCTCCTGCCGGCATGGACTTGTCCGGAGGGGGACTGGGACGGGGACACTTCTGGCCTCTCCACACTAGATGACTCCATGCCTCGGGGTGGAGAATGGAGACCCTCTGGTCATGGTCTTCAAATATGGTCGGGAAGCTTTGTGTCTGGACCCTTGGGGTTCATCACGTCCTCATTGCCAAGGGCTTGAGGAGGAAGGACTCTGGTTTAACTTTCTTTAGTCCAGAGTCTCCTACATTTATTTGACGGTGGAGCCCTTTCCCCTCTCACAATGCCCTATGAACGTCTTTGGACTATTCCAGGGAGCACACTTTGGGGCAGGGTGGCCTGAGGCAGCTTCGTGGTGGGGCCGGGAGGCGAAGGAACACCTTCATTCTTTTAGCATCAGTGAGAAGGTTTTCTGTTTGGGGCTCTCTGGCTTTCTGCCCCCTTGCTCTCTTGAGTAGAAGATGTGCCTGCCGATGCTTGGGTTTAGCTTTGGCTGCTTCCTTAAAAGGTTGTCTTTTGAAATTGGGGGATTACTCAGGCCTTTGATCCCTTTCGCTAAAGGGATCCCTTGGGTCAGCAAACAAGTGTTTGGGGACCATGAGGAAGGTCACAGCTTTCATAACATATGCAGGAGCACAGTTTGCAGCAGGGGACTGACGCAGCCTGCATGTTAATAGGGAGAACGCCCTGGAGAACAACAGAGGAGGAGCCCTGCGCCTGCAGCGCGGGGCTTTGGTCAACAGGGCTCTGCTTTCATCCCTACGAGGTCGTCCTGCCCCTGGCCAGGCTCCAGGCATTCATTTGCAGGATGAAAATGGGTGGGCAGCCGTCTCCAGCAGGTTGACATCCAAGCCTTGGCCTCCTACCAGTCAGTGGCCTTTCCAGGGAGGGGCATGGAGCAGGGCTGTTTACCTAGCAGAGCCTGTGCAAAGAAGTGACTTAGCTCCCCAGGGCTGAACAAAATTAAACGCCTGCATGGGTGTGGTGACATTTTTCCTTGGTTGGGAAACAACCTGGCTCCGTGATTAAAAGGATGCTCTGCAGTGTTACACAGGCCTGGCCCGGCCCTGGGCCTGTGTTTCTGAGCCGTGGGTCCCTCTGTCAAAAGGGATCTTTCCTCCCCTGGAATGGCTGGTGCTGGGTGAATTTGAAGGCCCCCTGGCGTCTGCCATTATGATTGGATTATTAAAAGGAGATCATGTATAGGAAAATGATGTATAAACTGTGAAGCACTGTATGAATGGAAAGGGTATGGCTAAATTTCACAGAGTACTCACTATTTGTCAGGGTCTGTTCTGAATTAGTTATATGCATCCTTTCATCGACGCCTCACAACAACCCTATGAGACAGGAGGCTGTGATTCTCCCCACTTTACAGATGAGGAAACTGAGACCCAGAAAGGTTAAGTAACTAGGTGGAGGTGACATGAAAGGGACCTGGGATTCCCACCCACGTCTGTCTGCAGAGCCGCACCTTGGTTCCTGAGTCTATGCGAGGGCAGGCGTGTTCTCCTGTGGGGGGGGGGGCATTCAGGCATTCTGAGGGAGCCCACAGGGTCCCAAATTCTTTCCTGGGGTCTTTTATATCAGGTGCTCCTAGAGGGGGGAGTGGAGAAAAGGAGAAGCCGTCTCACTTTGGCCCCTGCCGGTGACAGCACCCCTGTCTCCGGGTGATGAGGTGGGGTCATAATAAAGGCACTGCTGTGACTGCTGCTGTGACATTGCTGGACACTAACATGTCTGGAGCCCTCTGCCTCATTTCATCCTCACAACTCTGATGGAGGGGCAGCTGAATACCTCCCTTTATAGCTGGGAAACTGAGGCACCGAGAAACGGTGTGCAGTCATTCAGCTAGTAATCTTAGGGCTGAGACCCCAACCTGCTTCTAGGGCCTGTGCCTTTAACCGCCATTCTACCTAGCGCTGGTGTTTCAGACCCACTGGAAGGGCCGAAGGGCGTGACCTAGGCCAGCTCCTAGGCCAGGGCTAGAGAGAACCAGGTGCGCCCTGTACATGTTCACATTTTATTAATCCTCGCGATTAAGGTGGGTCTTGCTCTTCTAGATGAGGAAATGCAAGTTTAGGGACCTGACCAAGGCCACCCGGCTAGGAAGGCAGGGCCAGGTCTGCCTGGCTCCAAAGCCCACCTGTGCCTGCACATCCCGGTCACCCTCAGGGGCCCTCAGTGCTCTGGGGCTCAGGTTCCTGGGAAGACCCTTCTCCGTGGGGCACCCCGGGATCAGGCCTCTCTCACATCTACTTCATGCTTCTTTCCTCAGCAGCCAGGAACCAAGGGCAGATGGTAAAAAGAAGTGGGTGACCGTAGAGGGAGAAGAGTCAATGGGGTGAACTAAGTTACCTGCCTGCTGTGTGTGATGGCTACACCCACTGTTCTCAGCAGAGAATTTCGGTTTCTCCTTCCTCTTGTCCTCTGGGCATTTCACTATGCGAGCCATGGCCAGCTCTCCTCCGGCAGAACCACCTGCTCTCGCTGGGACCTCGTAGCCCCCAGAAGGCCCCAGCCCAGGTCCTCATGGCAGCAATCAGGGCACAGATCTGAGGCCTGGGCAGGAGGGCCGGGTGGTAGCCACTCTGCTCGGAAGAGCTGATGAGTGGAGGGGATGCTCACACAGGATGAGCCTGGGCAAAGCGGGAGACTCAGGGAGAAGGCATTCATTTATCCACTGGTTCCTTTCACCATTTTATTAAACACCTACTGTGTGACAGGCACTGTAGTTGGAACTGGTGAGACTGAATTCAAATCCCAACCCCAGCTCTGGGCCAGTCACTCATCCTCTGTGCATCAGCGCCCTCATCTCCAAAATGAAGACAGCAGAGCCCCCAGCTCAGCCAGCCGGAATGAGGATTGCACAAGGTTGTGTGTGTGAAATACTTGGAACCGTGCATGGCACAGAGTAAGCGCTGAATAAATGGCGGCTATTAGTGCTATTATTATGCCTGTCCTTGGGAGTTCACAGTCTGCTAAGACACAGACATGAAAAGAAACAGATTATTTCCTAATGACTCGGGCCAGGAAGCGATGCCGAGTTACACCAAGTAGTGGTGCCAGAATGTCCTGCCTCCGGTCCTCTCTGAAGCCTACTGAGCCCATCTTCTGTGCTTTGCCCAGAGCTGGGTGTCTGCAGCACTCCCTCCACACTGAGCCAGCGGGTGTGGGGGTTCCCGGACCCGGGACCTCGCCACTTGGTCCTTGTTCAGTTTCTGAAATTAGAGAAAAACTGGGTAGGAATAGGAAAGCAGCTTCACAATTTTGCCCTGCAGACAAAAGACAATGAGATGGAAAATTCAAATGGCCAGAATGAATACATAAGAGCAAGTTTAACGGCCCGATGACAAGCAGCACATGAAATGATAATCTTCTGGCGAGGAGAGCATTTCAGAGGCGATGAAGCAGGAAAGGATTAGTGGGGTGAAGCTGGGGACCCTCACTCCCCCGCCTACTGGGTTCCTCTGGGGGTGGGGTTCGGGCAGCTGTCTAGACGGGCAGAGACTTCATTTTGCTGCATCTGGAAGATCACCCAGATGTGAAACTCTGTTTTCAAGTATCACCTGCTTTATTATATCCACAGTCTTGAGGACAATATTTCCCCTATAAATTCTCTGCTTTAATCAGGCCTGTGATCATCATACTCTCCAATCCTAATTGTGGACATTAGAGAAGTCTAAGTTTTTTATTTAATTTAATATCTTTATTGTTGAAACGATTACATATGTCTCCTTTCCCCCCCATTGACCTCTCCCTGCCCATTCCCACCCCTCAACACAGGCCCTCACCCCCCTACTCTCTGTATCCATTGGTTATGCTCATATGCATACATATAAGTCCTTTGGTTGATCTCTTACCCCCGTTCCCCGCCCCCGCCTTCCCTCTGATGTTTGATGTTCTTTTCGATGCTTCTATGTTTCTGGAACAAAAATAGATCCAGAGACATAGAAGTCTAAGGCTTGTTTTATTATTATTTATTGTCAACTTTGTACCCAAAAGATCATCTCCAGGAGCTAGCTTTCAAAAAATTTAATTATTAGAAAAAACGTGTGATTTTGGAATAAACCACAATCTATATGGAAAATCTACTTCCTTCTAGGAGGTCAGGTGTGTTGGTGTTCAATGAGATGGGACTGAAGCAGAATGCACTATTAGGCAGGCTTGGTAGGACTATCCTTTCCCGGGGGGGCTGCCACAGGGTCCCAGCACGGCTAGACCCTCATTAATGGTGAGCCGAGGCTGCGGGCAAGCGTGGGATGAAGAAGCAGACTGGGGAAAGGGCTGCACAGAGGAGGGATATCTGGGTGAACTAGCCTCTTGCCTGGCCATGAGATTTCCCGCAGGGGTGAGCTAGTTTTGCTGGGTGAGGGTTGAATGGTGCCCCACTCCCCCAAAGATATGTCTACATCTTAATCCCCAGAACCTACAAATGTGACCTTATTTGGAAAACAGGTCTTTGTAGCTGTGACTGAATTAGGATCTTGGAGGTGAAATCATGGTGAATTCCCTGGGTGGGAAGCTCTCCTGGGTGACACGGAGGCTCCGGTGGTGACTCCCCTTTGAGTCCTGCGTCTGCACTCTTCCAGGTATGTCCACCTGGCCTGTCATGGTCACAAGGAGAGGTGACTCAAGGATGCAGGAGAACATGAGGTGGCAGGGCCATCATCTTGGCAGCAGCAACTCACAGGGGAACCCAGTGCTTCCAGCAGGGTCTCAGCCGCTTCGGGGCTTCAGGATCGTGCTGGGGCTGTCGGGTCCAGGCGCGTCTGGCAGCTGAGCCCCACGTCTGGGCCTGTGGGATGGGCTTTCTGACCCTCCTGGGCCAGATTCCTGCTCACGACTGCTCAGCCTTCTCACCCCCGATCCTCGATTTTTTTCTTCTTAAAGCTTTGGTACCTGCTGCTCCTTGGCTGTTGGTTGGCCCCAGAGATAACAGCACAAACAAGCAGCACACAGATACGAAAGAGAAATTGCACACATAGCCGATCTCAATGTGGCAGCTATTTTTTTCTTCTTCGAGGACATGTGTGTTTGTGGTTGCGATGTTATATTGCACGCATTAATATAGTCATATTTTCTGCTAGTAAAATTGTTGCTGGCACATATGATGGGATTAAATATATCAGTATTTCATGGTGTTCCGCAAAAAAGCCCCATCACTTCCAGGTGCTCAGCCACATGGACAAGTTTGAGAACCACTGATCTATAATAAGGGTAAAATCATTGAACTCATAAGTAAGCAGGATGTTTGAAAGAAGCCATTTGTCATGAATCCAGCAGCATTCTGGGAGGTGGAAACGTATCTGGGTACAAGCAAACTGATAAATGTGAGTTACTTAAATTTTTCAGAACTATTTGATTAGACTTCATGTCTAGTAGAATTGATGGGAGACACTCTTGACGACCTCTTTTGGCCTTTGGAGGGAAACCAGAAAATCAGCTTCATTCCTGCAAGAGCCAAACAGCCTCATTACTTCTGGCCACACATGGATTTGTCTGTCCCAGCCTGTCCATGCAATGCACGCTGGATGTTGAAAAGCCACATCACAGAGGCTGGTCCCAGAGCCCATGCACCCCACCTCTCAATCAGATGACTTGGAAAGCACCCTCTGGAGAAGGGACTATCTTGGTGTCAGGACCATTGTCCCCCTGACCTGAATTGCGACGCACTGAGCTACCAAACACCACCCCTGGACATTGACTGGCCTCCTGCCAGAAAACATTGTTCTGCCTCTGAACTCAGCGACGGATGAGCCACAATGGAGTGTGGCATACATCTTGGCCACTGGACACCCCCAAATCAGAGACAGTTCAGAGAAGTTTCCGGAAGGCCAAAAGGGTGTTGATTTGGGATGAGAAGTTGGAGAAATAAAAATAATTAGACTGCACAAATAATAATAACATTCTGCTAATAATAACATCACAAGCAAGCTGGGACATACTTTAGACCTGGAAAGGGTGTCTTCAAACAAACAAAATTCTCTTGTAAAATGGAGTATATGACAAGAAAGTGTAGACAGAAGACAGCTAGAGGGAAAAAAAATGACAGCCAAGTCCCTCTCTGCTCGATTTACATGAGTGTGGGGCATGCATTCATTCAGTGATCATGTCTTCAGTCCCTGCACAGGCTGGCTCTGGGGAAATAGTTGTGCTAAAGACAGACATTGCCTGCCCTTTGAGGAAGGAACTCTTTGCTGGGGATTCAGGAAGAAAGGTGGTAATCACAGCCTCAGGAGTATGATGGGAAGGTCGGATGGAAGGCCCAGCACCTGAACAGAGGAGAGGCAAGCGTAGACCGCCATGGTCGCCAGCAGAGGTGCAGCCCTAGCTGACCGAGCCCTCGGTGGCAGTTTCCGCCCTGGGCCTTACCTTGCCCCCCAGAGAGGAGCCAGCAGGAGCACAAATGGTTTTGAAAGCATTTTAATGAGTGGACCCATTCATAATGCAGCGGCTGCAACCCCAGAAGCCCAGACAACGGGAGCCTGGTGGAGTCTACCCTATTATAAATATTTGATCTTCTAAAATGGTGTTACCGTAAATATTATTTGCTGCCCTGAAAAGCTTCAAGCTCATAGTTTTAATTTCCCACATTAGGAGTCTAATGAAGAGGATTTCAAAGTGCCTCTCCTGGGACAGGGTTTACCGGCAGGTTCCAGGCTAGGCCCTAGGTGGGTGGGGGAGGTTAAATTTGGAGGAGGTGGTGCCTGCAAAGGAGATGGGCAGGGGTGGAGTGGAAATCGCTGCAGGTGCAGGTGGACAAGGTGGTGCTGGGGCCCGAGGAGGCAGACTTGTGGGGTTCCGGGGAAAGTGGGCTCCCAGAGAGGTGGGAACGCGTCGTGGTGAGGAGCATGGGCCTGGAGCCAGCTCTACTTCCAACTCACTGGTGGCCTCAGATAAGGTAGAAGGTCACCTTATCTGAAAAATGCAGTTAAGAACTGCCCTACCTTCCTTCTAGGGTGACTGCTTGGGAGACGGTGTAGTGACCCAGTGCCTGGCACAAAGCAAGCACCCAGGAGACACTGGCTCTTTGCCGGCTGCTCTTCCCATGAGCACGTTCGCTCCCACAGGCGCCCATGCTGCTGCTGCTCATTGACACTCCATGGCCCTCAGGCTAGAAACCAGCCCCTCAGCGTGACCCATGAGTCCTTCCAGAGCTCACCTTATCTTCTCCCCATCCTGATGTCCTCGGCCAGTCAGCTTGCAGCTGCCCATCACTCTCACACCATCACCTGGTCCTCCTTCTCCTTCCCCTGATGCTCTCTCCACCGGAGCACTCGCCTCCAGGCCTCTCTGGCCTGGCTAACCCCTTCTAGTCGTCGTGGTTTAACTGATCTTGCCTCCTCCGGGAAGCCTCCATGACAGCCACACCTGCTACTCTTCGCGAGCCCGCCAGGCCCTGTCCCTGTGAGGAGCTGCTGACTTCCTGCTTCTCCACACAGCGGGGAGCACCTGCTGAGGATGCAGGCGTGCTCATCTTTCTCTCCCCAGGGCCCATCGACCTCTCCCCAGCTTCGTCGAGTTCAGTGAATGTTGAGTGAATGAATGGATCTGTGTAAATATCGGGTGTGCTATTCCACCAATCTCCCTAGGAGGATTATGATGCTTCTCAGGGGCTCAGAGAGGTTAAGGGGCTTGGCTGGAGTTGCTCAGCAAGTTAGGAGCATGATCCCAACTTTGGCTCATCTGTACCCCGGCCCCGGAGTAGCTCTGAATGATTGTTGAGTATTCAGGGTCCGGGCCCTCTCGGTTGGGTCAAGGCACCTCTTTCTGACTCTGGCTGATTAAGAGTTGAGGGCTCCACAGAAACATTAGTCCTGGGCTCCCTGCAGTTCCGAGTCATGGTGGAGAGAGGTGGAGAGGAGGGATTCTTCCCGGAGCTGAAAGCCATCAACAGCCCCCCTATAACTTGAATGAACTTCCTCGAATTTCTCAAGGCATGCTCCTTCAAGTGCTTACAACCCCATTTACAGAAGAGGAAACTGAGGTACAGAGCAGTCCTGTCCCCTGCTCAAGGTCACACAGCTAGTAAGTAGCAGAACTTGGCAAGAAACCAACTACTTAACCACTGCTCATTTCCCTGGGCCTTTGAAACAGAAATCACGCCAGGGCCTAAAACAAATCTAGTCCCAGGGTAGCTGGTGCTGATGATTTAAAGGGCCCAGCAATGCTTAATCTTCCTGCCGGGCTCCCTCATTTTAGCAAATGTTAAGATTTAAGAGCTCATAAACCTGAGCTATATTAGTGTTCTGCCACGAGCTCTGCATGGGCTCTCCATCCCGGGCTGCACCTGGCCCGGCGGTCCCTGTCTTGTCCCAAGTCACCCTGGGAGAGGTCTGCAGCCCATTAAAGCTGCCAGGCCCCCCGAGGCCTCCAGAGGCCCATCAGGTTGTTTATGTCCTTACCAGGGCCAGATTGACATGCGGTGGCCATGTGCTCAGTGACTGACTGAATTCATAAATGGCTCAGGATTCTGGAGCGGCAGCGATGCTGGGCGGGCATCAGGGTTCAATCTGGTCACATAAGCAAATGAGTGTGGATGGGTCATCTGCACAGGGGACCATCTAGCAAGACAGAAGCTACTCATGCCATGGAAGCAACTCTGCCTCAGTGGTACTTTCTTTCTGGTTGGAATCCCCTTCCAAAGTCTCAGGCTCATGTTACCAACATATACACCCTCCAGCACCTTGCATGATCCTGTCCTATGGTAGGTGTCCAGCCTGTGTGTTTGGATGGAGGGATGGATGGGTGAATGGAAGGATGGAAGGAAGAAGGAAAGGAAGGGAGGAAGGGAGTAAAGACAGGAGGGAAGGAAGAAAGGGAGGAAGAGAGGGAGGAAGGATGGGTAAACTGATTATGAAAATGTTCCCAATTCTTCTACCTTCCTATACCCGCACCTTTGCAATGTGGCTTTCCAAGTCTTCGCATGAAGGGGTGGAGGTTTTTCCCTCCCCACCCCTCAAGCCTGGGCTGGCCTTGGGACTTGCCCTGGCCATGGACTGCAGCTCACGTGACAGGGTGCCAGTTCCAAGCCACGGCCTCAAGACGTTTTGCGCACGTCTGCTTTTTCTCTCGGAACTCTGTTGAGCTGCCGAGTGAGTAAGTGTGAGCTGCTCGCTAGATGATGAGTGACACATGGGCCAGTCACCCCATCACCCAGCCTACAGCCGTCAGCTTCCAGATGTGTGTGAGGGGCCTCCCGCTGATCACAGAAGCAAGATTGAGTCCAGTCAAGGTCAGCCAAGTCTGGTTTAGATCTGCCCAGCTGACCCATAGTCTCATGAGAGAGGAAGAAATGCTTGTTGTGTTTAAGTCACTTAGCCATGGAGTGGCTAGTCACGCAGTGATCGCTGATTTGGTGTAGAAACCTTGGGAAATGATGTCTTTAGGTTCAGCACAGCCCCCAGTTCCATCTTCCTTTCCCTTTTTATGCTATGCCCCCATCTCCCATCAGCCCCTAGTTGGAGCCGACCACGTTTGGGCATGCTTCTTGTAGGCCTGTGTCTGAGATGCCGGGCAAGCTCCTTCGATTCTATTCAGCCAACAACCTTTATGGAGCACCTGCTGTGTAAGGCGCTTCGTTCCAGCTACTGCGGAGACAGCGGAAAAACAACTTATAGCTTCTGCCTCCTGTAAGCTTTCAGTCGCCATAATAATAGCAACGTTAACAACTGATACCCGCCCAGTACCTGACAGTATTCAAAGAGCTTTCACGTGTATCCCCTACTTGTGTTTACAATTTGGAGGGTGACACAGCAGGTTGGGTGCAGGTTCGGCTAGTAGTTAGTGCCTACTGCATACACAGCATCATGATAGATGCCAGTGAAAGAGAAATAAATGATGCCAGGTCACAGTAATGATTCAGGCTTCTCTAAGTCCTGGAATGGTTGAGTCCTCTCCACCCCCCTTCCCCTTTTCACATGTCTCTGCTTGCAGGGGAATGGAGATGCTGAACCAAAGACGGCAAGGAACAAATGGAAAGTTCCACTTTTATATTCAAAAAAACAATTTTGCAAGAGCAGGTTAGGGGAGCCACGGCTTAGCATCAGTCCCAGTGAAGAGGATCTGAAGGGGTTTTAGTCGCCAAAACTACAACTGAGAAGCCAATTCAAATTTTATATTACAGGACAGCTCTCAGTTCATTGTTGCATCAGGGTGTAGGGCGTGAGAGCACCGGGCTGCTCAGGCCACATCTAGGAGTAGGCGTTTCCCTCTGGCCACACCCTGGTCTATAAGGAGCATATTAACAGACCAGGGTGTGGGCAGAGGGAAATGACTGGGATGAAGAGTCCGGAAAATGGGACTGGAATGTTTGAGGGAATTTGGGCTATTTTGCCTGGAGAAGACAAAGCTAAGAAAAGACAGGAGGGCAGATTCAAATATTTGAAAAGCCTATTGTGCTTAAAAAGGCTGTTTTATTTTATTTTTCCTCCCTCCCTCCCTCCCTCCCTCCCTCCCTCCCTCCCTCCCTCCCTCCCTCCCTTCCTTCCTTCCTTCCTTCCTTCCTTCCTTCCTTCCTTCCTTCCTTCCTTCCTTCCTTCCTTCCTTTTGTATTTTAGGGCTTGTTACTTTAACATGTATTGATTGAAAAAAAAAGGTCAAGGGGAGGGGAAGTTTTCAACATCATTCAGGATAACTATTTCCTGGTATAAAAAACCATTCTCAAAAAATAACTTTCAAAAAAAACACCACACACACATTATGCAATCAAACTTTTAAGTTTCACTGAATGTTTCAAACCTTTGGAACAAATTATGCAGTAACTGTTTTGACCAGTTTTTGCCTGAATAAATGCAAAATCGTGCAAGTCAATGCAGAGGCCATCTTTGCTGCAAGATGAACTGCTGGCCAGAGCCCAAACCAGACTGATTTCAAGGGACTCCAACGAGGAAAAGGGGCCTGAGTAAAGAGCCAGTCAAGGCTGGTCTTTTTCAATGTTATTCAAGGGGGTGACAGATGAGGAATTGAAAAGGGACAAATCTCAGCTCAACTGAAGACACAATTGTCTAACATGTTGAGCTGCCTGCCCATTAAAAGGCCAGGCCCTTCCTCTGTGGAGATCTGCAGGTTCCTTGACTGATGGTTGCTGGAAAAGGGATTTCTGGGCGTGGTCCGAGTTTGGGTTCAATGACTTCTAAGGTTCCTTCCACCTCTGAGTTCTTGTGAAGGGCTCCACAAAGTGGCTTCAAAGCGCCCAGGGTCCTGCAATGCTCTTTGTGTAAAGACAGTTAAGAGGAAGGTCAATATGGAACAATGCTTTCATCAGCACGTTGGACTCTGGTGACTGCTGAGAACATTTGAGAAACAGTACGCCAGTACATTAGCCTTTCTATGGGGACCTGCATAAATATTTTATCTATATAAAGGTTCCTATGTACATGTTATAAAAAACATGGCCTATAATTTGTATAACTGCATGGCATCTATAGAAATGTGATGTGTAATTTACAGTTCTGCTCTGATGACTGGCTCATCTCCCCCAATGAAAGGGTGCAAGAAAAAATGAAGCCACTGTGCTAACCAGAGGGAGCTGGAGAGGAAGGCAGAGATGGGAGGGAATTCACAAGAAACACCAAGTCAAAGGAGTGGTCAGAATACCAAGGCTGCAGCGAACACAGGGGTGGATATATCTTTTTAAACTAGTGCTTTGGATTTCTTAAGATAAATACCCAGAAATGGAGTTGCTAGGTCATGTGGTAGTTTTGTTTTTAATTTTTTGAGGAACCTCCACACTGTTTTCCACAGTGGTTGCACCAATTTACTAGGACAACCCCACCAACAGTGCATGAAGGTTCCCTTTTCTCTACATCCTCGCCAACACTTGTTGTTTGTGGATTTATTGATGGTAGCCATTCTGATAGGTGTGAGGCGATATCTCATTGTGGTTTTAATTTGCATTTCTCTGATGATTAGTGATGTTGAGTATTTTCCATGTGCTTGTTGGCCATCTGTATGTCCTCTTTGGAGAAATGTCTATGCAGGTCCTCTGCCCATTTATTAAACAGGTTGTTTGTTTGTTTTTTAGTGTTAAGTTGTATGAGTTCCTTATATATTTTGGACATTAAACCCTTATCTAATGTATCATTGGCAAACTTCTTCTCCAATTCAGTAGGTTGTCTTTTCATTTTGTTGATGGTTTCCTTCACTGTGTAAAAAGTTTTCAGTCTGATGTAGTCCCATTTGTTAATTTTTTTCTTTTGTATCCCTGCCTGAGGAGACACATCCAAAAATATATTGCTAAGAGTGATATCAAAGAGTTTACAGCCTCAGTATTTTTCTAGGAGTTTTATGGCTTCAAGTCTTACATTTAAGTCTTTTAATCCATTAATTGCAGCACTATTTACAATAGCCAAGATAGGGAAGCAATCTATGTGTCCATCAATGGACAAATGGATAAAGAATATGTGATGCATATATATAATGGAATATTACTTAGCATTAAAAAAGAATGAAATCTTGCCACAAGCAACAAATAAATGGACCGAGAGGGTATTATGCTAAGTGAAATAAGTCAAACAGAGACAGATACCATATGATTTTACTTATATTTGGAATCTAAAAAACATAATAACCAACCAAACAAAACAGAAACAAACTCATAGATATAGAGAACAAATTGATGGTTGCCAGAAGGGAAGGGGTTAGGGGTAGATGATAATAATAGTCACAGAATGTAAAGTACAGCATAGGGAATAGATTCAATAATATTGTAATAACTACGTATGGTGTCAGGTGGGCACTAGACTTACTGGGCCGATCACTGTGGAAGGTATGTAGTTGTCTAATCCCTATGTCATACACCTGAAACTAACATGACAATATATGTCAACCATAATTTTAAAATTAAAAAAAAGATAAAAAAGAATAACAGAGCTGCAGAATTCGGACAAATCAGCTGGGTGAAGGGTGCGAAGGCGCAGTGTTCACTGACTTCAAGCCTGCTGCTTCGGGACAATGATGTTGTTGATGATAGTCATAATAGTTCACATTTATTGAGCACTTGCTATACGCCAGGGACTATGCTTTAGAAACACCTCATTTAAACCTCACAACAATCCAGTGTGGCAGTGCTCTTATCTTTATTTTATAGGAGAGCAATGAAAGCACAGAGAGCGTAAGTAACTTATCCAAGGTCACACAGCCAGGAAGTGACAGAGCTTGCATTGAAATCTAGAACCTCAGACAATAGCTTGTACTTTTAGCCTCTTCCCAGTCACATCTTGTTGTCTGTCTTGGTGGTGCTTGTGGAAGGCCAGCTGCCTGTCTTTCAATCGTCTGCAGTCCCCAGGGTGTGATGGGATGGCGTCAAGAAACATTTCAAGAGCTCTGAGTGATCCCACCATCTCAATATATTGATTCCTCCTCTGGAACGAGACAGGCGAGAAAGATGAGTTCTGCCTAGTGGCATAAATTAGCTCTGTGCCCTTGTGGTTTTGTCTCACCTTGCCGCCTCCTTGCCATTCAGGTGGCACGCCTGCCTGCCGCAGAGCCGTTTCCTCAGAGCGATTCACGACCAGCACATGGCAAATGCCGGGACAACAGCTTCCGCGCTGAGCCTGGACAAATTGCAGAGCGGAGCAGAGGGCAGTGCAATTTACAAGGAATCTTTGCAACCAGGCAACAGGCAATAAACCAGAAAATCGGGGAGGAAACTCAGCGGAGCATGAGCTAAAGGAATTGCAGGATTTGTGAACCAATTTACACCCGTCAAAGGAGGGGTGAGGGTGGCACGGGGAGGCTCAGAGAGCCACAGCCGGGGAGCTGCGGGCTGTCACTCAGGCAGACCTGTGGAAGGGCAGTGAGGACAGGCAGTCCTGCGGGGGGAAGGCTGAGCGGTGGCCTCGGGGGTCGGCGTGCATTAACGGCCCACTGTGGAGGGATGGATGTCAGGTGCAAGAGGTAAAGGTGTGAATGAAGTGAGCCTCTCTCTTCCTCGCTCCCAGGAAATCGATTAAAGATAGATGGAGTGCCCTCAACCAGAAACAGAGCCCACTTTGGGTCTCCATTCCAGGAAGTAAGTCTCTTAGGAAGTGAGCAGCGTCACTCAGGTGAGACGCCTCATCCTGAGGTCGGAAGCAGACTTGTGAGGACGTGGAAAATAAGCAAATGGGGGAAGAGCCCCTTCTCTTCAGGTTGACATTGGCACATGTCTGCTCAGAAACACATCCCCCACCCCCCCAGAGACCGCTGGGAGGAGCCAACCCCCTGCCCCAGAGCCTGTGTGGTGGGGAGCAGGGGGTTTTCGTGATACAAATATCCCCACCCAGATAAGCAAGGACAGCTAAGGACAAGGCACTGCTTCCATCGTGCAGGCCAGAGGGGGTCTGCTCTGTGGTAGCCTGGCGGGTCCCAGCCTCACGTGAATGAATCACACACTGATAGTAGTGAGTGCACCAGATGCAGAAGCAGGAGGAAGGGAGGTGATCGCGCGTTAAAGACAAAGGCTTGTAAGTCTTAATAAGGGCTTGATGTGCTGCTTCCTCAGCGACATTCTTGCTGGTGCTGCTGGGAAGTGAGGAGTGAGAGTCTGCCTCATAGAGAAATAGGCCTCAGTTTCCCCGTCGGTAACCAAAGTTTTCTAGGGCGTGTCCAGCTCTGCCTCGCTGCGGTGACTTTCAGCAGTAGTGGGGGCTCAGGCATCGCCTTGGAAGAGCGAGCATGACCCCAACTTCCCACAAGCCCCATGGAGCTCCGCCCTGACTACCCCTTGTTCTCTTGCCTCCAAGTTCTCCAACCTCACTGGCTACAGAACGGCTCCCCAAGGCCTCACTACTGCTCAGCAGGACACAGCACAGGGGTCCTATACGGGACCCACACAGGCTTCCGCCACGGCCCCGGGGTAGGAGACCACCTGCAATTGGGGGTGAGGAGGTTGGAGTTGGGGAAGAGAGTAATGACAAGGATGACAGGTCCAAACCCAGGACCTGGCCCCTCCCCCGGCTTTCTGGCCCTGAGTATGACAGAGATTGTTTGTCTGCCAACCTGGGTGGTGGGGGCACAGAGTGATTTACACAATTTAGGTAAGTAAACGGGTGGCAGCATGATGTGGGCTCTGGAGTTCGGCGTAGGTGAGTTTGAGTTCCCTCCACATGGCTCTGAGACTTGGACACGTTACTTTCCTTTGAGTGCAGCAAAGATAATAATAATAATACCTGCCCCGTAATTCTGAGAAATATCTGACACAATACGTGTTGGCACTTACTAGTAGTGCAGGGCCTGGCACTTTGGTAGCACATGCCCAGTAGGAGTCAGCTATTTTCAGAACCCACATTCCAGGGACGAAGATGCACACATTCTATACCTACTCATTATTAGGCCACCCGAGAGAGTCTAGCCCTTGGGGATAAGCCGGGGCCCCAGGACTTGACCCAACCTGAGATGCTTGGAATAAGGTGAGAATACATATAGGAGTGAAGTCTAATTTCCAGGGAACTTGAGAATCAACTGTATAGTCTGAAGAATCAAGGCCAATAAAATAAGATCAAGAACAAGATCTTCCCAGAAGGATATATTATTATAAAGTGTACCCGTCAGCTTTTGCTGCATAACAAACAGCCACAGCATCTCAGTGGCATGCAACAGTAAGCACTGATCTTGCTCATCTGGGGAAACTGCTATGTACAGGCCCCGGGCTAAAGGAAGCTGTTCTTGTGGCTACGACAGAAGCACAGGGAGCAAGTGGAAGCTCGCCAGGCCTTTTAAGGCTCAGGCTTGCAGCAGGTACACTGTCCTTTTTGCCCCTTCTATTGACAAAAGCAAGTTGCAGAGCCAAGCCCAAAGTCAAGGAGTGGGGAAGAGCATTCTGCCCATGTTGAGACCATGGCAAGGGTGTAGTTGTAGGGAAGGGTGAAGAATTGTGGTCTCTAATCTACCACTTAAAGAGTGGGTGCTGATGGGGGCAGGGAGTGGATGTAGGAGACAGAGATCACCAAGGTGACATATGCAAAAGTGGGGAGACACACACCAAAGGAGGTCCATGGTGGGGCTTAAGGGGGGAAATGTTAAGTGACAGAACTGGTTCAGGCGGAAACAACAGCGTCCCCTCACACGGGTCCCAGGGCACCGAGAGCCACTCTCCATTTTGCTTTGTTGATCGCCAAGGGAGCCGGGATGAGAATGGAGTAGCTGTCATCCTTGCAGGGAAATAAGCTGCTGTTTTATCAGTAAGAAGCTGTATTTGATCAGAGAGGCTTACCAGGACTTAGTTATATAGGAAAATGACTAAGTGACGTCAATATATAACACTTCATTTCTAAAAAATCCCATTATTCCCAGTCAGGCATAATGTACCCAAACTGCTTCTTATGATAGCTCTATGGGTGCAGTTGCCTGGAAATACCAGAGAGGAATTTGGAATTGATGAAGGGAATTATTAATTACTGGATGAAGGCAGATAGGACTTGAAAACGATGGCCTAGGGGGTCCCATTATTGTTTATTTATTTAGGATCTGTGTTCCTAGCAGCTTCCAAACAAATTTGAGGCGACTGACAATTAAAAATAGGGGCCCAGGACAGTGAGATTAAAGATGAAATATCCAAAGTCATATGGATGAAGGGAGGAGATGATTAAACCAGAAACCTAGCAGAAGATAGTTACCGCAATTGCACATTAAATTGAGCTAAAGCGAAAGGGGAAATGTGATGAGTTATCGGATAAAAGGAAGAACAGCCATTTGTCAGGAGAGGCAAACTTTTCCCTGACACTCATTGTGAGCACAGATTTATCATGAGAATCTCAGATAAGGACAGGGAGGCACACAGTAGACGCTCTCTTCAAAGGCTTCCGTGGGAGATGCAGAAACATTCTTCAGACGGTCGTTTATTATATCGACCCCGGGTAAAAGCTGAGGTCTTAGGGATGAACCCTTCTAGATTTAATATTGCCCAGGCTAATGGCTTATAGATTGTGGCCGAGGCAGGTCCAGTTAGGAGTGTTTAGGAGGCCAGGGCTGGGGCCAGAGGTCAAAGGCTTGGGAGGGATGGAGAGCAGGCGGAAGGAAGAAACACACCCCACCAACACCCCCTGTCCCCAAGTGAGAGATAAGCAAGGCTGCCTCCTGAGTGGGTGAAAGTCAGGAGATCCCCTGGGTGGAGGACAAACCACGACAAATCAGACTACAAAATGGAATGTGTTAGTCACGGACACAAACAAAATACGTATGTCAAGAAACCAGACCTCAAGGAGACCCACTGAAGTGTTCATAGTGCTCACCTTGGAGCTGTGAGAATTTGGAGCATTCTTTTGTTGATAATTTTCTTTCGTTTCCAAATCTTTCGGATTGAGCTTGTCTAACTTTTATAAAGAGACGAAAGAAAGAGTGAATAAGGTTTCTTTTGTAAATCCTGATTTTTTTCTCCTGTTTTATTCTCTTTCTCTTTTACATTAATTTATTTTGTCAATTAGAGTTGACATCCGATATTCTTTTATATTAGTTTCAGGTGTACAGCATAGTGGTTAGACATTCATATAATTTATGAAGTGACCCCCTGGTAGTTCTAGTACCCATCCAGTACCATACACAGTTATTGCAATATTATTGACTGTATTCCCTAAGCTGTACTTTCAATGCCCATGATTATTTGCACTTAATCCCTTCACCATTCTCACCCAGCCCCCTAATCCACCTCCCCTCTGGTAACCATCTGTCTGTTCTCTGTACTTAGGCGTCTATTTCTGTTTTGCTTGTTTATTTTGTTCTTTAGATTCCACATGTAAGTGAAATCATATGGTATTTGTTTTTCTCTGTCTGACTTATTTCACTTAGTATAATACCCTGTAGGTCTGTGATTTTCAACCTTTTGTATCTCATTATTAAAATTCTGGGCAGAGTAAAAAATGTATTTTTTGCTGATTTGACCAAAAAAAAGGTATAGCCCAGCCAGTGTGGTTCAGTGGTTGAGTGTTTGCTGATGAATTAGGAGAGTCACAGTTTGATTCCTGGATAGGGCACATGCCTGGGTTTCAGGCTCAAACCCTAGTAAGGGCATGCAGGAGGCAGCCTATCGATGATTCTCATCATTGATTTTTCTATCTCTCTCTTCCTCTCCCTTCCTCTCTCTCAAATTAATAAAAACATATATAATAATTTTAAAAGTTATAATTGTGATTCATTCACCCCTAATAGCTATTGTTGTGCTGGCTGTTGCCATTTTTTAATTTGACAATCTAAGGGAAAAAAGGTCAGTGCCCCTGACTAAATAGTCAAGTATTTCATGTTTTAAAAATTCTTGCAGCACACCAGTTTAAAATCACTGCTCTAAGTCCATCCATGCTGTTGCAAATGGTAAGATTTCATTTTTTTTTTTATGGCCAAGTAATAGTTCATATGTACCACAACATTTTTATCCACTCACCTATTGATGGACATTTGGGTTGCTTCCATATCATGGCTATTGTAAATAATGCAGCAATGAAATCAGGATGCATATGTCTTTATATGTTTAAAAAAATTATTATTATTATTTGTTTATTTTTAAAATCTTTATTGCTGATAGTATTAAAGATGTGCCCCCATTGCCCCTTCACCCAGTTCTTGCCCCACCCCAGGCCTTCACCACCCTATTGTCTGTGTCCATATGTAATGCATAGCCTATCTAATAATAGACAAACATGGTAATTGACCGTACCTTCGCTACCCCTCCCATTGGCTAATCAGCACAATATGCAAATTAACTGCCAACAAAGGTGGTGGCTAATTTGCATATACTGGCTGGGAGTGAAGACTGAAGACACCGTAGAAGGAAGCCAAGCAACAGAGCCAAGGTAGCGGAGACAGGCGGGAGAGAAGCCGCAGAGAAGGGCGGGGTAGGAGCCGCAGAGACGCGAGCGAAGCCCTATTCTTGCAGGAATCCTCCTGCAATGGGCCTCTAGTATGCATATAAAATCTTTGGTTAATCTCTCCCACCACCCCACCCCCACTCCCTTCCCTCTGAGATTCCTCAGTTTGTTCTATACAGCGGGGCCTTGACTTATGAGTGTCCCGACTAACGAGTTTTTTGAGATATGAGCCATCTCTTGGCCGATTTTTTGCTTTGAGTTTCGAGCTAAAATTTGGGTTACAAGCCAGCTTCAGATACCCCACCACTAGTTGGCGCAGCAAATGTCACAGTGAACGCCACAACATCAGCCCAGTATCACATGTCTCACTCATTCACTTTAATGATTTGACATACGGGTAATTTGAGTTACGAGCTCTGTCATGGAACGAATTAAACTCGTAAGTCAAGGCCCCACTGTATGTCCATGCCTCTGGTTCTATTTTATTCATCAGTTTATTTTGTTCATTAGATTCCTTATTCATTTATTTTGATTTTTAGATTCAATTGTTGATAAATATGTATTTATTGCCATTTTATTGTTCATATTTTTTATCTTTTTTTTTTCCTTCTTCTTCTCTTTTTAAAGAATAGCTTTCAACATTTTGTATAATACTGGTTTGGTGGTAATGAACTCCTTTAGCTTTTTCTTGTCTGTGAAGCTCTTTATCTGATCTTTAATTCCTAAATGATAGTTTTGCTGAGCAGGGTAATCTTAGATGTAGGTCCTTGTTACTCATCACTTTGAATATTTCTTGTCACTTCCTTCTGGCCTGCAAAGTTTCTGTTGAAATCAGCTGACAGTCTTATGGGCACTCCCTTATAGGTAACTAACTGCTTTTCTCTATTTGCTTTTAAGATTCTCTCTTTATCTTTAACTCTTGGCATTTTAATTATGATGTGTCTTGGTGTGGTCCTCTTTGGATTCCTCTTATTTGGGGTTCTCTTTGCTTCCTGGACTTGTATTTCTTTCATCAGGTAGGGGAAGTTTTTTGTCATTATTTCTTCAAATAGGTTTTCAATATCTTGTTCTCTCTGTCCTTCTGACACCCCATCATGTGAATGTTGGTACACTTGAAGTTGTCCCAGAGGCTCCTTACACTATCTTCATATTTTTAGATTCTTTTTTTCTTTTTGCTCTTCTGATTGGGTGTTTTTTGCTTCCTCATATTCCAAATTGTTGGTTTGATTCTCAGAAGCCTCTATTCTACTGTTGAATCCCTGTATATTATTCTTTAGTTCAGTCAGTGTCTGCTTAATTTCTAACTGGACATTTTCCATGTCTTTGACATTCTCACTAAGATCCTTGAAAGTTTCACAAAGTCCCTTGAAGCTCTCATGAAGATCCTTGAGTAACCTTATAACCATGGTTTTGAACTCTGTGCCCAGTAGTTTGCTTGGTTGCATTTCTTTCATTTGTAACATGTCTCTTTGTCTCCGCATCTTGGCTGCTTCCCTGTGTTTGTTTCTACATATTAGATAGAGCTGCTATGTCTCTTGAAATTGATAGAGTGGCCTTGTGTAGTAGGTGTCCTTTAGGGCCCAGTGGCTCAGCATCCTTAATCACCTGAGCTGGGCACTCTAGGTGTGCCTCTGTGTGGGCTCAACTTATAGTTGAGTCTTGATTGCTGTTGGAAGCTCTGGGAGGAATTGACCTCCAGGCCAATTGGCTGTGAGGACCAGCTGTGACGACAGTGGAAGAGCTGCTGTGCAGGAGACACTCCTAAGGAGCAGAACTTGCTTCAGTGGGGTTTTGATGTTCACTGCCCCTGCCCCTTGAGTGAGTCACTTGTGGATGTGTAGAGTTATGATATGCTATGGTCTGAAGCTGTCCACTGGGCGCACTGGTTCTGGGGCTTCTCAGGGGTTATAAAGTCAACCACTGCCTGGGGCCACCTGGCAGGAGGTACAGAGAGATCAGCAGATGGCTGCTATTTGTATTGGGCTTGGAAGTACCCAGGTGAGGCCGAGCTGTGAAGCAAGGCAGGCTGGTGCTACTGCCAGGTCTTGGACCTCTTATTGATAGATTTGGGGCATGCAACATCGCAGTTAATGGGTGACACACCCTCCTGGATGTGAAACACAGTGGGTGAGAACAAGCTCAATTGCTGACCCTGATGCCAAGTTGGCTTTTAAAAGATGACACATGCTTCTCAGGATGAACCAGCTTCTAAGAGACGAGGACCCAAAGCAGTTCCCTTGGGCTTTGTGGACACACTCCTTGAGATTTATTTGGCTTTTTGCTATTGAATTCAGCTCTTCGAAATCCATCTCAGTCTAATTTCTTACCATGTGGCTTCTCTTTGCAGTCAGGCTAAGACGGATGAACATTTCCCCTCTTGGTTTCCCTCACTCATAAGCCATGCTGGTGAAGGGAAAAGAATAAATTTGTCCGTGTCAGACTGTTGCCTGGACTTTGTGCTGTGAGATGAAGGGATGTCTGGTTGAAATAAAGACAGGCAGAAAAAAATGTCACTCAGGTGAAGGCTACAGGCGTCCTGGGCTTGGAGAGACACAAATGAAGCCGGCCAAGTGCCTCATTGTCCGTTGAGATGGTTCCTAAAGTAAGGCCCGGGATCCTGGCGGGCCTTGGCCGTTTCCCATGTTTCACTGAGCACAGGAAACAGGTGTTTATTGAGGGTCTTGCAATTGCAGGAGCTTTGCTTGTGAGACCTCATCGAGCCTCACCACAGCCATAGGAAGTAGCTGTTGTTATCCACCCGCTGCAGGTGAAGAGACCAAGGCTCAGAGGGGCTGGCTGACTTGCCTGAAGACACGCAGCCAGAACGCAGAGGAGGGTGAATTTGAACCCAGCCATATCCGACTCCTAAGCATGAGCTCTCAGTGCCCTACCATGGGACTGATCTCCTTCTCTGTGAATACTGTGTTTCTAATGTGACCAAGGTAGATGGAAAATTTAGGACAATGCTTTGCCTTGGCCATGATCAGCTCCAACTGCTCGTCAATGACACCTATTTTTAAAAATTTAAATGCTTTCTATTTCTGGCAGGAATCAGTTGTTTGCTTTTGAGATTGTAAACAAAAGGTTACTTTCAGAGTGCCTTACCAGAGCAGTACCAGCTTCTTATTTACTCTCACGAGAGGTTTTTAAATTCCTCTTGGTGTTTTGCTTTGGTGTTTTGCACTGGTCAGCAGAAGAGGGGATTGTACTTCTTCACCGAGGTGGATAGGGGCTAGAAGTGTTTAAGAGGCTCTGCTCACGTGAAGAAGTGCTCCCTTTTCTTTGTCAAGGGTCTGGGGGGCACGGGTTGCCATTTCAGGTCTGATTGTTTTGTAAAATATTTTTTATAACTTAATTTGAAGTACTTTCAAACTTATAGGAATGTTGCAAGAAGAATAACAAAGAATTCCCAAGACCCCCTTCATCCTGATTCCCCATTTGTTCAATATTTCCTCTATATACACAAATTCCCATTCTCACTATTGCTTTTCTGAACTATTTGAGAACAAATTATAGACATGCCTCATACCCCTAAATATTTCAGTGTGTGCTTCCTCAAATCAAGGACACTCTCCTACGTAACACCCACAAATGCCCCGAGTCAAGAAATGATGTTGTTATGACAGATCGCACTCAGAATTTGCCAACTGTCCCAACAATGTTTCTTTTTATTTTCTGGCTCAGGACCAATCTGAGAGCTCATGTTGCTTTTGGTTGTCACCTTTCTTTATTTCCTTTCAATGTGGAACAGTTCCCCAGTCTTTTCTGTATCTTTCTTGACGTTGGCAGTGTACAGATCTCTCATTGCCCCCCCCCCCAATTTTTCCTCATGCCTGGACTCAAGCCACGCATTTTGACAAGAAACCCACAGAAATGAGGCTGGAATCTTCTCTGTGAATCTCACTGGGGTATCACAGTGTCAACCTTTTCATGACTGTGATGGATCCTCAGTCATATATCTGGTCAAGGTGGTATCTGCCAGGCTTGCCTACTGTAAACTCACCATTTGCCTTTATGTGTTGATAGGTATTTTGTGGGAGATACTCTAAGGCTACACTGATATCTTATTCCTCGTGGAACATTCACTCAGCCTTAGGCTCTGTTGCTGCCTGTATCAACAACCTCTGTGATCATTGCCAAATGGTGATGACTGATTTCCATCATTCCTTCTACATTTGTTTGTTGACCTCTTATAATAAAGAAGAGCTACCTCTTCTGATTGACTTGTCTGTCTGTCTATCTATCTCTCCAAACAACCAAACACAAGTTTACACCAACACTTCTAACTAGTCTATCACTCCAGAATTCTTCCTGTCTTTCCCTGCTCCATATTTGTAAACCCATCTCCAACAGTGAAAACTAGGCTCCAGTTAGCTTCAACATATTTAGTTTTCCACTCCCTCCCTCTTATGGATCCAAGCTCTGGACGATGCCTGCAGCCTCTGAGTTCTGGCCCTACCACCACCATCTCAGTCCTTGGCAACTTCCTGGGCCCCAGGCCATGCACCACCTCCTTGGCCCTGCTGCCTTTATCCCTGGCCATACTGTAACCTCCAAGGGACGGCAAGAGGAAGAAAGGGAGAAGAGGAGCAAGAGGATTGAGGACTTGATCATTTCCTTTAGGTCTTTCTGTCTTGCTTCCTTCCCTCCGTAGTTATTGCAATCTGAGGCTACCTTCATTGGGAATCACCATCACTCATAGGCTATGCTAAAGGGACAGACACATTTTTATACCAAAGGATGCCCATCCTCTCCACTTTTCCAAGTATTGGATGGGAAAGAGTCAAGGCATTGGCTGGCCAGTAACTGGTGAGATCACTTCTTTCCAGGACTTGAGCTAAAGGTGGCAGAGACTCTAGGTGTTGAGACTGGACTTGTGTTGAATGACATATAGAGACTGGCCTGAGGATACCACCTCAGCCACTGCACCCAAGTCTGTAGGCCCGCAGAGGAGGCTGGTCGGCCGAGAGAACTGAGGCATGGAGCACAGAAATGGGCCCAGCTTTTGCAGGGTCTGAAGCCTATACCACTTTAAGAATACATTCCTTAAGAAACATAAGAATGTGAATATGAGTATATAAATCTCATAGCCTTTAGATGCCTCTTACTCTTTCCACAACTGTTTTATTTAAATTAGCCCAAGTAGCTTTGTGCTTCTTGCACCAAGAAGCCAGAGCTTGAGTATTAAGGCACCGACAAGAAGCAAACACTAGCTGAGCTGATTTTCCATCTTTCAGTTTTGAAGGCAAACTCAGCTCAACATTTTTGTCCATGAAAAATGTCCCTCTTAACTAGACCACTGAGTTGCCAGATAAGGTTTGGAGTTTGCAGCAGTAAATAAAGAAGAATCAGAAGTTATAGTTTTGGCATTGCTGTCCCAGATTTTTAGTCTGGTTCACAAAGATGTCTTCTGAATCAAGTGTCTGAGTGTCCTTCAGCATGGCTGTTGATTCAAGGTCGCCGGGGATGCTTTATATCCAGTTCCAGGTAACTCCAGAGCTCACAGCAGAACAAGGTTTTCAGACTCGCTAGCAGAAGGTGCTTCGGGAAGTGGAAAAGAGTCCCCTTTGCAGGAGCCAGTGGATCCGAGGTGCAGAAGTGAACCACAAGTTAAGGAAGCTGCTCAGGTTTAGCTCACTTGCCAACAGGGGGCAGTGTACTAAAGTGGGGGGTCCCTCCTGCCCCCCCCACCCGCCTCCATTTCCTTGCCAACAGGGGGCAGTGTACAATGGAGATCTCTCCTGCCCACCCCTGTCTCCCTCCATCCCCCCATGATCCAAGAGTTGTAACTGATTTGGGAGACCTTGAAGAAGAATAGTGCAGATTTAACATCGACGATGTAAAAAAAAAAAAAAAGGAAAGAAAAAGAAAAAGGAAAGCAAAACCGCCAGTGCTAGAGTGTGAAGGACTTTTTCATCATCTAATCAATTCCTGGCTCGAGTTCTAGTTTGTACTCACTAGCTAAGCAAGTTACTCAACTTTCTTGAACACTGGGTTCCTCTTCCGTAACATGGGTACAACGCGAACAGCGAACGCTCTTTGTAAGTGGCAAAGTAAACAACCACAGCTCAGCCATAGCCAACAGTGGTGGGCTGTGTCTCAGGCTCCGTGCTGGCTGCTTGGCTCCGGTCACTTCAATCCTACGTCAGCCATGTGACGAACCATCTGACATGAAACAACTCTTTTTGTTCCCATTTTACAGATGCGGGAAAACGAGGCACAGAGAGGTTAGAGGGTTTGCCCCATGTCATTTAACAGGTTCATTGTTATTTTTACTGCATCTGAAGAAACTGGTGCCAGGATGACTGAAGCGACTTGCTCAAGGTCACAGCATTAGTGAGCCGAAGGGTTACCTTTCTGGTTTCACGGGAAATTAGTTCTTTTCCTACTCGGTGGGGAAAGCTGACACTTGGAGAACACGTGCAGGCTTAGGAGGTGTGGGTGAAACAAGCCTGAGACCCCGGGGGAGGGCAAGTGAAGCTCCACAGCCCTCCTCCAGCCAGGACAGGGCACCACCAGCAGTGCCGACCACACGGATGCCTGTTACCTCTGCAGCCCCGGGGAGTGGCCATCGGGGACTCTGACCAAAGAGCCAGAGTAACCACCATCCTTTACAAGCCTAGAGCGGAAGGCCAAGTGCATGTTACGTTTCAGACACAGTGACCCCTACACTCACATTGCCACCTTGTAGTTAAATGGCATCAGGCAGCTTTTTATTTAATTCGACTCATTTTGGCGATAATTTGGTGATCCCTCCAGAAGAAAGTCTTATTATAAACAGACGTTGCTGGAAGGGTGTTCGGGCCTTCAAAGGGACGTTAGCTTGGGAACACTCCCAGCTCGATCACGGCTGTTCGGTGGCAGAGCCAGGACTAAATACTTCTTTGGACGTAAGGCTTAGGCTGTGGCGTCATTTTGACCGGAAGTCATTTTGACGTGGGTCCAATCCCAGCAAACTCCACATTGGAGATCTGAGCAAATTCCTTATTGCCCCTACACCTCCCTTTCCTCCGAGGGCTTTAGAGAATGACATGAGAGAATGCAAGTAAAGGCTTAGCGGGGCTACGATGAACTATCAGTGTGGTCTAATGTTCTATGGCTCAAGAATAAGGCCGCACATCTAATTCTTCTGCAGTATCTCCCCTTCCCTCCAGCTCTTTGGAAGTGTAAGGGACATACAATAAACTGCGTCTACGTAAAGTGTACAACTTGACAAACTTCCACAGGTGTATAGAGCCACGAAACAATCACCACAATCAAGGTAATGAACGTATCCACCCGCCCAAAGTTTCCTTGTGCCCTTGCATAATTCATCTCCCGCCTCCCTTCCTGTCCCTGAGCAAACACTGATCTGCTTTCTTTCACTATAGATTAGTTTGCATTTCTTGAAGTTTTCATAAATAGAATCCTTCCGTATGCACTTTGTTTTTTGTCTGGCTTTTCTTTTTTTTACTCAGCGTAGTTATTTTGAGATTCGTCCAGCATATCTATTATTGACTTGTTTTTTGGGGGGCGGGAGGGGCGGGAAACGTCCTTTTCTCTGGCACACGTGTGACAAAGTATTTCCACGGGAGAGACCAGGCAGGGGAACGCGTCCTCAAGGTCTCGGCGGGGGTTCCGGGCTCGGACTTGCAGCTGCCTGGGGTTTCCAACGCTTGCGTCTCAGCAGCGCGCACGGGCAGGTGGTCCAAAAGCAGCAGGGCTTGGAGAGGGTTCAGGCCAGGCCGCCTTTCACATGACGTGTGCCCAGGCGCATCCCCCGGCCTTCCTGGGTCTGGTGTGTGGCGCGGTGGAAAACCATGTTCTAAAGCAATGCCACTGGTTTCCTAAAGCCACGGGGCAGCGACCGCTAGAGCAAAAGGGAGGGGGTGCAGACAGCACCCCGGGGTGAGCATCACGTTTCACAGAAAAAGTGGGGTGCTCTGTGGCGCCCAGAATACACTGTAAGGCACCCACGGGCCCTCACGAATGTGGCACCCACAGTTGTTGTGACCACACGTGAAAATAGGTCTGCTCCCTGGGTTATTCCAGCATTCTAAACACACGTGACCAGAGAGCCACTGCGCCCAGGAAGTCATCGTGTGGACCAGGAAATAAACAAGGGTGGTGCCCTCACCTGCCCCACATGCGAGGCCAGAAAAACCACGCTCGAGAGGGCATGGAAATCAATATCGAAAATGAGACGCTGGCGTTACCACAGAGAGCTATTTTTGCTTATTCCAAATTGCTCTGTTTCTCTAAGCAGCTATTTTCACGGCAAAGCCAGCCTCTTCCCTGGCTATGTATAGGGACAATTCAGCATTTTCAAAACAAGTGGGAAGAGAAAAGAAATCGGCAAATAGACTCACGCCCCGGGGATAAATCTGGGGCTATTCAAAAGGTGGTGTGAGTGGGTTCTTTTCCCAAATATCCGGCCTCCTCCAATTCCAGCCTGGGGTTGGAAACCAGCAAGAAATAAACACACAGGCTCGCTGGAGGGCCACTTTCTAGTAAGCGCGCGGTGTTTAAAAATAGGGGTTTGAACGGAAAGTCTGCTCCGTGTCTGGCGGGGCCGGTCCCTGTGCTGTCGTTTGCTCCGCTGTCCAGGGACGTGTCTAGGTGGCAGGCGAGGGGGCGCTCGGGTCTATTTTTAAAGCTCTCTGGTTTTCTGACTGTTGCCAGGGAGAAGGGGGACAGAAGAGGAGCACAGCGAAAGGGAGGCCACCTCACACGTTGGGCCAGTGAGTCACTCAACAACTACTCACTGGGTCTACAGCCCAAATTAAGTGGCACCTGCCCACTGGCTCCGTCGCCCGAGTTGCCACCGTTTCCCCCTCGGCTAAGAGGGTGTCTGTTTCCTCTCGCGGCTCCTCAGTGGCCTGCTCTCCACCCAGAAGCTTCTCCAAGTGGGACCACACCCTCCATCCATAGACATGCCGGACAACAGGTCTGGAAGCCGAGCTCAGACAGTCGTTCACTGTGGGTATCCCTGGGGAGGGGGGAGGGGCACCCGACTATCTTTCCTATGTGGTTTGGATTTTATACAGTGGGCTGTATTTCCTTCACAATTTAAAAAAGGGTCTCAAATGTTTCGCGAGGTCCTTACAGTCTAAGAGGTCTTAATCTTGCATGAGAGTTCCAGACACTGAAAATTGCAGGAATGATGCTTGTTCCTTATGGCCTCAGGGACAGAAGCTGTTGTGGGGCGGGTGTGATTGGGAACTGAACCTTAGAGAGCGGGGTGGCAAGCAGAGCTGCCCGGAGATGACGGTCAGCTGGTGGCCAGCATGGTGGCGCTGGCCAGGGCAGGTGTTTGGGCAGAGGTCCTCTGCTGGACACGTTGCCCAGGACTTAGTGCCACCAACCCCTGCAGTTCTGTGACTCCAAGCGATGGGCCTCATGGCTAAGGGGATGTTCTCCAGGGCCCTCGACACTGTCTGCTTCCTTCACTTCTACCTCCGATTGCTATCGGACAAATACATTCCCAGAGCCTTCGCTTCTTGTGCCAGGAAGGTATGGGCAGTGGTCCTTCCGCGCGATAAACAGAACACACAAGATGCACAGGGAGCCAAACTGGGGACTAAACGTGGAGAGGGGACGGGACTCCTGGAAAGGTGACCAAGGGGAAGCAACAGCACAAGCACCTGCTAAGCGTTGCCTTCAGCCCTTCACTGTGACTCCACCCCAGGGTGCTCTCCGCTGCCTCCCGGTGGCTGGCTCTCTGGCTGCCAGGCTGCTCCCCTCAGCCCAGCACCCCTTTCCCAAGTAGCTCATGGTTCCGCTTCTGGAACAGAAGTCAAGCTGCTGTCCAAGGAGATGACATATCCCGGGAGATGTCATTATTCTTATTCTGGAATAAATAGAGATATTAGTCTGATTGGACAAGTGCTTTATGGAGCCTTCCTTGCTCCCTGCAGGCTCCGAGACCGCTACAAATCGGTCGAACCATGTTTTTATTTTTTCCCACCGCCTCAAGGCCATGCCATTTTTCTTTTTAATATACAGACCATGCCTTGCACAGAGTAAGTGCTCAATAAATATTTGTTGAATTGATTTTCCCGCTCGGAGATGTGGCAGAAAGACCCCCTTGCTTTATGCGCATAATTCTTGTGTGCGCTGTTGTTGAATTTCTTTCTCACGCCGGGGTAAGTCTCAGGGTCTGAGCTGAGTGTTGCCTGAATCAATAAAACAAGCGTGACTCAAGACTGAGGAAGGATTGTGGTGGGGAAGGGAGCCCCAAGGTGGTAAAAGGAGAATCATTCCAGTCCCGTGTGGACAGGGGATGAATTTGAGCCTCAGGCAGGAGTCAAGGTAAGAGCTGAGAGTGCACCTGAGGAGGCCCAGATGACAGATCAGAGAACAAAGTGGATGATGTGATGGGTCCAAGAGCCAGGGGTGGACCCTGAGGGGGCCGGGCAGACACCCTGGGCTGGCCTCCTGGTTCTGGGACACATGTCACTCTGGGCGGCTCATTAGATTCCACCCTCCCAGCCACAGCATCCTTGGTGAAACTCGGCAATGCTCAGGCCCTGGGAGGATTTAACGAGGGAGCTAATATATGCGATGACACCGTACACTGAAATGTGATGCAAAGAGAAGACCAGTTAGCAAGATGTGAAAGCATCTCGCGTCCTCGAAGAAGTCTTTAAAAAAAATTTTATTTATTAAAAAGATTTAAATTTTTCAATTTCTGTTGACATTCCATATTATATTAGTTTCAGGCATTCAGCATAGTGGCTAGACATTTATATAACTTATGAAGTGATCCTCCAATAATTCCAATTACTCCCCTCCCAACCCCCGCCCCCGCCACACTGTGCATGGTTATTGACTATAGTCCCTGTGCCGTGCTTTATGTTCCCTTGACGGGTTTGTAACTGCTGATCCGCACTCTCAACCCCTTCACCCTCTGGAAGGATTCTTTACAAGTGACCTTTGGCCTTCTCTTTCCTCTTGCCGTTTTGTTCACGGGGACCCAGCATCTCCGCGCGTGAGGGGTGTTGGCGTTCATGTGACCCGTTCCTGTCATGTTCTGGGCTGGGAAATGGGCTCAGAGAGATTCAGCCACACGCCGTCAAACCCACCACAGGTTGCCTGGATTGGACTCTCCTAATTTAAACTGGACTTTGTTCTCTACTCGTCTAGTGGACGCTTCACTTCAATCTCACATGTCACAGAAAGCACAGCCCACGCCGCTCAGTGTAGAGCAAAGGGGTTGAATTCCCGAGTGCGGGGCGGGGCGCCCATGCGCAGTCCTCAGGCCCGGTGCCTCCCTGACAGTCAGATTGTCCGGGAGCCCGGGCTGTGGCCAGGCTGCTTTCGAAAGGGTGACCTTCTGCAGGGTCGGGATTCCACTGGTCCGGGCAGGACAGAGAAGACGCAAAGACTCTGCCCCCGGGTGTCCTGCAGCCTCCTCACGCTCTCGCGCCCAGTTCCATTTCCCTGGGTTTCTTGGGTTTCTTGTGTACAGCCTGCTTCCTGCCACCCTCCGTGTTAGCTCATGGCTTCCACACAGCCCTGCCCCATCTCAGTGGCACATCAGTGAGCCTCCCTGCTTGGGCCCTGGTCTAGCTCACCAAACAGTACAAACACCAGGGATTTGAGATATATCCATGGCACGTGTATCACAGAGAGGTCATGTAGCAGAGCGATTCAAGAGCCAATCAGAGAAGAATTAAAACCGGTCCTGTGTAGGTATTTTAAAAAGATTAATAATGAGAAACCCAGAGAAAGATGGCTGCGTTCCGTTTTTGGGTTGTCCCTTTTTGAGAGCGGAGAAGGAGGAGGAGGGGAGCTGAGAGCCCAGGTATGACAGGGTGCCAGCGAGGGAGCCAGAGCCTCCTCATTTAGCAGACTTCCAAAGGCAGCGGCCTCCTCCCTCGCTGGGAGACAGTTCACCCTCCTGCCCCACAGCCTCCTAGCCTCCGTGCCTCTGCAACCCGCTGGCCCAGCTCAGCTGCCCCCTGCAGCTGTGCACCGTGACCCGCCTGCTGGGGCTCCAGACCTGCCCCGGGGTCCTGCCTGGTGAGCGAGTGGCCGCTTGACCTCCTCAGCTGTCTCCCCCGGCACTTCCTGACTCGGAAACCAGCCCCCCTGCTCTGCGGTGATGTCTCTTGATCCTGGCAAGCCTCTTCCTGGCTCCCCACATTAACGTCCTCCCTACAAAGACGGATGATGACAGTGCGATACAAGATATATTTTCCAAACCACCAAAGGCATCAAATAAATATATGAATGTGTGCATTTGTCATACAATACTGCTAATGACTGAATTAGAGCTGGCTTGGGAAGCAAGGATAAGCTACAGCAAACCCAGTAATTTGTGGCAGCCAGATGCTCGGGAGAGCGTGCTGGTGTGAGTCCTCACACGCGCCCCGGCTGTGGCGCTGCTGAAGTACATTTCACTTCCCTCGCTGGCAAAATGGCCTTCACAATCAAAATAATGCCCGTCCTATTTCCTTTACAAGGTTCTTGGGAGGATCAAAGAGCAGAAAGCTCTATGCAACCTGTAAAAAACACCCTGCAATTGCATACAAGATTATTAGTTCCATCATTAGCAGAGCGCCTGGCTGCAGCAAAGTGCTCACTAGACTTTCAACTGTCATTTGATTGTGAAAGGAAATGTCCCGTTTTTGTGACATTTCCTGCCTGACATGCTTATTTCCCTGCCTATGACCTGTCTCCCCTATTACACTCCAAGCTCCCCATAACAAAGAAACAGAATTTCCGGAGGGTGAGGCCCAGAAATCAGGATTTTAAAAAGATTCCCAGGGGATTCTAACGTGCAGCCGAGGTTGAGAACCACTGTCTTAGAAAGTGACCCGTTCATCTTAGAGATGAAAGCAGGGAGGGAAATGCTGGCATGAAGAAGAGGTTCGGGAGCTGCACGTGTCCAGCAGAGAGAGAAGATCTGCTCTAAATGTCTTCTAAAGGGCTGGTGCCATTTGTGTGGGAGGACCGAGACCTGCAGAGAGCTGGGGTTTGTTTCAGTTAAAGACATTTGAAAATGGGCTGGCTCAGAAGGTAGTGAGTTTCTTGTCAGGGGAGGTATTCAAGAAGAGGCCGGATGAATTTGTGGCACGAATGTTGTAGGTGGATGAGTGACTGGGCAAGATATAAGATGACCTCCATTTGGTCCTGTCTGTAGAAATCTAGAGACAAAGTCCAAACTAAATAATTGATATAAAAGAATAGGGAAAAGGGAAAGACAGGGAAGGGAAAGGGAGAGGAGGAGAAGAAATGGAGACCTCTGCCATTTTGCGTCTTTGAGAATCCTTTCCCTCCCCAATCCCTGGCCCGCTTTGGGGAACCTCAGACACGCCTCATACCCATCTCAGAACCAGAGACCCCCAGGCTCCTTCTTCAGCCAGACCGACGCCTCTCACGGGACACATGGCCTGGATCTCAGCCCTGAACCCCAGGCACCTCAGTCCTCAGTCACCTGTTATCAGACCTTCCGAAGTGTAGCTCTCACCTGTTCCTTTGGGATACGCAGACCACTGTTCGCTTATGCTGAGCTGGATTGGGCTTCTCATGCAGGACCTCAACGTACCCCTGCCCGGTGGGGATGGGTAGCCCTCTGCTATGCATTACATGTATGTGTCCCTCTCCCCAAATTCATATACTGAAGACCTGCCCCCAGTGTGACTGTATTTGGAGACGGGACCTCTAAGAACATGATGAAGGTTCAAGGAGGTCGTAAGGGTGGGCCCTGATTGGGTAAGCCAGGAAGAGTGTCCCCACCAGGAACGGAGTCTGCCAATAGCTTGATCTTCCACCCCCTCCCTTTCAGAGCTGTGAGGGATAAGTGACTGTGGTTGAAGCCGCCCCGTCTATGATATCGTGTTCGACCAGACCCGGCAGGCTCATGTACCTTCTTCTGGCCGAATGCACCTTCTCCGTAAAGTAACTTCCAGCAGGAGGCCTGGCCTGAACCTCCGATCTGCCACTTCCCGGCCGAGGGGCCTTGGCCATGTTACTTTTTTCTCTCTAAGCCTCAGTGTCATCAAGGAGGGATCGCAACAGCTGTTGCAGAGGGCTATTGCTAGGGTCTCAGGTTGGGTGTCCGGTGCGCAGTAAAATTTAACGTTAGAACGTGTTAGGTTTAGAGAAAGAGACCCTCGTCTCCAGACAAGAACACCTCTTGGTGTGGTCCTTTGGAAGAAAAACAACAATAGCCATAACATAAGCCACCTGCCCCAGCGGGGCTGCCTCCTCCGGACACTGAACTTGAAGTTCCCCTTGTTCGTCAGTTATCTTTTGGGTTCATGGCCCCCCAACACCAGCCTCTCCTGGGTCCCTAACATTCACTTCCAAGAGCTCTGCTGGAACAGTGAACCCTCCCGCTCTCCCGAGACCTGCAGACACAGGCAGCAATTCCAAGTGCAGAATTTCCAAGGAACGCTCACGGTCCAGGGGCCATAACTCATTCCTTGAGGCCACCCCACTGGGGTACCCCACTGAGGAGCCAACCCACCTGCTCGTCCCATGAGCCTTGGCAGCTCATTAGACCCAATCAGACACAGGGAGAGATTTATAGCTTATCTCAAAACGGCCATGTCAATGTCGATTCCAGGCAAACGGCCTGAGAGGGTACTCGGTGCCAAATTACAGGCCTCGCTTCTGAAGAGCAGCCGCCCGCGTGCTCGCCTCGAACCCTTCTCAGCGTGCTGTCTCTTCAGAGTGTGCACATCTGGACTTGAATCTTCAAGCAAGAAGTATACATTTTTCTCACCCTTGAAGAATGGCTCCCCAGGGACCCAGCAGTTCTGGCCAACCCAGACACTTCCCGCATCCTGACCTCAAACCAGCCCACATTCTCCAAGATAACAGAGAAAACCCTCCCACGTCTGCAAGCTGCTGTCAGCTAAGAATTCAGGCGTCCTTGCTTCATGCTGAGAGGAGGCTCTTAAACATATCACTGCCTGGGCTGAGCTTAGCAGAGAAGCGAGTAGAAAATGTGATTAACATGAAGCTATAAAACCTTGGAGCCATTAAAAAAAAAAAAAAAGGAAGAAGAAGAAGAAGGGAAAGAAGTTACGCATAAGTAATGGCTGTGTGAATGGCCACATCAAGCCACTTCCAAAAGTTCCATCTCACTGAACAGCAGTCATCGGGCTGGCCAAGTGGAAACCACCTCAAGGCATTCTGCCAGCAAGCCAGAGTGGCTGCTCAGGGACTCCGACCACAGTCCGAGTGCTGGTCCCAGGCACCCCTGCATTTGACTTAAAAATATACGAGGCCTCCTGCAGGCTAAGGGGTGGGGGGGGGTTGGCTCTCAATCAGTGTCACGAGCAGGTGTGATATAGGTTATAACTCATTTGTCTGAAAGGTAAAGCAATCATGCTGGGAAGAGGAAAGAGAGAAAACATATTGGAGATGTCTCCCTAATAAACACCACCATCTCCCTTGTATTTTGAAAGTGATTTCCTGAGTGAGAGAGACAGACACGGTTAAAGGGAAAACAAAGGCCACAACAGGGATGAACAAGACGAGAGCTGAGATGCTCTGCTTGCCCCGCGAGGGAGCCCGTGCCAGGAGGAAATTCGCCAGGTGGCTCCGGGATGGCACACAGTCCGGGGTCTTATGTTCTCGACAAGGACGTTTCATTGTGGTTATGCCAATTGAGGATGGATGCTAGTGGCCTGGGTAGGATGGATAAATCCATGAGCTCACATCCATACTATGAACCCACGAGTCCATACCACGAAATATGTGATGAATCCTTCAGTGGGCACATGATGAGGTAAAACAAATCCCACTTTTCACTGTTCAGACTCTCCCTTTAGGCCCAGCCCACTGGGATTGCTCACAGTTCACGGCCCTTTATTGGTTTTGCCTAGTTGGAGCCAGCGGGGGGTGAGGCACAGCATCCAGTCTTGATATCTCCAAGGCAGAGGTGTTGCCGAGGAGTCCCGTTTACAGAATGAGCGTTTGGGGCAGGAGTTGGGCAGGAGTGGGCCCTCACCTGACACTTGACCTTGATCTTGAATATCCAGCCTTTTGAAAGGCACCCAGTTGGTGGTCGTTTTGTTATAGAGCCCGAATGGGCTAAGCAGGCACTGTGGGTGGCGGCCTCAGCCTGTGGATTATGGGCATGGGCCACACTCATAAGCACAGGTCCAAGAACAGATGTGGTCACTGGAGCCTGGGAATTCTGTTACAGTGAGGAAGTCTGTTCCAGTCGAGAAGGAGGTCATTAATTAAGGAGAATTTAAAACGCTGATAAGAGCTAGGGCTAGTGTTCAGAGTGTTCGGCAACCTGGAGCCATCTATAAGCACAGGCAACGCCAAGGCTACTGAGGACGCTCACGTGTAAGTCAGACGTGTGCGAACCTCCACGTGAGCCTGGTGTAACGTGTTAGAAAAGTTCACAGAAGAAAAGGAGGACCGCCGGTGGCAGCCAGTAAGTTCAGGGCTGATGCCACCTGCACAGAAGACACCACGGGACTTTGTCAGGTTTCGGGTGTGGGGCCCAGAGGGGAACTGTGGTGACGGAGAAGCAGGTGGAGGGCTCTGGCCTCCATTTCCCCCCCTTTTTCCCCCCTCAGAAAGCAGAGAAGGCCTGGAGCCCAGGAACGTAGGACAAAGAAGGGCAGATACCACCTTGTTACGGGAGTGACTGACGGGTGGCCACGGGTGTGTGGAAAGAGAGGCTCGCCCACCGTGGAGGGTGGACAGGGACGATTGTTTGAATTCAGTTGGCAAATCCTCACATGTCCAAAACTAGGTCCTCCTGGCGTGAGGCTGTGTCTGACAGGCCCGGGCCTTTGCTGGTGATGACGAATGAAGTGCAGGAGCAAACACTTCCGAATGGCAGGCTCCTGGCTTTGCACTTCTCACAAGGCCCCTCACCAGCATGGCCAGCTTGGGAGCCTCTGAGCCTCAGTTTCCCCTGCTGTGAACTAGCCATGGAGTTGCTGGGAGGGTTACCTGGCACAGGAACAGGCTTTGAAAATTGTAATTCACCTCTGAAGTGTCCGTGAAGAGCGCTATGATGACACAGGAAGAAGCGAGCCTGGGGGTCTGGGGGCACTTCCTGGGAGAGGAAGGGGCGAGAGGATGGGAAGGCGTGTCTTGCTCCAGATGCCCGGAATCGCTGTGTAGGAGTTAAAATCGCCACGAAGGAGCGACCTGTGGAAAGACACACAAGAGGAGCTGTGGACAGAGAGGCTCAGGAGACGCAGGAAGTGCCCCCAAAAGTCTGCAAAGGGCAAAGAAGAAAAATGGCAGCCATGCACGTCAGGCTGCGGAGATCCGTGATTAAAGAAGAAAGGAGAGAATGAGTAACGAGCATTAAAGTTCTGCAGACAAGAAAGGGGGCAGGAGGAAGCCGCTCCAGTTCTTCCTGCCATTCATCCTTCATCACGCCGCGGGGAGGAGGCGGGGAGGCGGGGAGCTTTGAAGGACAAAACGGGCAAGTCAAAACCAAAGCACTAATGAGATAATGAGAGGTTAATAAGAGCGATTTCCAGATCTGTCAGACCGCATGGGTGTGACTAAGACTCACACACAATTTGGGGGTCCCTCTGAGATGCTACTGACAGAGGGGGAAGCAGGGGATTTCAGAATCATGAGCCCTGGAGGGGAAGGACCACGCTGGGTCAGATAGGTTAATTAAGGGTCTTTCTCCGGGCAAAGGTGTCTCACCGTCCAGAAAGGGGGAGCGCTGGAGAGGGAGCACACACTGGCCGAGCCTGAGGGTGGGTGTGCCCACACTCGCCTCCCGGGTCAGCGTCCCTGCTTGCTACCCTTGCAGCCTAGAGGTGCATGCCCCGTCCGTGCCATGTGATGTGTGCAAGGACTTTTATTACTGCCAGGCTGGTGTGTGGGCCGCAGTGTTATACGTGGTGGAAGCTGATAGGGTGACTCAGGGACTCGGATGTTCTCTGAAGACTGGAAGGAAACGTGAGACGTGGAAAATGATGGTTGTGACAGTCCCTGGGCTTCTGAAAAGTCACTCCTGCTTCTGGCCCCGTGCACCACCTGCTAACCATGTCTTCCTGGAAAGGAACTCAGCTGCTTAGTCTCATTGCCAAGTCTCAGTTTTCTCAGCTATAAAATGGGAATGATGTTACCTGCCTCAGAGGATGACACGAAGATCCCCTGACATAACAGGTGTGGCGCCGGGTTAGCCTCAGGAATGCGCTCAAGAAAGCGATTCCTTTCCTGTGCATGAAGGGAAACCCAGGTGCCCGCATGTCAATTAGAATCTTAGTCTGCAGCTGCCAAGACTGCGCCTAACGTTGTCATGTAGGCACTCATGGACGCTCAGAAGAGGCACATTACCCCTTTGTCCTGCTCCCATCTTCTGCCCAGGGGTGCCTTCTATAGACCAGGAGAGCCTAAAGCAGTGATGGCGAACCTTTTGAGCTCGGCGTGCCAGCATTTTGAAAAACCCTAACTTAACTCTGGTGCCGTGTCACATATAGAAATTTTTTGATATTTGCAACCATAGTAAAACAAAGACTTATATTTTTGATATTTATTTTATATATTTAAATGCCATTTAACAAAGAAAAATCAACCAAAAAAATGGGTTCACGTGTCACCTCTGACACGCATGTCATAGGTTCACCATCACTGGCCTAAACCCTTTAGAAGCTCATAATACACCACACCTTCCTGATACCACCAAACGCAGAGCATTGTCTTCTTTCTGAAGCGATTTTGCCTTGCAGTCGATGTTGATGGTTGACCTGGATCAACCCATATCAAATCACATACATATCAACAACTGTGTAACTCCATCTATTGAAAAAAAACCAGGTGAAACCTTGCTCCTTCATATCACCACTTGTTCCGATCAATGGCACACGCACTTTCTGAGCAGCACTTCAAAATGTACGAAGAAATGGAAAATTGGGTCTCTGGATGGTTTGCCTCAAAGCAAGAGAAGTTCTATTGGGACGCTATCCACAAATTACCTGAAAGATGGGGGAAGTGTGTAGCTAGGGATGGACATCACTTTGAATAGAGCACTTTTGATGTTTCTCTTGAAATTATCGTGTTTTCTTTGATTACAAAATCCGCATTATTAACCGGTACACCTGGTAGTGGCACTAATTTACACTGAGGGGTGGATGGGGCTTAACTCAGGAGTTATTTGCAGCCCAGGAGAACAGGGGAGGGGGGTGGAGGGTCCTGGGTGGGGTGCAGTGGTGGGTATGCAGTCACCAGGTTTGCGGGCGAGCACACACCTTTAGGAGCAGCATGTGTACTCCTCCCCCAAGAGAACCCCCTCTTCACCCCAAAACATCTCCCCGGGCTCCCAGGGGAGAGGATGAAGCACCGGATGTGAGACTCATTGGGGCCCCCAGTCTTTGGTGGCCTCCTTGTGGGTGAGGCTGTGCTGCCCCTGGACCTGGTCGAGCCCCCACTCCCACACCACCACCCTGGGCACAAACTCCGTACCTGACAAATGTGACGAGGACGCGCTGGCCGTGAGCTCGGCACTTTGTCCCTGCTCGGGCGCCTCTGACGTACAGCACGTGAGCTGCGAGACCCATTAGCTCCCCCCTGATCCCGGGGCTTGACGTTTTTCACTGAATTCATTTTAACCGACATTTATTGACTGTGTGCAAAGCTCTGGGCTCAGCATAGAAAAAAAGGTGAGCTCAGGGAACTCATGACAAGAACAAATCGGTAAGCCCCGGCTTCTCGCCCAGGGCAGCACTCAGGGCGGGTGGATGAACAGCCCGAGGGAGGGTCAGGGGGGCTGCAGAACTCATCCCGCAGGGCCAGGGGCCAGGGGCCAGGCAGTGGGTGCGCTGCTGGTGAGGGGGCACTTCAGAGAGCAGAAGAGGGACGATTGGATGTGGGCCTTTTTGGGAAAGGCCTTCAGACAGAGGGGACCTCGTGAGTAGAGGCATGGAGGGGTGGGTGTGGGCAGAGCCTGTGGCTGCTGGTGGAGAGACGCTGGAGAGGGCATTGGGGTCTGACTATGAAGGGCTTTGGTTAATGCTGGAACCCGAAGGCTAGAAGTGCGGGGCGTCAGGGTCCACGCGATCTCTCAGATTGCATGGGAATACCGGAGTGTGCATGCATTTTTAAAGAGGATTGTCTACACATTTCATCAGGATCCCAGTGAGATCTAGACTCATCACCGCTGATATAGACCATGGGGATATGTACCTATGAGAACATTTACTGTAGAGATTTTCCAAACATACCAGAGGTGGAGGGAATAATAAAAGGCTCAATGTCCCTCCTTCAACCTGACCAACTCATGGCCAGTCCTGCTTCAGCTGTGCCTTCTCCTCTCCTCACTCTCCTGGATTAATTTGACATTAATCCCAGACATCATATTGCTTCAATTGTAAATATCCAGTATGTGTCTCTACAGGATAAGGACTCCTTCAGAAAGTTTTTAACATAAGCACAATACCATAAAATCATCTAAAACGTTTAGCAATATTTTCTTCGTATCACCAAATGCCCAGTTATGTGTTCAGACTTCCCTATTTTTTTTTTTTAACAGTTTGCTTATTTGATTCAGGAGCCATAGGCTGCACATTGCTTTTGAAAGTGTCTTTTCATTCACAGGCTTCCATTCCATCTCTTTCCCCTGCAATTCCTGTTGTCGAAGAGCTCTGTCCTGTAGCATGTCCCAGTCTGTTTTTGCAGGCTGCGTGCCCAGGGCGTCATTTATCACGCGCCTCTCTCTGTGTTTCCTGTAAATTGGGAGAGCAGGAGATGTCATCAGATTCCAGTTGGATTCTTCTTTTTCTGAGATTCCTTCAAGAGGTTCATCTTTCTAAAATGAATGTCTGATTTTATGACTCAAGACTATCAGAAAATAATCCTGGCTACACATCCAAAAATTACAGTAATGGGTACTGTTGTGACCCACTAGAAAAGGAGGTGTGATATGCTCGCTCTCTCCCCCCCCCCCCCCCACTCCCACCACTGTGATTAAGCTGAGGAGGGAAGGTCTCTGTGGAGTCTGGGCAGCGACAGGGAGACCGGGAGGCAGGAAGGCCAGTGGGGCAGCTCTGCAGAGGCCCTAGGGAGCTGCTGCCCTCCAGCCCCCGATGGTCTCCTGGAGACGGGGTGCCTCTGTGGGCCTTTGCTGAAGGCCCCCTGGAGCTGCGGGCGTCCCTCGGAAGCTACAGGCTTGTTTTTGTGACCTGAGGAACTTGACAGCCACCAGAGGGCCGGGAAGCAACTAAATTCAGCAAAATAAATGAGCCACTTTTACAGATATGTTTGCTTACTCTGTCTCCGCTTTGCTGGTGAATTAGATTTCCAGCCTGTTGCCCCTCCCAAGGAACACAGAACCCACAGAGGTGAGGAGGTGGGGAAATGCCTGGGGCACAGGAGGACCTGCCAGTGGCTTGGTGTGCGTTTTAAAGGAGAAAAACAACAGCTGTTTTTTTAGTGGCAAATGCTTAAACAGTGAAAACGCCCCAGATTGCAATATCTAATCTTCCCAAAAGGTACAAGGTACTTAATGTTTCAAAATGGTTTTAAATGTCTTTAGTGCCCCCAAATATTCTTGTTGTCTCTCTGCCCATCGGAGTCTTCTGAAAATGCAGGGGGTGGGGGTGGGGAGGGAGTGGGAGAAAGAGAGAGAGAGAGAGAGAGAGAGGATATAACACCTTCTTTTCAAATGGGTACACATAAAAGTACCCATTAATGAAATTTTTGGATGTGTAACTAGGCTTATTTTCTGATAGTCTTGAGTCATGAAATCAAACATTTATTTTAGAAAACATTTTGATTCCAAGATGTAATAAAATCATATTGGATGCTGTGAAACATATTACAGCATGCTTTTAGAGGAAAATGATACACTTTGGATAACTCTTAAGGATCTCAACTATTCAAAATAGACTATAAAATGCAAATAAAAATGTACTTGGATTATATTTTGAATTTTGGCACAACACCGTAGAGGGCTGCAGTAGCAACAAGAATGGGAGCTGAGTTGAACAGACCCCACAGGGCCCATCAACCACTGCGACACCCGCGCCCCCAGTCCTGCAGCTTTGTTTGGTGCAGAGTAATGCCGATGGCTCCTCAGCGTCCATTTCTGAGTTTTGAGGAGGCTGATTTAAGGCCCCCATGGAGGTTGCTGTGGCATGGAGAGAGCAGAGAAGTAGAGAGGCCCAGCCCTGACTTGCAAGCCCAGGAGACTTCTGGACGTAGGTAGTTAAAGAGGGGAAAGGAAGGACCCTGTAGGCCAGTGGTTCTCAACCTTCTGGCCCTTTAAATACAGTGCCTCATGTTGTGACCCAACCATAAAATTATTTTCGTTGCTATTTCATAACTGTAATGTTGCTACTGTTATGAATCGTAATGTAAATATCTGATATGCAGGATGGTCTTAGGCGACCCCTGTGAAAGGGTCGTTCGACCGCCAAAAGGGTCGCGACCCACAGGTTGAGAACCGCTGCTGTAGGCCAATGAGACACATTTAGAACTTGATTATCACTTCCTTGGCTGGGTGACCTTGGACATGATGTTTAACCTTTATTTTTGTTCCTTTGTCAATAAATGGGTATGAGACTCTCTTGTTTCTAATACTCAATAAGTGGGAATTAGAAATAATGAGTAGGAATATTGGCTATATGTCAGGAACCAAGTAGTTGCCCAAGAAACGATAGCTCTTATTATTACCAGAACCCACAAAACAGTAAATCCATAATAGAGGAATAAATTAGTTATTACTTGCAGATGAGGGAATATTCTGTAATCTCCTTTTGTTATTCAGTAGAGATAATATCATGGAATTTCCCTGATGTATGAATATGGAAAGTCTGTGGTGTGGTAACCAGTTTCCAAGACAATGTGATGAATATCCTGGTCTTCGTAACCAGAAGGAAATGAGCAGTCCCTTTCCACGTTGTAACAGGATTGGCCTGTGTGGCCAATAAAATATGGAGAAATAATAGTAAGTCATTTCTGAGATTAGGCCATCATACATATTGTGTCCACATGCAAATAATTGAAGTGGGATCCTTATCTTACCCCATACGCAAGAATTTACACAGAATGGATCAAAGGCCTGCATGTAAGGATTAGAACTATAAAACGCTTAGAAGTAAAAAGAGGAAAAATCTTTATGACCTTGAATTAGGCAATGGTTTCTTAGATAGGACATGCAAAGCACAAAGAGCAAATGAAAAAGTAGGTAAACTGGGCACCATCAACATTAAGACTTTTGTGCTTTGAGACCAAAGTTTTGATCAAGAAAGTGAAAAGAAAACCCACAGAAGGAGAGATAAAATTTTGCCGGTTATAATTGCTAAGGGTCTTGGTTCTAGAATATATAAAGAACCCTTACAACTCAATAATAAAAAGACAAATACCATATTTAAAAATTGGACAAAGGATCTGAATAGACATTTTTCCAAAGAAGATACACAAATGGTTAATAAACACAAGAAAAGATGCTCAAGTTACTGACGATGAGGGGAATACAAATCAAAGCCACAAGATCCCACTTCACACCCATCAGGATGGCTACCATTAGAAAGATAGGTAATCACAGATGTTTGAGGGGATGTGGAGGAGTTAGAACCCTGATACGTTGCTGGTGGGAATGTAAAATGGTCCAGCTACTTTGAGAAATAGTCTGGCAGTTCTCAAAATGTGAAACGGTTACCATATGATTGAGCAATCCCACTTGTTGGTACATACTCAAAAGAAATAAAAAATGTCAACACAAAAACTGGCACATGAATGTTCATAGCAATATTATTCATAATAACCCAAACTGAAAACAACCCAAATATCTATTAATATTAAAAGTATTCACATACCACATAACCAAGTACTTACCGGCCAACTTAAAAAATAGAATATTACTCTTGTATGCCCTTCCCCGTGGAATTCCCCTCCCTCCTTCAAAAGGAAATTATGAATTTTATGTTAATAATTTCCTTACTTTTTTTTCTATCTGCCATATTTTAAGCTTTTTGTTTGCTCCTTTGCTCATCCTGGCAAGACTAACCAATTTTTCAGGTTTCTGGATGAGAAATCCTGACAGGAAAAATATAATACTGGTCTTCCCTCTCCCGTGATCACCCTAAGTAACATGGCCTGTGGAATGGTCATGGACCATTAAAGATCAAAGGGACTTTAAATATCATCTAACCCTGAGATGTAAAGAGAGGGCAGGATGCTGCCATTCCTGCACTCATGCAGACATCACTAATCAATCACAGCATTCTTTCATACTGACCTGTCTTGACCTAGGCCAAAAAGTTTCTTTGTTGTTAAATTATAGCCATTCCTCATGATCTAACTCTAGCTTTTCTCCTCTAGAAGTCCATACAGCAACATTCAAGTCCCACTTATTTCTCCACTAACTGCTTTGAACTTAACTTTTCTGGACCTGGTTGGCATGGGTTCCAGGACACAACTTGTAAGCTACTTTAGGGCAGGGGTCTCAGCCTGATCTTATAGACCTCAGAGTACCTAGCCCAACCTAGGGCTATAGTTGGCACTTCATTAATACCCACTAATTCATCTGCTGAGATCATGTTCAGCCAGTCCCTGAGGGGGTCTCTGGTGACTTGAAAGCCAGAGACCAAATACTCCAGGGTCATGCCGTTGGAGGAGTGGCCAGTTCACTCACAGTATCCACAGGTCTTGTCCTAAAAACTATCTACTTAGCTTTCTTATGTCCCAAATTCCCGACTTCCCCAGACGGTGACCTTATGGCCCATCTCCCTGCTTCTGGCCGTCTCTTGCCCCATCAGCCCTAGCATGACTGCTGTGATTGGATGTGTACCCCGAACCTCCTTCCGGCCAGGCTTCCATTTCTCTTCTGGGCAACTGCCTCGTTTGGCCCAGCCTATCTCTCCTGGGTGAGGCCCCATGGAGTTGGCCTGGCAAACTACACATCAGGGACTTTCCTCTCCAGGGTCCATTTCTTTATCCTAGAGCATGAATTTAACTTAATTTCCAGAAAGTTTTCCTTCAAAATTTCACTCTTGGCCATGATTTTGAGGCATCCGAGAAGCAAATCTACAGGATACAAGACAACTGATGAATAAAAGTTCCAATATTGTCAGCCACCTTGTTGTTTCGAAGGATTCTAACATGGACAAAGCTGTGGGACCAATGAGAGGCTGACTCTTAAATGCTGCACAGTTGAGGGATCAATGACAGTTGGAAGTAAGTTGCCTGATGACTTTAGTCTGTGTCAGCGGAGGCTGGCTGTGTCAGCTGGACCACCTCTGTCCCCTCCCATGATCTCTTACCCTCCACCAGGCTAGCACCAGCTTGTCCACATAGTGGCAGGGATCCAGGAGCAGCAAGAGGGCAAGCCCCAATATGCAAGCACTTCTCAAGCCTCTGTGTCACATTTGCTACTGTCCAGACGGCAAGGAAAGTCACATGGCCAAGCCCAGACCAGAGTGGAAGAACATTTCCACAGGGAGTGGAGACAGGGAACAAATCGTCTTTCAATGCCATCTACTAACCATAGAAAGGGAAGTAATGTTTATTAAGCACCTACTATATGCCAGGGACTGTGCCAGAGGCGTTCCTTTGGACCTTAGTTAATCATCACAGTTCTTGGAAGCACTAGTGTCTCTACTTAAGGCAGTGGTTCTCAACCTTCTGGCCCTTTAAATACAGTTCCTCATGTTGTGACCCCCAACCATAAAATTATTTTTGTTGCTACTTCATAACTGTAATGTTGCTTCTGTTATGAATCATAATGTAAATATCTGATATGCAGGATGGTCTTAGGCGACCCCTGTGAAAGGGTCGTTCTACCCCCAAAGGGGTCGCGACCCACAGGTTGAGAATTGCTGACTTAAGGATAGGAGTAATCGCTCTGAGACACTGAGTCGCTTGCCCATGAAGTTAGCAATAGGGAGCTGAGATTCAAACTGGTGCAGCTGGAGAGCTGGGTGGGACCTGCCCCTCTGAGGGAAATAGAAGTTAATCACAGTGGGAATGTGCCATGGGACCACCCAGAGTCCGCCTGAATCAAGCACAAGAATGAGCTCCCAAAGTAGGTCCTGCTCCTCACCTTACAGGGCACAGCCTCTCTCCGGGCAGACCTTAGTCACAGGCAGCAATTTCCACTGGTGCCCATGGCTCTCTACCCCTCACCATTGCAGATGACGAGAACAAGGTGGGGAGAAGGGAAGCCATGTGCCCTTTGGGACCAACATCCCAGAGCTGATGGACTCAGCAAAGGGGCATCTGAGGACCTCTTCTCTCTTGCCCCTGCCTAAGCCCAGCGTTGCTCTCTGAGGGCTCAGAGGTCACAGAAACTCTTTTCCACACTTTTAGACAAGATAGATAGATAGATAGATAGATAGATAGATAGATAGATAGATATAACAACTAGAGGCCTGTGCATGAAATTCGTGCACTAGGGGGTCCCTCAGCCTGGCCTGCCCCCTCTCGCAGTCCGGGACCCCTTGCTCCTTACTGCCCGCCTGCTCGCTCCTGCCACCACCGCTGTGCTCGCCAGTGATGAGCCCGGCTTCTGGCTGAGCGGCGCTCCCCCTGTGGGAGCACACTGACCACCAGGGGGCAGCTCCTGCGTTGAGCATCTGCTCCCTGGTGGTCAGTGCACATCATAGTGACAGGTCGTTCTGGCCGTAAAGGTCACTCAGGCTTTTATTATATAGATTTTGGAAGCGCTAGGTTAAAGATGTGTCTCTAGATGGGCCTCATAGAAGGCCTGCTTCAGACAGCTCTCATTTGCTGTGAAATCCCAGACAGCTTATTGATGTGACCCAAACTGTAGTGCCCACGTGGGCACCTGCATCTGAGCAGTAATGCAGATGGACTAGTGATCCGAAGTGACTTCTGGCTCAGAACAAAGGGACTTCTGTCATTCTGGCAGGAGAGACTCCTGCTTGGGAGGCTATTGGAAGCTGCATGGAATCAAGTCAAAGACCATATGTTTGTAAAAATGCTATTTTCAACTTCGGTGGAAACAGACTCAGACGGAAGGAGGCAGAGCGAAGAGGACAGAGCGTGAACTGCTTGCAGCAACCCAAACAGGCAGCACCGACTGAGAGCAGCCCTGGCTTTGCCTCCACATTTCAAAAGCCTGAGTCAGGCCCTGAACTCCCAGCCCCCTGTTGACTTCCCGAAGCCTAATTACAGCTCGGGGACCAGCACGTCCCTCTGGGTAACACAGAGGCCCGCACGCAGCCCCGATGACCCCTCTTTCCACACTCACGGCCTGAAACAGGAGACAGATGCACAACAGGAAAGGGTTGTTCGGCCCAAACACACCACCTGACCCGGAGCCAGCCTGACATAGCCGGAATTTCCGACTTCACCTTAACCCACCCTCCGCCTGTTCACAAGCTCACTGCCCTCTTTCTCCCCAATGAAAGGGGACGGTTGTCCTGCTCGGTGCCCGGGGTGCCGGTGTGTTTGCTCTTCTTTGTGGCGAATATTTCTGGGCCTGTCCTCTCTCCTCGCAAAGTGTCCAGGACAAAGCTCCCCTTACAGATCAAGGAGGAACTGGGGCTCCTGTCCTAGTCCCACTTTCTTCCCCAGGATAAACAGTGTCACCCTCGGCTTTATGAGTTTCTTCCTTATTCTTATTTATCTTAGACGGCTTTTTTTTTTTAAGTGGCCTGACGTCTCTTGACCTAGAGATAAAAGCATCATTCAACGTGTCCCGTTGCCTGTAACTCACTGAACTTGCTGTTCAGTCAAGGCCTCGGCAGAGACTAGATTCAAACTCAGATTTTTGACTTTGACTCCAAGGCTCTGCCTTTAGGCGATGCTGCGTCCCGAAGAGGGAGGGAGGGGAGAAAGAGGACACGGGGAACAGAGGGGAAGTGGAGTTGATCGACTCCTCGCCGGTTGCAGGCAACAACACGGATTCTAGCTGGCTTGGGTGGCAGAGGGCAGATGGCCTCAGAATCCAGGGGAACGTAGGAGAACTGGGCTTGGAAAAGGCCACGGACCAGAGTGGGATAGAGTCTGGCAGGAGAAACGAATTACTCACTTCCTTGGGGCTCTGCCCCTGGAATGAATTTGCTCCAGTGATTTCCTCCTCACTCTGCGGGAGTCCCGGGCTACATGTGCTCCCCGAAGCCTTGGGAGAGAAGAGACGACACACACGGGGGGAGAGACAGCTAACGCTCCAAATGCTGTGAGCAAATGAAGGGGAAATGGATGCTGAGTGCCCACAGAGCAAATTACTGCTATGTCAGAACTTTCTAGGTCTGGGGGGACTACGTTTCTGGCCACCCCAGACTGCATTAGGGCTGAGGCAGGACCCTGAAGTCTGAGCCTTATTCATGCCACTGACATGACCACCATCATCACCACCATCTTCTTCCAGCGGAGATGGGCTGGGCCCCACATCCTCCAAAGCTGGTTGCTGGGAGGCAGCGTTCTCCCGCTCAGGAATGAGTCCTCACCCATAAACTTACAAGATTCCACTGTAAAGCTGAAGACCAATCAGCAGCTTCCACTCAAAAGTGTAGACACGCCGTTTTACAATGACCACACATAATGCAGTGGCCTTTATAGTCCAACAACGAGTTGGAAGTCGAACACCATTTACCAGCTATAAGACTGAGGAAATACCCATCTGTTCTCTGAGTCTCAGTGTGTTCTGCTATAAAATGTGAGGATCATAACGTGTGCTCACTCTGTCTCCATCTCCGTGTTGTTCTAGCAAATGGAACAAAAACCGTCAGAAATTTGTGGGCTGTGGTCTACATGCAGATGCAGGGGGCATTGCCATAGCTTTCATTATTATCAAGTGAGGTCAGGCTGCTCAGAGTAAGTGGATGGAGGCAGGAAACACAGCTGCAAACCACAGTAATGGAGTGGAGTTGGGAGGAGTGGAGAATGGGAGCGTGGAGGATGCCATCACTTGGACTTTCAGATTCTTCTCAACTTCAAGCAGTGTGAGCAGATGAGGCTCCTCTAGATTCCGTCGGACATCCCCAGGCCAAATGGCCCGGGAGCAGAGTTATAAATTCCACCGGGAATGTTCAAAGCTCTGCTTTAAGCTTTATCTCCTGTACTGAGAACCCAACCGCTAAGCCCTTCCTGGCAAGTAAGCTCCTTGAGGCAGAGCATTAACGAAGCTGGGTTGCCTCCAAGCTTCCCTGCTCTGCCTTTCATGGGTTGGCATCACACAGAGATGGAACCTGATGAAACGCACCCTCTCCCGCCCCTGCCGGTGTCTCCGTGGCCGCCCTTCCTGCAGCTGTGCTCCAACACGAGCATTTCAATCGTCGCTCGCTAATAGCTGCACCCCCCACTCCTCCGGGAAGAGACGCACGCCTCTCCGCTCACATGCCCCACTTCAAGCCATCTGCACGCACTCGGGGCACTTGCCACCTGACATCTTGGCGTTCAGAACATCTAAAGCCTCTGGAATCTCATATTTATGCCCCCGGAACGTGAAGCGGAAAGGCCAGCCCTCTCGTGTCTGTATTCTCAGTGTTTCACACAGGCCCACGGAGCTGGTCTGTCACAAGATGGGCTTGGTCTTCTATCAGTCTTTTGGCTAATTTCGCATTGTCTTCCTCATCCTTGACCCTCAGTGATTATGGCAGACCTTCTCTTCTTAAAACCCGACTCCCACTCCTGCCTTTACTGCTTACTTACTTCCGGAGGCTTCTGAGGTTACGGACTCTGTTATTTCCTGCTGTGGCCCCAGCACCCAGCACCCAGCACAGTGCCTGATCCACTGCAGGTGCTCAGAGGGTGCGAAATGGATGAGTGCCTGCATGTCAGAGCCCTCCGAGGCTGCTGTGAGAGAAACTGCCCCCATCGAAGTCAAAACTAAGCTTTATTGAGCAGCGTGCTGGACAGGCCTCTGTCCGCCGGGTCTCCCCACTTTGGGAATTGAAATCATCTTTGCTGCAGTCACTTGGGGGACCCTTCAGGACGGATTTACAATATAATGATATCCAGTCGGGTTTTACTGTAGGGCTTCTAAGAACAACAGAAGAATTGAAACTGTCTACACCTACACTATGGAACGAGCATTAGAGGCAGTTGACTGTAAAGTAAACTTAAGCATAATTATACCCTGTGAACCACAGAGCCACAGCGGGATTCTGGTACTAATTTCCCATCACTCCTCGCCGAGGATCAGTGAAAATCCTCCGCCAAGTGTGGCTCAGGAAGTGTCTCTGTTGTCATCTGGGTTGGATTTATCATCTGTGTGCCTTCAATCCTCTCCCTCCAGCTTCCAGCATGTTCCGCCCCACACTGGCCGTTCCTTGTACCTGGATCCTTCACGCCAGGACCTGGGTCTTGCGCAGACTCCTTATGTTATGTTTGCAATTCTACATAATTCAGATGTTAAACTAAAAAGGTGAAAGTGGAAAGGTGTGAATAAAGGCTCCCAGAACATCAGTGTCAGAAGCGACATTCAACATTATTGAGGCTGGCGATGGTTTTGCCTCAAGCGCCAGGCCAATCAATGTCACGTCCAGGCTTCACCATAGAACATGTAGCGACCATTTGGTGATTTGGCCTCAGGCCAAGGACGAGGAGTGGTGGGCCATAGGCCACACGTGTGCTTGCTTGCAGGAAGGCAGGGATGTTGTAGGGAGGAGGGGAGGGCAGGATTTAAGTTGAAAACAGCACAGGTATTTTAGGAAACTGGAGATCTGATGGCAGAAATAGTCTTCTTTTACTCAATATCACTTTTCAACCCAACAGGGCTAGTAGCCAAGTGAAAAATAGTATCATAAATGCCTGACTGGTATGGGGCAAATTGTAAATTTTAATTTAAGACATTGTAATTTAAAGTTGACAACACATGATGACACAGAAAGATGTAACAAAGGGTTATAAAATAAATTATTGATCATTAATAAAAAATAAACCTATAGGATTAAAAGAGATAATAGAACTTGTAAGTTACCTGGCCCTCTGAATGTTAATGCTAGCAGTAAAACACAAAATTCCTAATTTAAAAATTCCAAACCTAAAACTAAAATGTCCAATGATGGGAACTAAGTACATGAAGGTTTATATACCTAATGGACTATTATGCACCTATTCAACATTATGAATATTATAAATGAAGGATGTAAAGAAACGTTGGGGAATGCTTGTTACGACTCCAAGTAAAGCCATAATTTTGTAAACACAAGACAATCACAACTAGGAAAAAAATTGCTTCATTGAAAAAAAGTCCTCTAGTTCTTTCTGTGGTAAGAAAGGGTTAATGTCATTATAGCTCTCTTGTGTTTTCATCTACTTATTAGGCATCACAATATTAACAGCATTGTACTCAAGAGCTGGAATCATGGGTGATTCTTTTTAAATCCTCACCCAAGGATATGTTTATTGATTTTAGAGAGAGGAACAGAGAGAGAGAAAGAAAGCAAGAGACATCATGTGAAAGAGAAACATCAATTGGTTGCTTCCTGTAGGCACCCTGACCGGGGATTGAACCTACAACCTAGGTATGTGCTCTGACCAGGAATCGAACTGGCAGCCTGTTGGTGTACTGGACGATGCTCCAACCAGCTGAGCCACTCGGGCAGGGCTCATGGGGGATGTTTGTTCGTTTTATTACATCATCCCTTCTTGTTTAGTGTAGCAATATTAGAAAATAAATAAACAAAAGTAAAATAAAATAAAAACATTTACAATTCTATCCTGGATAGATAACATTTTGGTGTTATCCTTCCAGATGTTTTAATAGACATGTATATATCTTTATTTTATAAAATTAGGATCATACTCAGCATCCAGGGACTATTAAAACCACCGACCTTTCGCGGGCTGGTGCCACCTGGCCTGGGGGGACAGGGGGCTGCCTCTCTCCTCCACGTGGAAGTTCACGGGCAGTCAGATCATAGAGTCTGTAACTCAACCTCAACCAAGTCTGTATGTTGCATCTATAAGGAGACTTTAAACATAAAAGCAAGAAAATGTGCAACCTCCCCAGTTTCTGCAGAGGCAGCCCTTCTCGGGCGATCTGATGAGCTCTTTGCTTTTGTCCTAGAAGAAACCAATGAAGGGCAGGGTGGCTCAGCGAACCTCTTGCCCTTTGCCAAATGGGGTGTGGAGAGGAAAATGTCAAGTGGTCCTGCTGGAAGCACCTGGCCAAGATCATCATCCTCAGGGAGGAGGGGCGGGGTGCCCGCCAGGCCTCTCCCGCCCACCTGGTGCCCAGACACAGGCACTGACATCATGCCACCCTCTCCATGCCCAAGCTGTGTGCCCACCAGGGGAGGGAGGCCCCAGAGCTCTCCCATGTTGCTGTGGAAGAGGCAGGAAGGACACAGTGCAGATAATGAGGATGAACTGTGTGTGTGTGTGAGTGTGTGTGTGTGTGTGAGTGTGTGTGTGTGTGTGTGTGTGTGTGTGTGTGTTTCCCTTCTCTTTCATCCCCAACCAGCTGCAGGGAGAGCATGAGAGAAAAGATACCCAGCCCCCCAGGGGACTATGAGCCACTTGGGGTCCTGTATTAGTTTCCTGGGGCTGGTATAAGAAAGTACACAAACTGGGCGGCTTAAAGCAACAGAAATGTATTTTCTCACAGTGCTGGAGGCTCAAAGAGTTTTTAAAAAGGGGGGGGGGGGTGGTCAGCAGGGCCCTGCTCACTCATCTGTGCCTCTCCCAGCATCTGGTAGCCCAGGTGCCCCTTGGCTGGTGGCGTCACAACTCAGCTCCACAAGCACAGCTTTGCTGAAGCCATTTAAGTTCTTTGGGCCCTGGTTGTCTCATTTTCTAAATGAGCTGAAGCCGGGACTTGCATGGTGTTGACCGGACATCGCGGTGAGAACGAAGTCTCGTACGGATGGCGATGACCAAGGAGGGCGAATCTTCCCTTCGCTCCTACAGATGACTCACGCAGTCCGTGGACCTTCCCCTTCACACAGTCCAAGGTACTGCCAGTGGCCCACAAACATGTGGGCTCATAAACTAAAATTAGTGTCCCCCTGGTTTACCAAGGACTCAGTTTTGTTATTCCACACCTACTGTCCACAGGTGGAATTTCTCCAGCTTTTGGAAGGATGGTTTTTAGTTAGTTCTTCAGGAGTTGGTAAGAGCTGTTGTGGTTTCTGATCGCTGTCATTCGTACTGTTTATTTATAAATTGCTATTGATTTTGTGCCCTCGTTACCCATTTTAGTCTGATGAGAGATTGTGGGTTGTCCTGAGAGGGTATTTTTGGCCCATAAATTGACCACTATCTCCATGTTATATATAAATGAATTACAGTTCAATAAGTAGTCACTCATGTGCTCCTATTGCTAAAGGAGATATAGATTGAATCCCTTACAGTTTGTTCATATGGTAGAGTGGCCAACCCTACCAGTTTGCTCACAACTGAGGGTTTTGCCAGGATGCAAAAATTTTAGTGCCAAAACCAGGAAAATGTGGGCAGCCTGGCACCAATGGTCACTGTGCTATTTAGGGACCCTTCATTGGCGGCTGGCTTGCCTGTGCTATCCTAATAAATCCTTGTGCTAGTCTAATAACTTTCATCTTACAAGCAAGGCTAGTATAATAAAATCAGCAGGGTTACTTTTGAGACCATAGACCATCCTATCTAATAAAAGAGTAATATGCAAATTGACCATCACTCCAACACACAAGATGGCCGCCCCCATGTGGTCAAAGATGGCCACCACAAGATGGTCAGCAGGGGAGGGCAGTTGGGAGGGATAAGGCCTGAAAGGGAGGGCAGTTGGAGGGGAGCAGGCCTGCAGGGGAGGGCAGTTGAGGGGGACCAGGCCTGCAGGGGAGGGCAGTTGGGGGGGGACCCAGGCCAGCAGAGGAGCAGTTAGGCATCGATTAGGCTGGCAGGGGAGTGGTTAGGGAGTGATCAGGCTGGCAGGCAGAAGCAGTTAGGGCCAATCAGGCAGTCAGGCAGGCGAGCGGTTGGGAGCCAGCAGTCCTGGATTGTGAGAGGGATGTCTGACTTCCACTGATGGGGCCTAAACGGGCAGTTGGACATCCCTTGAGGGGTTCCAGATTGGAGAGGGTGAAGGCTGGGCTGAGGGACACCCCCCCCTCCTGCATGAATTTCGTGCACCGGGCCTCTAGTTCATTTATAATGTAAAATCAAGTGTATTATGTGAAGTTCTTTGCTTGTAACACTAATAGAAAGATGTGTATGTTGAAGTTCAACAAGTTCAGTGTGACATATTCATTTGGTTCCTCTGCAATTCTCACCTCCTTCCTCTACACCCCATCTCCCTAGTGATCAAGCTCAGGAGAGGTGTTTTGGCCCCCACCCAGGTGGGTATAGTCAAAAAGGTTTAGGGATCCGGTTAAAGGATTTATAAGAATGTCCCTCCTCCCTCCAACCCCCTGCAGCCTATGGTTGCAAGCCCACCTGAGCTTAGTTCAAGGTTGTAAACAAATGCAGATTGAGAATCCCCACCTCGCAGAGCCTCCTGGAGGTCCTTCCTGGGAGTTATCCGAAGGTGGGTAATTCTCCTCGCCTTCCCTTTGGGAGATTTTGGTATTGCTTCACCCTCCTTTGACTAGCATCCACTATGGATTCTCTCGTTTGGCTCCACCGTTTCACAGCAAGGGGGCGGGGAGGCCGGAGAGCTGCCATCTACTCCAATGTCCATCTTCAGCAGGTCAGCACTTGGACTAGGGGCTTTGGGATTTGGGTCTAATGTGACTTAGTCCTCACAACAACTCTATGAAGTATAACCGATCCTACTTTGTACACCAGGAGCCCGAGTTGAAGTCCAAGCTGGCCTTCTGTGGCCCGAGTGTGCTCACACCTGGAGTCCCCACCATGACCCACAGCCTCTGAGGTCCCAAAGCACCCAGTGCTCCACTCACCTGAACAGAGGTCACTTTCAAATGGTGAAAGGAGCAGAAGCCTCAAAAAGCTCAAACAAACAAGAGGCTGACAATTTAAGAATAAAACCAACATGCACTGGGCCAGGAATGGAAGCGCCTGGTGGGTCCCCCCTCAGAGCTCATTGCCCTAGTTTACCCCACTTCCTGGCGACCCCTCCCCTGCCGCTCAGGTTGCATTTAGGGCTTCGTTTGCTCGTGGGGTATTGTGGCCACCGTGAAGTGGGAGGCAGCTCCCCCCTCACACACCATCTCTTTTTGAGTCCTCTGTGGGTAGAAACAAACACTTTTCTGCCTTGTATTTCCAGAGGAGCTGGGGTAGGAACTATGTTGTGACTGATTCCTGCTTAGCCACTCGGTTATTCTGTCCCCTTGGCAGGGGTCGGACACGCAGCATTCCAGACAGGGTTCGTGGTGGGATTGGTATTTGTTTTACTGCTAATCCCACTTACGTGGAATTAATTTACTCCACTATTATAACTCTCCTTGCTTCCTGCCTGACGGGCTCCTATAATTTACACCTGACTGCTCCATTATGCTCTGCTTCCAGGGCTAAGGGTTGGGAGCTGGGGCTCGGGTGACTCGCTGGAGAAGGTCATTTCTACAGAAGAGAGGTTTTCTCATTATAGCCTGAGCGGGGTTACTATAAAAGCAGCAGTGGTGAGTTTTTCTCTCTCCCTAATAGCCAGTGCCCTTTAGGCCAGCCCTTTCTAAGGAAGTTTGTTTACTATAATTAAACTTCTCCTTAATCCCAAACACGGGCGGCTCCAGTCTGTTCAGCGTGCAGACGAGCCTCTGGCCGCTCCGGTGGAAGCCCAGCCCGGCTCTCACCTGCCCGTCCTTGATGAAATGCAGCTCGGCGGCTCTCGGGCCGTTACTCACAAGGTTTGACAAACACCTCTGACAAAGAGCAGAGGCTGCCAGCTGGGCCAGGGTCTCTCTCCTTCCTTGTAGGCGAACAAGGGGCCCCTGGCATTGAGGCTGCAGGGGACAGGGCTCTTCTACGGAAGGCCTCCTGCTGACACCCCACAGTGAGCTCTTGGCCGGGCAGACAGTGGCGGGGGCGGGGGTTCGGGGGATCGGTGACCTAAAGATCTGGTTTAGCCTCCTGGAGGCGCTGTCCCATTCCTCACGCGCCTCCATGCCTGAACTCGTTTGTGTGCCTTGGGAGGGAGTCGAGAAGGGGTGAGGGCAGCCCCAAAGCTTTCCTGGGACGGTCTCTTTCAACACCGTGCAGTGACCACTTAAGCAAGTTAAGGGGCTGGATGTGTAAAATCCCCAGCGTCTCCTCACACTCCTCATTGGCTGTGGAAGGAAGCCCACGTTAGCCGGGCACTGGGGTTCTCAGCAGCGGGAGCCTGTTGTCCCACTATTTCTGATCATTGCTTTTCACTGACCCTCTTCCCACCCAGCTGTGCCCTCCTGATCTCTCCGCCCGTCCCCACCCCCTGCCTTTGCCAGGCGGTGCCCTGGAGGAACTAGGTGCCCTCTTCATCCTTCACTCATCAAATCTGTTCACTCATTGAGTCTAGATAGAGTGACCTCATTCTAGCTCACGCCCCCTCTGCTGGAAGAACCACTCCCTGACTCTACATAACCACGGGCAGCTCGTCTCTCCCTCAGATTCCATAGTGTGCTCTGTGCAGATTCACACGGCACTGGAGTTGTTACTAACCCTCAAATGCAGTTTCTTGTTTCCCTCGCTAGACTGCAGATGCTCTGAGGCTAGGGACCATTGCTTCACATTTGGGTATAGCCCTAACATAAATGGTCAGCAATTAGTGGGACTTGTGATAAACCACTTGTCTGCTCGTTGGATCCAGAGTGTAGCTTCTGAACATGACTTCTAGTATCTGAAAGACCTCAGTTCAAAACTTAACCTTAGGCAAGCTATTCAGCTTCACTGGGCTTGTTGCCTCATCTGTGAATGACACTCAGTGCGGATGGCCCCTGGGTTTGCTGTGGATTTAAGTGAAGTAACGCACGTGCAATGCTCGGTGGGTGCAGTGCTTGGCATGGAGTCAGGACTCGATAAACAGCAGCTGTTACTATTATCATCGGGTCCTGTTTTGGGCCTGTGCCCAGGTACCTCTGCGGCAGCAAGACTCAACAAGTAGCAAATTAATGGAGACGCTGATTCTAGGAGAGGCATCCTAGAGGGAATGTTGAAGTGAGTTATGGAAACCCAACAAGGAGAGTAATCGAAGCTTAACCCAGTCCTATTTCTCCCAACTTTTCAACAGCCTGCAGACAGGCTAGGTTTTAGCGGATTCTCCAGAGATTCCAGAGCTTTCCCCAGAGGCAGATTGACTGTGCACAGCTCCCAAAACCCGTGCTTGTCACCTGACCTTGAACATCACTAGCAGCCACTGAGGAAGGGGCTCGAGTGCCTCATGGAGTCGGGGCGGCTCTTTCAAGGCAGGTTGATGCCTTGGGCCAGAAATGCAGCTCACCAGCCCGCACACAGGTTCCGCGTGTGGCAACGCCCTGCCTGCTTGCTGGTCTCTCGCCCGGATACATTGATCTGTGTGCAGGTTAGTTGGTGTCATTGACTGTTGAGGTAAGTGTGGGTGCTGCTGGCCCAGGATGGAAGCTTCTAGCATGGGGGCCCTCTCTCTGAGGAATCTTCAAATCTGAAACGGAAAAAAATCTTGTTCTATTTCTTTATGTGGTGGCTTTCTTCTTTTTATTTTTAAACTAGTGGCCCGGTGCACAAAATTTGTGCACATTAAAAGGGGATTAACTAGAGGTAATGTTTTAATATTGCTATTTGCCCTTTCTCTATAATAGAAGTGTCAGAGATGAAAGAAAGTTAGTAAAATGTATATGAAAATCTTCCTCCTGTCAGAGTCCGGGGTGCACCACGGGACCCAGAGTCAAGTCCCCACCCACCCACATGCACCTCGAAATCACATGAGACACAGACCTGGCCAGCCCCACCCCCATTGGGTTAGATCCAGACCCGGCCGGTCCCACCCTTGTCAAGCCCAGCTGGGTGGGTTCGCAGCCTCAGGTCCCCTGGCCTGGTGCCAGGTGGGGGCACAGCCTGAGGTCCTCCGTCAAGCCCTGCCAGGCGGGAGGTGCGGCCTGAGGTCCCCTGGCCTGGTGTTGGGGTAGAGGGCACGGCCTGAGGTCCCCCAGCATAGGCCAGGGTGGGGAATGCACCTTGAGGTCCCTCATCAAGCCTGCTGGGCCGGGGGTGTGGTCTGAGGTCCCTTGTCAAGCCCCATCAGGCGGGGGGGTTGGGGGGGGTAGGGGCACAGCCTCATGTCCCCTGGCCCAGCGCCAGGGTGGGGGGCATGGCTTGAGGTCCCCTGTCAAGCCACTTCAGGTGAGGGGGGTGCAGCCTGAGATCCCCCAGCCTGGCACCAGGGCGGGGGGAGCAGCCTGAGGTCCCCTGTCAAGCCCCATGCGGGGGGGAATGGGGGGGGGTGCAGCCTCAGGTCCCTGCTGATTGCTCGTTAAGGGAACTTGGCCTACACTGTGGGTGCAGCCATCTCGTGTTATGGAAACCCCTGCCTCCACTGTGGGCGCCGCCATCTTTGTGGTGGAGTGATGGTCAATTTGCATATTCCCTCATTATGATATAGGATGTGGTTTTATTGATTTCAGAGAGAGGGAGGGAGAGGGAGAGAGAAATAGAAAAATGGATTCGCTGCCTCCTACAGGCTCCCTACTAGGGATTGAGCCCACAATCCAGGCATGTGCCCTGACTAGGAATTGAACTGGCAACCTCTTGGCACAATGCTCAACCAACTGAGCCACACCAGTTGAGCTACATGGTGGCTTTAATTTCATTCCACTGCTTCACGGGAGCCCAGAAGGTTCCAGAGTGCCTCTCATCCTGTCTGAACCCTCTGAATGTAGTCGTGTGTCACTTTGTAAGGAAGGAAGAAAACTGGTCTTTGTTGTGTGCCTCATACCTGGCAAACATCACTCTCTCCATTAGTCAAAAGCAACTGAGACTCAGAAGAGTTAAGGAACATTCTCAAGGTCAAATGGCAGTAGAGCCAGATACAAACCCAGGTGTATCTGACTAACGACCTCAGTCAGTGAGGGCTGGCTCCAGGCTTAGCCCCTCGGGGGGCAGATGGCCAGCCACCATGGGAGGGATGTCCAGGTCACACGGTCTTTTGAAATGGAAATACTTTGAAATCTAGGAGCACAGTTTGAATTGAAACCATGAGGTAGATTTTTGTACCCACCATGTGCATGGCTGTTTGGCCTCCTCTGGTATTATCTATTGCTGTGTAACAAATCACCCCACACTTAGCTGACTAAAATACCACACGTTTAGTATCTCATCGTTTCCAGGGGTCAGAAGTCCAGGCAGGGTTAGCTGAGTCCTTTTCTCAGGGACTTGCAAAGCGACTATTAAGGTGCTGGCCAGGGCTGCACTCTCACCTGGAGGCCCGACCAGGGAAGGACCCATTTGTCTCCTCAGATGGCGGTTGGCAGCATTCAGTTCCTTGAGGCTGTAGGACTGTAGTCTTCAGGTTTTTGCTGGCTGTTGGCGGAAAGCTGCTCTCAGATCCCTGAGGCTGCAGCAGTTACCTGCCATGTGGGGATTGCCAGTGTGGCCAGCTGCTTCCTCACAGCCAGCCAGGGCGTGAGAGGTTCCTGCACGATGGGCACTGTCATCTTTTAGAACATAATCACACGCATCCTGTTACCTTGTCATAGTCCATTGGTTAGAAGCCTGTCAGTGGTCCTTCCCACAGAGCAGGGAGCATGGGTGGGGGCACTTTGAGGGTCTGTCCATACATCCATCTGGTCCTTTCCCCCTTTCGCCTCCTTTCTTACTGCCCTCCTTCATGTCCACATCCTAGTCTAGACTCAGACCTAGGGCTTTGTCAGTAAATGAGGGCTTTACAGTGATGATGTTAACAGGTGCTGTCACTTTATGCCAGGCACCAAGCTAGTTTTCTTTTTGACTTTCTATTGCAGTGTAGTAATGTGCACAGAGAGATGGCAACCTCCTAGGTGTAGAGCTGGATGAATTTTTTTCAGTCTGAACCACCACACTGACCAAACAACAGGAAATTACCAGCACCCCAAATTTGTTCTCAGGCTCTATTCCAGTCCCGAACACCCTCAAGGTGAATGCCTAACAGCATAGATTACTTTCACCTGCTTTTGTACAGTATTCTTAACAGAATCCTCCAGCCTGTGGGATTTCGTGCCCAGCTTCCTTTATTCAACATGCTATTGTGGCCTGTGGTTCTAGGTTGTTCATTCCATTGCTGAATAGGATCCCATTGTGTGAACAGACCACAATTTACTCATCTGTGCTCCTGCTGACAGGCGCTTGGGTAGTTTCCAGCGGGGTGGTGTGACAAGTGGGGCTGCCACGAGCAGTCCAGTATGTCTTTTGGTGAAGTACTTCTTATATTCGCGTACCTGGAGTGGGCTTCCTGGCCGTAGGGTACACGTGTTTTGGTGAGCTATGTTTACATACATGTTCCTCACGTCCGTGCTGTGAGGAAGGCATCCTCCCCCCCTGTGCACCCCAGCTCTGGAGCCAGGCCCACCTCCTCCGTGGGCCCTGAAAGAGCAAAGGGAGGAAAGGCCAGCGGGCACAGTGGCAAGTGTGGGCCTGGCCCTGATGTTTCCTCACTATTGACTACACTGTACTTTTTCTTAAGAGACCTAGTGTCTCGGAAGATGTCTGCATATCAAGCTACCAAGGGAGTGTCCTTTGCTCATTTAATTCATATTCCGATTCCTTTATTAGTCAAAGACAAATCTAACCACAAAGCAAAGGATGTGACAACCATCATGACAGAACGGATGTAATTTCAGGTAAAAGGAAAGAAAATCCAGGTTGGGGTTCACCTCTGTGGCCTCCACACCAGCACACAGGGTTTCTGTCGGGCTGTTGAAGCACCGGTGCCAGGAGCCGGTCCATCCTTGCTGTTTCAAGGGACCTGGCATATATGGCATACGGTTCTTAATATGTTTGCTCACCTTCTTGGCGCTGTGTTTTAACCAAAGTCACCTCTCCGAGAAAGGTTGAATCCCCAGGTAGGGATTTTCCCCTGAAGTTAGGGAGGGAATAAAACCCCTCAACTAAGTGCCAGGCGGGTAATTAATCCCTTTAACTACGAACAATCATGCTTAAACTACATAATCTTTTCTCCCTGGAATGGAGATAAGAAACGCCCTAACCTTTGTAATAGAGATTGATAGGATTGAATCAACTGGTATAAATACAGTTGTAACAAGACAGAAAGACTCAGAACTTAGAACAGAATCAAGAAGACAGAACCTACACGGAGCCTAGAGACAGAAGAACTTTGCTGGAGAGAGCATGCCGGAGGATCCTGGAGAGGGACTGGCCTCGGAGCCTAGAGACAGAGCCTAGCCGGAGAACATGGCAAGGGATCCTGGACTGAACCTGACTACAGAGATTGGCAGGAGAACCTGACTGGAGAGCCTGGACAGAACCTGGCTGGAGAACCTAGCGAGGGAACATGGCTACAGAACCTCGCTGGAGATCCGAAGCAGAACCTCTCTGGAGATCCGGGCTAGAGATCCTGGCTAGGTTGCTGATCAACTGAACGCTGTCTCCGTGTCATTCCTTCTTCGCCGACTCCGTCCACACCTTTGGGGACCCCTGGACCTGCTGGGGTTGGACCCCGGCATATGGCGCCCGAACAGGGACCCCTAAGTAAGCGCCCCGCACTCGGGACGGATTGGACTCCACCGCAGGAAGAAGGTGGATAGTCTTCGCCGACCCCGTCCACACCTTTGGGGACCCCTGGACCAGCTGGGGTTGGACCCCGGCACACCGGCAATATGCTGCCCTCCCCTTTGTGACGGAGGTCCCCCCACTAAGGAACTCTGAGACCCAGGCGTGTCTGGAAGTCTCTGGTTTATGAGCAGTTCATTAATGCACAAGTCACTTGAGATCATCATTTTAAACAATGTTTCAAAGTCCCATCCATTTACTTTGGGCTTGTTCTTAAGCTAAAATAGATTCTCTGAAGGTAGTAAGGAACGTTTTCCAAACTGCCAGCAAGTGGCAGAAATACTTCAGGCTCCTGCTAACACATGGGCGCACTTGCTTCTTCCAATTTGTTTCTCTGTCCTCCATCTCCGTGTGTGTGTGTGTGTGTGTGTGTGTGTGTGTGTGTGTGTATGTGTCTGTATATGCATGGTGTGTATATTACACATATCTCATATATATATATGTTAGAGTGACAGAAAGATATATATTTTAATCTCTACAAACAAAATTAGGATCCCACTGCATCTTATTTTAATCAGCATTTTTCCATGTGATTAAAAAAAGTAATTTCAAAATGTGATTTAAAAAAAATGCCTTTTGGCAGTCCATCCCATGCAATACCAAGATGAATTTAACTAATTCTCTATTTTGGGACATTTAATCTGCTTTCAATATTTTGCCATTGCAAATAACACTGCATGAATGTGCTTGTACCTCCAGCCTTGGGGACAGCTCTGATATTTTTCAGAGGTTAAATGACAAAACATTGAATAACCCACCACATGGGTTGGCTTTTGGATGTTGTCTTTCGAGTCTCATTATCAAATACAACTTGATGCCATTGCCAACAGCATCTGAGAGTCTCTTTTTGTGCCCACACTGGTAATTTTCTAATAGGAATAATTTTTCTTTATTTTGTAGGTAAAACATGAGAGTTTGGTTTAAGTGGAATGTAACTGATTCCTGTGAGGGGAAATATGATTTTAGATTTGCTGTCCATTTGTGTTTCTCCTTATTTCACAGGGTTTCCCTTTCACCACAGGGTGCCAGCCCGGCTCAGGCAAGTCCTGTCCTTCCTTCTCCACGGGACTCACGTCAATCTCTCACAGAAGAACGCGATGCCATCAAGTGCTTTGCAAACAGAACACGCGTCAGGAAAATGCACACTTACAAGGTCCGCAGGGGGCCCGGCGGCCGCATTTGTCATCCCTCCAACGAGGAGGCCCGAGTTCCTCCCAGGGCTATAAACCTCGCATCTCCCCCGCGGGCCGCGCTGGACACCACTGCCCAGGGGCCATCACGACCTAACAACTTCACCAGGTTTTTACACGACTGTGCCTCAGAGGAAGTGATCCCCGCTGCTCGGAGGATGAGAACAGCTATAAATCAGGTTCCAATGTGGTGCTGACTTATTTATCCTTGTGAGAGTTTTATGTTCTGCAGGCAGCAAGGGACTGGTTGCTGATCTGTGGCCCATGTGCAGTCATCTCTTCGGGGAAGCTTAGTCCCCTTGCTCAGTGGGACGGCATGTGCCGGGGGCTGATGGGAGCCGAGGCACCCCGCAGGACCGAGGCCTGGTCGTGTATCTCATGTGAACCTAATGCATCTTCCAGAGCCGTGGACACAGACAGGAAGCCACCACACAGCGGGAAACGCTTCCTGGCTGTGCTGAAACTGCTCTCCGGCCCCTCCCTGACCTCCCCGAGTTCCTCCTCCTCCAGCGGGAATGTTTGCCTGGCGGCAGCTGCGTCCTGGAAGACACCATGGTGAGTCATTTCAGGGTCAACGTGGTAGAAGAGTGGCTTTCTGGCCTGTGGCTGGTGCTAATTAGCCATCAAGGCCAAGGCTGAACTCAGTGTCCTGCAATGAAGTATGCTACATCCTTACAAGAGATTATTGGGCAACTATTAAAAACAATGTTTTCAAATGTTTTTATAATACTGATAAATGCTCATGACATGAAGTAAAATGAAAGATATAAAACTCACATACAGAATGTAGCATGGGATCCAGATGATGTAAAAACCTAGTTAGAAATACTGTAAAATGGTAACCACGGTGACTTCTGCAGGTAAGATTATGTTTGGGTTTTATGTCCTCTTGTTATTATATTTTTAAAATTTTCTAAATTAAGTATCTGTGACTTTTACTTACCATCCCCCTCCGGTTGTTAATCTTTTGAACAACCAAGTCTGATGTGCTATGCCCCAGGCCTCTGAAGATTTTGCAAGTTCTTACTTGTTATTCAATTCCGTTCTCGTCATGTGGGAGCTGGAAAGGGGTGAGCTGTGAAACCACATCTCACTACAGATATTAGCCGCACCTGCCTCCCTCACATGCTGCTTTCCCTCCTCCCGCAGGACACGGTGACATCTCAGCAACAGTATCAGCCGCAGGACCACCCCCTGCGCCAGAGACTGGACGAAAACACGCCCTGGTGTCTTATTTGATCTTCACGACTCCTTTACAGGCGAGAAAGCTGCGTTTATTGAGGTTGAGTAATGAGTGGGTCTATCTTAATCCGCATACATTTGCGGGGGAAGGAGGGAGGAGAGGCCCCGGGACCTGCGGCCTGGGCTGCTGGACTGAGAAGCTGGCTGCGGCCTTGGATCACCACGGGGCCATGTGTATGAATCTCTCTGACCAGGAGTGACAACCCTCTCGAGAATAACACGAGTTCACGTGGACAGAGTTCACAGGTGTCCTGCTCGTGGGAAGGAAGAGGTGGGACGCTCTCAGTCAGGAACGTGGCCCTCAGCTGCGCCTGCCTTGCACTCACCCTCACTGCTGCTGGCCTGGCCGGCGGCGGTAAGGGTTTCAGATGCCGGGCACCGTGCAGGCCCGGGGCCCCTGTGGATGACTTGGTGGCTCCCTGGGGAGCCGGGACCTTTCCTACAGTTTGCCTGGAAGTGTCAGCAGCAGATTGGGCCTCACCGGGCGGCCCCCCAACCCATGGGTGGTGCGGGCCCAGCGGTGAGATGGCGATGCTTGCTGGCCAAATGGGCTGTGAGGCGCTGATGTTGTGAGAATACTGAGTATTCCAGACAAGTAAATCCCACCTACTATCACGGAGACATGCAATTACACAGTTACATTTTTCCTATTCTAATATATAGAAAAATTCAGACTATCTGTACAAAACACTGTTTTTAATAAAACAAAAGCCCTGGGTACAAGGCTAGCCAGTGCCGAATGTAACTGGCATGTGTTTTTCTAAAATAGTCGCTGAGCCTTGAGCACTGGTCTGCCTCAGCCATAGCCTGACAGATGGCCCCGTGGGGACCTCCAAGCTCAAGGGCAGTTCTTCCTGGGTCAGGGTCACAGGCTCTTGAGGTCCTCCAAGACCACGTGGGCTGCATTGCGACCAGCGGCTCCCATGACCCCTCCTCCTGGAAGGGAATCTCCCATGAGCCAAAGCTGCACTCCACGCCCCTCCCCCCGCCCCCGCCAGGAGCGGGCAGGGCCAGGGCTCACAGGGGAGCAGCGGCCAAGCAGAGTGAGGATGCCGGAGTGCTCTGGTGTGGGCCTCGGAACCACCCTGACCCCTGACCCCTGACTTCTGACCCCTGAGGAAGACAGGCTCTGGGCTCCCCTGCAGGTTTCCTGCCTCAGAGCTCTGGGGAGGGGCCGGGCCCACCGTCCAGGCAAGTGCCCCTTTGGGTCTGAGCGCCCGTGTGCCTGATGGGAGACCCTCAGCACGTGAAACTGGCACAGGACTGAGGGCTGGAGGGGAGGAGGGGAAGGACAGGCCCCTCCTGGGAGCCCGAGCCCGCGGGGCCCAGGTAAGTGTCAGCATGAATGGAGGCCTCAGTCACGCTGGGGATAGGGGAGGGGAGAGTGTTTACATGGAGACATTAACTTACCGATCCTGACTGGTCTGAATGAAGGGGGGGATTTAGGAACATGGGTGCCTCACAGTCCAAATGGAATGTGGGGAGATGCCTCGGGGACATACCCCCAAACCTCCTGAGGAGGGTGCGAGCTACCAGGCCTGTGGCTGTGGCCCGCCCGGCAGAGGGCACCAGGTCCCCCAGCTCCGAGAATCCTGAATGTGGGGATGGTTGTTCCGTGGGGGTCCCATGCCCCTCCCTGCCTCCCTCCCTGTTTATCTGGTCCCCGTCCACATGCCTCTGACGTCCCGCCAGCCCTCGCCACCCACACAGGGTGGTAGGACAGGGGGGAGGGGCACTCACCAGGGTGGGCCCCACTTCCGCAGAGGTAGAGGCCGGGGAGCGGGCAGCGGTGGCCGGCGTGCAGGGGCGTGGGGCGGGCGAAGTAGAGCTGGTCCAGGGCCATGGCGCCGTGGAATATGTTCTGTGGAGGCAGCGCCACGGCGTGAACACAGGAGTGTTTGGGTCTTCACTCCCCTGTGCTCCCCGGAGGGTCCCCCTTCCGGGATGCTCTCCTGGTTCTCAGGATGCAGAGAGGACACAGGGGCACGACCCCGGGGCTGGGGGGAGCGTTCCAGGGGCATGTTTTCAGGAAGAAAGAAGGTGGGAGCATCTGCAGAGGCGAGGGAACCGGGGCACTGAAAGGGAGATTCTCCATGTTTTGCTATGGACTGTGAATCCCGCTCTGTTTGCAGTGAGAGGAACCCGACTGATTTCGGCTGCTGGCGCGTGTTTCTTTGACCAGGACACCGTCTGAGCCTGGGCCCGGGATCCACGCTCCACAGAAACACGGTAAGTGGCGGGCGAGGGGCCTGGGCACCGAGCTCGGCTCTGCTCCGATGGCCTGGGCAGACCAGCCTGGCCGGGGCAGGGGTGAGGGGGTGGGCAGGTCTGGGCAAGAAGACGAACATCTATAGGATGTCACCACAGGGTGTGCTTCCAGCCGGCTTCTCGGCACGCACCTCACCGACCTCGTCCCTCAAGCCTGCTCTTGCCGGTCCCCCCCATACCCCCTCAGTGGAGACGCCACCTTCCTCTCCTCAGCGTCCAGGCGGACCCTCATGTCACCCTCGCCCACCTCATGCCTTCCACACCCACCCACTCCTTTCCCTTCCCCCTGCCTGGCCTCCTTTATCCTAGAGCTGGACCAGGGATCCAATAAAATCTAACGTGAGCCACATAGGTGACTGTTATTTTCTAGGAGCCACATTCAAATTTAAAAAAGGGACTGGTGAAATCAATGTCAATGTGTGTTTCATTTAACCCAGTAGACCCAGCACATTATCATTTCAACACGGGATCAATAGCGCGTGATGAATGAGACACTGTACACTTTTCCCACACGAAGTCTTTGCAACCTGGTGTGCCTTTTACACGAGCAGCGCATCCCATTTGGGCCCAGACACAGGGCCGCGGCCAGCAGCCACGGGAGGCTGGTGACACTGGGTTGGGACTGGCCTCCTCACTGGCCCCCCTGCCTCCAGCCTCAGGGAGGCTTGGGACCCTGACCAGGAGCCTGAGGGCCGGCTGCCTGGAGGAAGGGCACTCCCTCTGAAGAATGGGACGGGCGGCCATGGACGTCCAGGCGGAGGGGCCCCAGGCCTGGTGAGCTCCCCAGCAGGTGCTGCCTCCCCTGCCTGAACCTCCCAGCTCTGCCCGCTCCCTAGATCGGGCCCCTCCTCTGCCCCCTCTCCGCCGTGGGCCCTGCCACTGTCCTCCCTTCGGGTGGAGGCTGTGTGTGGGGCCCCCCAGGGAGTGGGGTACAGAGAGAAGAATGTGATGAGGGACCCCACACTTATTCTTACCCCTCCAGGAAGCCCGAAGATTCTCTCCAAGTCAGGTGGAGTGAGGATGTCTCTGCCCACCACGGAGCCCTTGAAGCCAGGGGCGTAGGCCTCGATGCAGTCGAACACTGGTCCAGGCACAGGGAGACGGGGGTTAGGAGGAGGCGTTACGGTTCACAATTCGGCAAGTTTACTGTAATTCATTAAACTATACACTGCAAATTACATCTCAATAAGCAAAATTAGATAGGTAGGTAGATAGATACAATCCTCAGGCAAATAAATAATTCAGTACAAAGGCCTATGGATCTCAGGCTAGTCCCACCGTCTTACCTCAACCCTCAACGCAAAGTGATTTGTTTCTCCTTGGCTGTGCAAAGCTTTCCTCACCGCATCGCTTTGCTCAAGCTATTTCTTTCGCGTGGAATGCCCCTTGCTACCTGGCTAGCTCCTGTTCATCCTGTAAAGCCCCACTCCCACGGGCCTGGCTCTAGAAAGCTCTCCACGTCCCTCCTCCTTCAGTTCACACAGGACCTTGTGCTGTAAGACTGGTTTCCTTATTACTCAACCCACTGGACCGTGGGCCACTTGGGGGCAGGAACTGTGTGTTTTACTTTCTTAGCCCAGTGCCTGGCCCGGGCATTCACTATGCAGACTTAGTTCCCCTGGATAATTCTCTTCTCAGGGGACAGATCCTGAAGGCGGGGGACTCCGAGGAGAGGGGCCCTTCAGACCCCCAGGCCAGCTGCCACTGCAGACAGGAAGTCTGGCGGAACTCCTTACCTTTGTCTGCATAAGCGTTTCTCTCCTGCTCATCCCAGACTTGGCCTCCGGCCAGGCTGTAGGGAGTGTACTGAGTGAAGAGGGAGACCACGTGGCAGCTGGGCGGGGCCAGCGTGGGGTCCAGGGAGGAAGGGATGCAGAGCTCAATCATAGGCCTGTGACCGGAGGAGGGACGGTCAGATCCGAAGAAGCAGTTGCCCCAAGGGAAGGGGCTGGGGCCGCTCTGAGATGACAGGGGACAAGAGGAGGGCCTGGGACCAGATGACGCCCAGGCCGGCGGATCATCTGTGAGGCCAAGGTGGCTGGTCACCGGCACAGGGGCAGTGGCCACCAGGAGAGTCCAGACTACTCCCGAGGAGCCCAGCCCCAGCCCCAGCCCCAGCCCCAGGGTCTCTGGTCCCACCAGCCCCGGCCCCGAATGCCTGGCCTTCCCTGCCTTCCTCCACCACAGCCTGTAGAACAAATGTCCCAGGTCCAGACAAACAACACGAATGAGCGAAGGGGCCAGGCTAAGACAGCAGGCGCCTGGGCAGCCAGGTTTCAACCTCTCTTACCCCTGCCTGGTCCCCTGTCCCGAGCAGCCAAGCAACACAGAGCTGCCGGCACCAGCAGCCCAGGAACCGCCTCCCGCCCCTCCCTTGTTACAACACCTGTTCGGCCTGCAGCACAGTGTTCCTCTGGCCTCCGAACACTGCCACCCTTAGGCCACCGAGGGCCCCTTCTCCCCGCGTCCCTCCCTTCAGCGCGTCCTCTGGGCTGTGTGTCCACTAGGCCCCTCCAAAGTAACTTGCCAAACCGAATGCCTGGGATCCGCTAGAACCCGCTCCTCCCAGCACAGGCCTCCTACCCTCTCCGACTAAGGAAACACCCTCTCCTGGGGCTTCTCTTTCCCGTTCCTACCCCACTTCCTGCCAACAGCCAATCCTGGCAGCTTTGCCTTCAAATTCCCAGTATGTGGCCACTTCTCATCACTTCCACCGCCCCGGCCTGGGCCAAGCCTCGGCCCTTCTCCCTTGGGTTCTGTAATAGTGACCACTGCGCAGACACCCTTCTCCGCACAGCGGCCGCGGTGGGTGGGCCTTCTGAAACGCACTCGAGGCTCCGCCCACACTCCCCTGGAGGAAAGTCCAGCAGTGGTGGGCAGCCCCGCAGGATGGAGCAGCGGTGGCTCAGACCCCACCCGCTGCCCTGCACTCCCAGGTTCTCTTTCTCCAGCCACTCTGGCCTCATTCCTGTGCCTCCCACACAGCAGCACCCTCCTGCCCCAGGGCCTTTGCACCTGACTTTCCCTCCGTCTGGAGGTTCTTCCTCAGATACCCACAGGCCTCCTTCAGGTCCCTGCTCAAATGCAAAGTTATTAGCGAAGCCTCTTCTGACCCTCTAATGAAGACCAGCAATGCCCCCCTCCCCCTGACCTATTTTCCTTCATGGCACAGTGCATGGCTATCTTGTCTCCACCATAAAATGCCAGTGACCTGAGGGCAGAGGCCTTGTTGACTCTGCTTCTGCGTTGCACCCTGGTCCCTGAGCTAAGCCTGTAACAGAGTAGGGCCCCAAATATTTATGAATGGATAAGTGGGCTTCGCCCTCTACCCTTCTCCGAGGCCCCACATCCTCTTTACCTCGTGCTGTTAATGTTTGTGTGCCCACCTTATGATGAACTTAGTGTCTGCCTCATGCCCCGACCCAACCCCCGATCCCTTCAACCTGTGCCTGTACAGAGCCTGGCACAGAATTGGTTTTCAGCAGGTTGGGGGGACATGGACAGGATGGGAAGATGCTTGCTCCGGAACACCTCTGCCTGTCCCTAGGAGGGAGACACAGCTGCGGTGCGGGGGGCGGTGGGAAACCCTTTTCCAAGTTTTGCATGAAGCAGCTTATAGAGAGAAGAGCGGATATGGGATCGGTGAGTGTGGGCCCCTGCGCAGGCAGCTGAATTGGATAAATGCCCTTTCTCTTCTGCATTTTCTCCAGTTCGTCCCAAACGCCAGCTCTGTTCTCTTCGCTCCTTCTGCTAATCCGTGCTACTTGGCTGAACCTGCTGGACTCTTCGTCCCTTCCCTGCCCTGACCCATACTTCCTGCCTGGGATGCATTTCCTCGCCTTGGAATCTAAGTGTGGACTTAGGCAGGTCCTACCTCGTTGTGAATATTTAACACCAGGAGGAAGAGACAACCCTACTGTGTCTGGACAGTCGCCCCGCCTCCCTAGGGCCATGGCTGAGAACACCCCAGGGATGCAAAGCCCAGGGACTGCTCACCTGTGGGAGGGCCGGCCATCCATGGCATCCTCAAAGGCCTGGTGGAGCAGGTGGGTGTCTTCACAGTTCAGGTGGATGGAGCACTGGTGATGGGGCAGCGGCTGGCCCCTGGGAGCATTGGGGGCCGCCAGGAAGTCAGGCAGCCGGTTGACAGCCACTGAGGAACCAAAGGAAGGGCGGGGTCAGGGCCCCAAGGCCTGTGTCCTCTGCACCCCGGATCCTCCTTCTCTCCCCATCACCCTGCTCACCCTGGGAAGAGAAAGTATGAAAAAGTGTTTCCCCTTCAAATCAGGGGCAGGCTGGAGGTCGGGGATAGAAATGATGATGAGGTCAGTTTCCCCCAGACCTGGACGCTGCTCACTCTGAGCATGGCCGAGAGACGGCCCTGCAGTGGGCTTTGCTTTTACCATTGATCTTGGTGACAGGCGACCGGATGTCCAGCTGAGAGATCCTCTGTGTGAACTCTTCGGGAAGCCATTCCTGCAAGCGGAAGTTTCCATAAAGGCCTTGCTCAGACCGGTCTCTTGACCTCTACTTCCGGAAATCCTCTCCATCCTCAGAGCTCAGCCAGATCCCCTCCTCCGAGAAGCCCTCCCCTCCTGCTCAGCGCTAACCACTCTTCCTCCGTGACCTGCCAGCAGTCCTGACTATAAATGGCCCACAATGACTCCTGCTTTCGACACGGCCAGCGGTCTGCAGGCCTTTCTCCTCCCATCCGTAAGCTGTTGGAAGTCTTGATGATCTCAGAAGTGCCTTAACAAGAGGCTTTTGAACGGATGTTTGTTGGATTTTAGTAGTGGAATCACTCAGAAAAAGAGGTGCTTGTCTCGAGAATAGCCCCAAGAATGGTTGGGAGCTCCATGCTCATATCATCGCCTGTCTTAGGGACAGGGGAGGTGTGGTCATTCTGACTCTGGGGTTGGCCTTGAACAAGACCAGTGTGAAGGGGATGCAACCCGAAGCCTGGAAAGGGCTTGCCTGGCTGAGTTTGCTTGCTTTTGCCTCTGCCAGACGCTCAGAAAATGCGAGAGGATGAAGGACGGTGGAACAGAGGGGGCCCCCCCCCCAACACACACACCGGCCCAGGTCATTTGGGCAGAAACTGTCCTGCACTAGCCATGCCTCCTGACCCCCTGGCTGGCATGTGAGCGAGCCCAGCCCAGGTCAGCAGGGCTCAGAGCTGATGGCAGATGTACGAGGAGCCCAAATCAGCTGAACTTAGCCAAGATCAACGGACTTCTCCAGCTCTCTGTGCTAAATCAGTAGTTCCTGTCACATGCCCAGGAGTCCTGTGGCTGTTTGTGATGCAGCGTTCATGTGGAAACAGGTAATCCACACAGGCCGTGGAGCCGGGGCTGGTTAGGAGGGAGGAACCGGGATAGCAGGACAGTTGTATAAATAACTCTGGGTCCCAGCTCTGGCGCTGCCCTTTGCCACCTGAATGGCCCAGGGCACCTCACCTCTCTGGACCTTTCTCCTCACCTGTGAGGCTCTGCCCTGTTTGTTACCCGTCTGTGAGGTGAGAAAGAGGAGGACTGGCTTCCCCAAAGGTGGACAGACTTGGCCCTTGCATCCCCTACCCCCATGCAGTTCCAGCTCCCTCGATCACCCCATTTCTCAGCTCCTGTCTTGGCAGAGATCTTTGAAAAATTTGTTTTTTTAATTGACTTCAGAGAGGTGAAGGGAGAGGGGATAGAAACATCAATGATGAGAGAGAATCACTGATTGGCTGCCTCCTGCACCCCCCCTCCCCCAACTGGGTAATCGAGCCCACAACCTGAGCAGGTGCCCTGACCGGGAATTGAACTGTGACCTCCTGGTTCATAGGTCAACCCTCCACCCCTGAGCCATCGGGCTGGGCTGGGCAGAGATCTTAACCCCCCTGCCCTCCCCAGGCTCACCTGTGGCGTCAGCTTCAGGAAGGTGGTCTGGGGCGCCGCGTTGGACAGCACCACTTTGCTCCTCACCTCGGAGCCGTCCTGCAGCACCACTCCTCGCACGCGTCCTCCGCTGCTCACCTGCACCTGAGCCACCGTCTGGACCCCGCACCGTGAGGCCCCAGAAGCCCCCAGGAAGGAAAACGAGGTGAGACCTTGAAGGATTTCCATGGCCTCTGCTGCTCCTGGACATTCTCAGCTTCTGCACCCCGAATCCACCGGCCGAGCTCGCAGCTCCTCGGGGAAGCTAGCCCGCCCCTCCACCCGAAGGCTCAGCCCAAGTGTGGACAGTGGCAGTGAACTGGACGGGAGCCAGGACCTGGTGGACAGCTGTGCAGCTACTAACAGGCTGCAGGACTGAGCCCCTGGACTCCGAGCCCCGCCCTGTCCATTGGTAAAATGAGGGAACTTGCGAATCTGAGGTTTTGGAAGGACCCTAGCCAACCATTCACCTTCCCAGTGAAGATACTTGCTCCGTGCGCGGTGGCTGAGCTTGCGATGGCATCCGAGAGGGCACCCATGCCTCCCTGGACGTAGCCCCAGGCCCCCTGCATCCCCTCCAGGCCCCCCATCACGTGATGCAGCAGCACATACCTGAGGGCAGATGATCAGACTCAGCGGCCGGAGGTGGCATTTAATCTCCTCAGAGTTCAAGGTGCAAATATTCCACCCTGTCTTATACTGTCAGCCTCTCTCTTCCCACCCAACCTGCCCCACTAGCCTTTCAATGGGCTTAGGCTCTTGTACGAGCCCTTGGCTTCCCCATCCCAGTTCTCTCCCCGAGCACATGTGTCTGGTGCTGCAGCTCCGGCTCTCTCCTGCGCTCCCGTCTGTCTGTCCAGCTACCCACTGAGATCCCCATTTGCATGGTTTCTTATCAGGCGTCTTAAACCCAATCTTTGCCCCCATCCACCAACCTGTCCCCCCCCCCCCCGCCCCAAAGAACGGCACCTTCAGTTTCCAGAAGAAACCTGCCTCCTACCAGTCGCTCACGCCCTCCATCCAACCACGTGCTGTCTCCGCCCCTGAAGAGCTTCCCGCCCCTGCTCCCTGCGGCTCCTTCCCGGGTCCAGGCCACCCTGCTCTTCCGTAAACACTGCAGCGGGCCTTCCACCCTGGACCACCTGCTCCCGCTCTCTCTTCCCTGCAACCTTTCTGCACGTAGAACCTGGAGTCCCGTCTCAAAACCCAGCTATGCCCCGGCCCTGCTCTCCTGTCAAACCTTCTCGGGCTCCTTGTTGGTCATGGCCCCCAGGGCTCCTGCCTGATCTTGAGCCGCATCCCTCACCACGCCCCCTCCCAGCCCAACTCCTACCAAACGGAACCTCCTTTAGTCCCTCAAATAGGCCACCTGGCTTCTCAACTCCCAACCTTTGCACATGGAACACAGCTGCCTGGAGCCCCCTCCTCCCCGTCTTTTGCTTCACTAGTTCCTCCGTCCTCAGAGGCTCAGCTTAGCCGGCGCCCTCTCCTGCAGGGCTTCTCTGACCGAGAGCACGTTGTCCCGCCTCCTTCCCATCCCAGCACCTGGCACTGGGCTGTCAGCGCCTGCTCTGCATCCGCCTCACCCACGGGATTTCAGCTCCATTCTCTGCTGTCGCCCTACACCTCGCACAGACAAGTGCTCCACCAATATTTATTGAAAGAGTTAATGAAGAAACAAATTACTTAAAGGCACATTTACAACCTGGGCAGTAGCTAAGCCTCCTGGAGGCCCACAGAGAAAAGGGTAGGAAGCCCCAGCTGGAAGATCCCCATTGATTGTTTGAGCACAGAGCTTGGCCGAGGTGTGGCAACCGCTGCCAGCCCCCCTTTTCCACGGCCCTGGGGAGTGGGGGGCTGGCTTAGTGCACGCGGGAAACCACTTCCAAGGGGCACTCCCTCCCTTGAGAGAAAAGACACATTGACAGCTTCTAGCTGCATCTTCTGGTGCTTTGGACGCGGCCCAACACCTGGCAGCATCCTCTGTCCCAACACACACCCCGCCCTTCCTGCTCTCGGGGCTTCCCTCCGTCCTACCGCAGCAAGGACTCCACTGCGTGTGACTGGCCCCCGCAGGCTCAGGCTGTGAGCACACCCCGCTCACAGAGGGAAGGCGGCTGCCCACCCTTACCCAGGTGTCTGTGTGTGAGCCTGTCCTGGGACCCAGGGAAATGGTCGGTGGGAGGGGAGGGGCAGCAGGGCTTCCTGGGCGGGGAAGAGATGGGAAGAGGAGTGAGGGAGAGAAGAGGAGAAAGGGTGGGCAGAAGATACATTCACGTGAGATGTCACCCTGGGAGGTGGGCGAGAGGCTTTTCTTACTGAAGAACAGAGAGTAGCAGCTAGGAAGGACTTTTTGGGGGTCAGACAACTCGGGCTGCAAATCAGCCCTGCCACTTCGTAGCTGTGTGACTTCAGGCAAAACACTTCCCTTCTCTGAACCACGGCTCTTAGGTCCTAGCGTGAGGGTCATATGGATCGTGTACGGAGTGTGTGGCTTCCTGCTTGGCTCACAGGGTGAGCTCAGTCAGTGACTGTTGTTATCACGCTTTTGGGGGAATTCGCTCAACTCCCACGGCCCCACCTCGCCTCCCACACTCACCCACTCCCTGGAGTGTGGGGACTTGTCATGGCTCCAATCACAGCATCCGTTGCTAGAGTAGCTTTTAGAGGCTCGGACTCAAACCACTGATCCAGCACCTGGGACAGTAGCACAGCAAGGAGAAGAGCTTAGGGCCATGGGGGGAGAGAACCCCTCACCGCGAGGCCCTGCCTGAGGCGGGGAGCCCCTCACCTTGGTAATGGGAGCTGTGAGGACCTGGTAATACTGGGGCAGCTGGGCCCCCAGGATGCGGCCTGAAAGAGAAGACCCACAAAACATAAACTGACAGGCGAGAAGGAAACGCTCTGATCTGCATTCTCTCCGCACTTGATTCTGGACTCATCCACAAGGTTTGCTTGGTCAGTGGAATGCTTTAAGTTGTGATGCAAACAGCGGCTTGAAACTGGCCTGCACATTGGGTCTTGCCCTCTGAGCTTCTGCCATTAATGTAAGAAGGCCTGCAGCTCCCAGGAACACAGGCGCCTGGAGCACAGCTGCCCTAGCTGATCTGCCCCAGCCACCAACATGTGTGAGACCAGACCAGATCAGCTGAGCCCAGTTGGGATCAGCTAAACCGTGCAGATTTGTGAGAAATTAATTTTTATATGCCACTGAAGTTTTACAGTTTTATGTAGCAATTTTGTGGCCATAGCTAACTGTTTCAGTATTTTTCTAGAATACAGAAGCTAAACTGGTCTTTATAACCTGGAGGAGTAGAAAAGAATAGCATGCGTAGCCAAACTGCCCTTTTCATAGCTGTGTCAGACATCACTAATCAATCACAGAAGTTTTTCCTGCTAAGCCCCAATCTAGCATCCTCTTCAAACTCTCCTGGCCCCTCTCTCTAACGACCAGGGCCAGGCAGGCTTCCATCAGCTCCACACGGTGCCATCGGCAGATCTCACCTCATGCCTGTAAGGTGCGCCTCTTCATTTCAGCCTTGGGGCTTCTCTGGCCCCAAGACAGGACACCCACAAAAGACCACCTGACACCCATGGATGCTCAGTCCTATGTAGGAGTTAAACCCCCATGGGGCAACCTTTGATCACTGGGAGATAGAACCTAATGGAGAAAGGTTTCCCTTTCTTCTCTGGGGGCAGGTCCTCACGTGCATCTCCTAGGGCTTCTAGGGGGTCCTCTCGGGACCCAGCACCTGTCACCTGCGTGGTGGCCCGCACAACAGCACGCTGGTGTGGACTCCCCCTCTTCCCAGTTTCTCTCTCCCTTCCCTGGATCACCCTGCAAAACGAACCACTCGCACGTAAGCCTTTGTGTGGGCTCTGGTGTTAGGACACGCCAGGCACGCCCTCCCTGCTGACCTCCGGGCAGCCGTTAATGGGTGGCAGCTGGCAGGCTGCCTTGGCGGCCCAGGCTACATCTGATCATGGCGACAGTGGGCTCGGCTCCGTGAAGGTCACTCAACTGCCTGATGCCGGCGGGGACTTACCTGCCTGCAGCAGGGGTGCGAGGGTGGAGAGCGCCCGGAGCCTCTGCAGCAGGGAGCCCCGCTGGAAGGCCTCCATGTCCACGGGCGCTGCGTCCAGCAGAGGGTCGATGGCTGATGCCAAGCGATTCATGAAGGCCTCGTATTTGGGAAAAGCCTGGAACATAACCCCAAGTCCAGGCCCTGATGCCTAGAAGGGGACATGGCCCCATGCTCTGCCCTCCACGCTGCCCCCATGTGGCCGCCGCCCTCAGCGGAGCCTCCTGGTCCTCTGGCCGATGCCCCGCCCTTCAGTGTGGCTGTGCTGTCACTCCCTGTCTGGGTCTGTGCTGAGGTCGACACCAGGGGAGGTCAGAGCGAGCCTGGGCCGCGGGAGAGCCATCGGGCAGTGGCAGGAACAGGGGTTAAGCTGGCCGGGACCAGTCGTCCGCCACAGGAACCTGGCAAGTACCCAGGATGTGGTCTCCGCGATAAACCAAGAACCACGGAGCAGTTCCTTCTTTCTCTGCCCTCTGCCGTGCATTACTGAGGGGAAGTAGGATCCTTTCCCCGCTCTCCAGCTGCCGACTGCTCCTTCCTGCTCTGCAATCTCCCAGGTCCTCTCATCACAGCAGGACCAGGTCTGCACCCCTTCACCCCACGAGCTCCCACGACAGAGTCCACTTCGACACCCACCCTCCTCCCCTGGATGGGCGACAGGAGCTGGGTGGCTGCCTGTGCCCTGGAGGCCTTATCTTCATCTTCAGCCCAGAGCTCTTAATTTTTGGTTCATCCAGACTCACGGATATACCCACGGATTTAATTGTTACATAAAGGAAAGTTCTGTGTTGAAGTACACAGTGAAGCTGCACAGCTCTTTCTGCGGGAGGCCGTTAGTATGATAATCAACAAAGACGGAGCCAGAATCCAGGCCCCTGACTTCCCACAGGGGACGTGCCCTGCCTCCCGCTCCTTGGTCGGCAGCACTCCAGGCCACCGCCCCGTCCCACAGGCCCCGGGCCCTGGCCTTGTCCTAAATGCTCCCTCGTGCGTCTGAGGTGGCAGGGTTTGGAGCACAGGGTTTGGAGGCAGTGGTCCCCGATCCAGTGCACAAAAGAATCACTTTGAAAACAAAGCCAAGCTCCCTGACTGTCAGCCGGGTTTGGAAATTGCTGGTTGAAGAGATATTCCCTGGTTATAGACTAGCCTCACAAAAAGCAACACACATTGATTACAGTAACCTAGGTTCTTATAAAAATGTCTGCACAAGATCTGAGTTAAGGCCATGCCTTCAGCTTATATCTAGGCTTAGTACAAAAAATAGCCATTTAAGGAATCTTTTTATATCTGCAAACCAATCACACCAGGCCCATTATATTCACTAACTCGTTAGACAAAGCTACCCAACAAATTCCTTATAATGCAATCCCAGGGAAAAGCCTGGGAAAATCGTGCGTTCGCTGTCAGATGCGCTGCTTCCGCTCAGCAGGCCCGCATGCCATCGCGTACAAGTTCTTGCCTTGGGCTGTCGGGGGATTGACGCCAAATCGAATGAATATTTATTACAACCTCCTTGTCCTAGATTCCTGATCCAGTTCATTCTATCCTTAATCGTCTCTGATCCGCCCTTGATCCTTCGTCTTGGCCTCCATGTGCTTTAATATTGATAACCACTTAGAGTTCTGTCTGAAAGCAGCGGAGACAGAAGCGCACAGTGTAAGCACCTGCCAGCGGCCTCCCTCTGACACGCAGCAGGCAGAGGCCGTCGGAACAGCGGCCGCGTCCTGAACGCACAGGTGTGAGGGGCTCCAGTGTCCACTGGTCTTAACCACTGACCTCCCCCCTTCTCTTCGCAGGGCCCAAGATCGAGGGCAGGTGGGTGGCCTGTCCGAGCCCCCTGGCCCTTGGACCTGTGCTCCAGGACAAGTCCGACTACGCCCGTTTCCTTTCAAGAGCCGCCTGCAGGCGACAGAGGGAGGAAGAGGTCAGTCGCCGGTCACTTTCCCTACCTGGGCATCCTTCTGCGAGAACTGGGCAATCTGCCTCTGGTTTTCCGCCATGTCTGTGCCCAAAAGTAGGGACCTGGGCGCCTTGCTCCCCGTGCCTTCTTCCAGCATGGGGGTGAAGGAATGGGGGTTTCGGAGATGAACTCTCAGCCCATGTTTCTGCAGGACACAGGCAGAACAAGCAACATTGGAGGGATTGTGGCCTCTGCCCTTTGAGCTTCTCTGGTTGTGTTTATGACCATTGAGATACCTGCATGCAGGTTCCCACGGTCCTGATTCCTATTGTTTAGTAAAAGCCCCCGTGCCCAGGCACTCTGTGGCAGACCATATCACACCACATCACACCAGGACACACAAAGCCACACCACTCCATGTCACACCGTCACACCACCTCATATCACATCACAACACACCAGGACACACAAAGCCACACCCTGTCACACCATGTCACACCACCTCATATCACATCACAACACAACACAACACACAAAGCCACACCCTGTCACACCATGTCACACCACCTCATATCACATCACAACACACCACAACACACAAAACCACACCCTGTCACACCATGTCACACCACATTATATCACATCACACCGCATCATATCACACCACACCACAACACCTTGCCACACCACTCCGTGTCACACCACTCCGTGTCACACCACGCTACCCTGTGCCAGGGACTGTCCTAGGTTTACAATGGTCAGACCACGACAGCTCTATACCATCTTCATTGTACAAATGCAACAACTGAGGCTCGGGGACGTTAAATAACTTGCCCAAGGTCACAGTGGAAGGTAGATCGGGTTTCAAAACCACATCTCTGACTTAGAAGCCCTGGCTCCCGCTCCACACTAGTCTACAGCTGCCCCCGCTCCAGAAATAAATAATTAAAATTTGGAAAGACACAATAAAAAAACAATTATGTGAAAATCCATACTTACAAGGTAGATAAATTATTCACATCAAAAATTTTTATTTACTTTGCAGACTCATTTACTCCAGGGTCACCTTAAATGGAAGTTCTCTTGATGCATTTAAAATATGATTTGACTTACAAATATTTGAGGAGCACACGGAACCTTTCAGGAGCACATATTTTTTAATTTATTTTATTAATAAAGCTATTAATCATGTGAAAAATTCTATTCTGTGACTCTCTGTTTTCAGAAGCTAGATTTTTCACAGGAGGGTCTACCCCCACCCCTTCCCCACTGCGGCTGCCTCTGTGCACAGCTGGTGCGTCTGGACGCGCTGCCAGCTCTAGCTGGTACGGGCTGAAGACCAGAGGCCCTTTCCCGTCCTTGGCTACATTTCACCCAGTCCTGGCTGGAGACTCTCTCCCTCTCGGGCTCAAAGAATCATTTCTTTAGTGTGTTTCCGTAGTTATCTAGTTTGGAGAGCTCCTCTACATGAACCAGTTCAAGCAGCCCAAGAGCTGTGAACAGTGGCTCAACATCTTATCAATTTCAAACTTCCAATTTAGAGCAAAGTTGGCGCTAAAGCGCGTGCGGCCTCCAGCACAGGTGGCACCGGGACCTTTTCTCTGGGCGACAGGCACCGTGCAGGGAGGGGCTCAGGGCTCTGGGCTGTGAGCAGAGTTTATACAAGAGGCAGCGAGGGGTGAAAGGAATGTGGAGGGGGGGCAGCGCTGGCCCAGCCTGTGACCAAGGCTAACCCAAGAGAGGCAGCAGGGGCCACTGAGAGGGTTCAGATGGCTCCCAGCCTCCCTGGGGCCGGAGGAGGTGAAAGTCCCTCCGCCCCTGCTCGGGCTGCCAAGGAGTCAGCAGGACCTCAGCTAGGCAGGCTCCTGGCCTGAGGCAGCTCTGCAAACTCGGGGCTCAAGGGTTCAGGCAGGCTCCCGAGGGCCAGACAAGTCAGGGCTGGGGGCAGGCAGGGCTGGGGACCCCCACCCCACGTGGGGATCAGTGCTGCATGGAGGAACACCGGCCTCGTGTTGATAAAGCTCCTCCATTAAAATAAGTCTGATTTTTATGTGAAAGTTCCCGATTTTTAAGACACTGGGTGGACTAGACCAAACCATCAGGGAACGTACCAAGGAGACCGTGGACAGATAGGCCCTTGGATAGAAGTGAGGCCTCAGGTGCCGGGAATCACCTTGTGGGGAGCCTCACCCCAGGGGGAAGATGGAACTGACCCCCCCGCCCCCAAGGCCGGCCGCAGCGGGGCTCTACCTTCAGCTCCAGGTCAGTGTAGATCTGTGGCCTCAGCAGGCTGAGGAGGTAGGATGCTCGGGAGAACTTGAACCCTGAAACCGAGTCACATGAAGACAGTCACGGGCGGCCACTGGCGGTCACCCCGCCGCTGCCCCCACTCCACTCGGGCTCACCTGGAATGATCTCCTCTGTGACAGCTGCGCCCCCGATCACATGGCGTCTCTCAAAGACGGCCGTGCTCACCCCCGTCCTCTGTAGGTAGGCCGCCTGGGGGACACACAGCACCCTCCCTGCACCCTGGGGGCCGCCTGCAGTCTCAGGGGCCGCACTGCAGGCCAGCCTGCCACCCGGGCTCACGCTGCTCCCGCCTCTGGGAAGCCGTTCCCCTTGCTTCCCCTGAAACTCGCTTTCCCAAATGTCTTCTAAGATCCCACATGACTGCTCCGCCCCTCTGCTTCCTGGCTGCCTCTCACCTTCCCTCCAGGCAGGCCCAGGAGCCTCTGGGAACTCAGGCCCCCTCCTCCAGGCAGGGCAAGCCCCCCCCCCCCCCCCGCTTCCCCCATGAGGCTGGAGTGACTGGGCTGTGAGCGCTGAGCCTGACCTCCGCTCCCCATGGCTTCTACTCCTCTCCTGCCTGGGCAGCACCGAGCCACCTGGCCTCCATCTCCTCATGTGCAAAATGGGGCCATGATAACCATACCCACTTCACCTGGCTCGCGGGCTGCTGGGAGGGTTCCGAGCTGGGCGCTGGCTCAGGGAATGTGCCCAGAGAATGAAGCTCAGACTGCAGTGCAGCCTCACCCGGGGAACAAATGATGGAGGGTTTTAGTAATTTTTCTCTAGCACTTAGCTGTAAATCAATAAATATTGGTTTTTTTGTAGAATTAGTCGGGTTTTGAGCCTATGCCGGCACTCTCACCACCACCCAGGTGACAACAGGGATGGAATAGTTCAAATGGCACAGAACTCAGACTTTTAAAAAAAGTTCACTTGGCAACGACAATGTGCCAGACACTGGACTGGGTCAGCTCGTTTAATTCACCCAGCCCTCGAGGGAGAACTAGAATTCCTCCCATTTCACAGGTGAGGAGACCGAGGCTCAGTGAGGGGCATCGCTCTCCTCAGGCTCACGGAGCTGATGAAGAGAGGGGCTGGGAACTGAACCCAGCTGGCCTGGCCCAGGGCCCATGCTCCCCACACATCCGGGTGGGAGAGGAGAGAGAACAGCTGACCTTGGGGAGCCCGCCTGGCCCCCGGAGGGGAGCCCGTGTGTCCTGCTGGAAGGACCGCCTCCGACCAGGGGCTGAGAGCACAGGGACTGAGACAGAGCAAGCCCCTCACAATTCTAAGCACAAGCGCAGGGGCTCTGGCTTCGTCACCAGTTCCCGTCTCCTCCCGCCTCGACACAGACAAGATTCATGGAGATGGCGGTCGCGGAGTTGTCCCCCTTTCTGACAGGGTCCAACCGAGAGCAAACCCTACTGCTAGACGCCCCTCAAATCATCCAGCCACAGCGCAGGTCCTCCCCCCGCCCCCTCACTGAGCGCCTGGGTCCCGGGGGTGCGGTCTCCTCGCCGCCAGGAGCCACCACCCAACTCCATGAACCGCAGGGCCGGTGGCCTCGGCTGGAAACCTCCAGCAACGAGTCAGCATCGAGTCCCTTCACAACACTGCGAGGCCCTGTGTTCCCGCGGCTCAGAGCTGGCGTGACTTGCCTGACCTTCCCCGCGTAGGCAGAGCTGGGAGACAAGCCCGGGCTCATATGAACACAAAATCGATGTTTTAAATGACTGATTTCTCCCCCTGTAAAATGTTCCAGTAAAATGGATGTGTCGGGGAAAGTACTGAGACTTACACGGTCTCATCGCTCCGGCACGGCTAAGCCCACTATGTTGATCGTCCAGAGCGGCCACCGCTTCCAGACGATGTCCTGTGTCTGCCTTGGGTCCTGGACACCCTCTGGCACACTGTGGCCTCCTAGGAGCCCACGGACTCAGGTCCGAGAAGCACGGCCACGGGTGACCCTGGCCCGGCTCAGATGGCACCTCCCTGCTGCCCTGGCTTCCTTGCTGCCCCAGGGTGCACCTGGCCCGTGGGGCTGCTGTCCACTCCGGGTGGTGCGTGGCCTGGGCCCAGCTGAGAGCACGGGCCTCGGCACACAGCACGGCGCACACTCCGGAGCATAGATAGGCCCGCCCGCTCGCTACCTGGTCCCCAGGCTCCAACATGTCTCCCAGGTGATGCCAGTTACCCACCCACCTCCCCAGCTTCTCATCATTTCGCCTCTGAAGTTCCCTGACTCCTCCAAGGCCAAGGGGAAATCCATGGCATTCAAGGAGAGGGGAGGAAGGGGAGCCCCCAACACCCTCCTTAACTCCTGCGGATTCCAGTCCTCCCGGCCACTGGTCAGCACCAGGAGAGAGGACGGGCCTGCCTTTCCTTCCCTCCCGTGGCTACTGAGAGCCACATGCCAGGGGCCAGGGAAGCGTGGCAGGGGAGGTACTTACGGCCACCAGCCCGTTGTGACCTGCAATGACACAGGGAGGGGAGGAAGGCAGCATGGTCAGCAGGCAGACAGACACCTTCCCTGGTGGTGTGGTCACCCATCCCTGCCCCACGCCTGGGAAGACGCTGGAGAGGGAGCAGAAACCTGGGGTCCCCCCACACTTGCACCTGGATGTCAGAACAGCATCCAGCCTGATGCCCTGAGCCTCCTGGTCTGTGGGGAGTCAGAGACCCGGTTCTCGCCCTGGCCTGGAAGATGTCCTTTCCCCTGCGTGGCCAGGGGCTCTGTGCTGGAGTGGGGGGCGCGGAGTCCACGCGCATCAGAGAAAGCCATCCTGCGGAGCCTCGTATCCCTGAGCTTCCTCACGTGGGAATGAGGGGTGACTGTCGGGGGGACGTGGCCGGAGCGCTGATGCTGGAGGGCCCCGTCTGGCGCGGAATCAGTGGCCACCCAGGTGAGGGCTGGTCGTGAGGATGGCTGCTGTCCTGGTCACTTTGCCAAGTGCGGTTCGCAGCAGTGGCCCAGGCGGTTGTAGGCACATGGCTTTGTCTTTGTCACCCCCAGCGCTCCCCAAGTACAATCAGCACAGTTCGAAAGGCAGGAACTGAACTCCACCGTTGCCATGTGTGCTAGAGTAGCTAGCGTGCGTCAGGGAGCCGGGGATCGGGTGGACTTACCGACCTTACACACAAATTTCTTCCCCCAAACCGTAGGATGCCGCCTGCGGGTCAGGAGCCCTGAACTTGGCTTGGGAGCCCAGGTCCACGCCAACCCTCCTGGTAGGAGTGCCTCCCCAGCTTGAGAAGTGTCAGGACCACCAGAGCCCGTGTGAATGCCGAGTGTACTCAGCAGGCGGGTGGCGGGGCCTGGTACGGGGTCTCGCGCTCCAGGTCATTCTGACGCAGGTGGTCCCGGGGCCTCCTCTTTCCTTAGTTTCAGGAGAAGGTGCAGCTGCCAATGGATCCTCGTTGGGCAGAGAACAGGCCCCGGACATTTTCAGGGAAGGAGGCGGGAGCAGTCTGGACCACTGGGCATGTGTCTGTCCTTGGTGATGGAAGGTCGCTCTGCATCTTCAAAGACGACAGATGACTGTTCTCTGAGCACCAACCTGAACCCTCTGTTGACTCAAATAAAACGCTCAACTGATAATTTCACAAACATCCATAAATAGGGGAGCAGCAATGACCCGCGTGATGGCTTTCTTCACCGCTGAGCTGATTTTAAATTTTCCACATAGAAACTCCCAGAGTTTTAGAGGTCATTGAGCCGACCTCTCACCCACTCCAGGAATCCCTTTTCAAACCTCGCCAACCAGGATCCGTGGGAGGAAATGCATCTTACACGCTGGCCTGGCACACCCTCCACATGCAAGTGTCTTCACAGAAACAAATGTGAACTGACATCAACTCTTACAATGTGATAAGCAGGTGGTGATCTATTAGATAAAATTTTATTTTTTAAAATGCTGGTGGATACACTATTTTTACACACTTTTGAAAATTCTCTTAAGAAAGTTTAGAAAACATTGCTGGGTGGGACTCATGAGTGGGTTGCCACTGCAGTTTGAGAAGCCCTGCTCTCAAATACATGCACCTGCAAGGCGGCTGTCCTGGCTCAGCCTGGCTCCCGCTAGTTCCAGGCATGGTCCGAGAGCCAGTGTCACAGCCAGGAGCCTCCTGCTTCCTCATGTGCGAAACAGGATGCTGGGGGCCTTGCAGTGTTGCAGAGAAAACAACCAATAATATATGGAAAGCCCGGCCCTTAGCAGGCCCACAATAAATGATAGCTATTTGTTCTTTAATTAGTACTGATTGTGAATCTTGGAAAGCTAATAAAGGCTTCCAGGCAACTAGGTTCCAGTTCAATCATCACAGATAAGCCCACAAATGCACAAACATACCTCAGATGACAGGAATCTGGGATCCGATATCCCAGAACCCTCCTCACGGCAACCCTCACCCCCCAGTCCTGGCTGAGCCCTCCTGTGGCTTCTGGTGACCTCCCCCTGCCTCCTGCAGTGGCCTTAAGCTGCAGGCAGGCTCAGCTGATCCCCACACCGACTCCTGGGAGCCATGGGCAGCAGGCTCGCAGGGCTCCACGGAGAAGCTGCTCTGAACAAGGGCTCTGGAACGTGAAGGCTGACGCTGCCTGCATGGGGTCCACTCACAGGGCTGGTGAGACATGCGGACCTTCGGAGCCGCCTTCAAGCCGGAGAATCCTAATCGCCAGGCCCAGGGCCCGGACCTGCATTTTAACAAGCTCCTGCCTGGCTTTCTTAGGCACGCTGAGTCCGCTGACCACATCGGGGTCCTCTTCCAGGTGGCTCCCAGCTCCTGGTGTGACTTCAGGGATGCAGAGATGAGGCCTAGAGTCAATCTCCCTGCCAGGAAACAGCCAGGCGAGCTGTCGTCATGGGCGGAGAAAGGCAGAGGCCCCCTCTGAGGCTGAGAGACAGGCGCTTCCATTTACTGAGCTGTCAGTGCGGGTGGAGCTGGCTGTCCCAGCCCAGGAAGTGTCTGAGCCGTCGTCAGAACAGCCATTGTTAAACATTAACTTACATAAGCTTACAATGAAATAAATTATATTAAAGACAATATTCATGCTGTCACTTCCTGATTATTGTACATGTTTTACTATGGTCTATGTGCTCCGTACGGCGGCCGTGCCAGGTAACGGTGGGCTGCTGTGTATCCCACTCAGACTCACATCCAGCACGCCCTTTGGCAACTTGAAAAAGGCCATGGCGAGAGTACTTACACCATGGGGATCAGCCGGCACTACATGGCGGGCTTGATTCGTTATTCTGTTATAGACTTGAGAAAGTGGAGAAAATGCTAATTATGCAGGTTAAACTTAACAGTGTGTTGTGTCCGTAGCTGTAGCATCGCGAAAAGCACAAACAATGGAGGGAATGTTCTTCCAGTAAAAGTATTATTGGATGGAGGAAAGTCGGTCCCATCACTGAAGGAGTGAAGTTCGGACATAAATCTTCATAGTTTCACTTAGTTCACTTTTGTTCTACTCTTTAACGTAAATGAAAACATCACACATTTTTTGGAACTATCCTCATTTGTCAATTGCAGCCATAGGTTGGCTACTGAGTTTGGCCAAAATCACAGACATTTGGTGAGAATCACTTGGCTACCTGGAATGTAGAGTACCGTTATTTTACCTGTAAAAATGTGCTCTGTTGCTTTTATTTCAGCATCGCTACTAAGCTGATGCATGGGTGCATTGGCACACGTATCCCCTGGAGGGGTGACTGTTAAACATTGACTGGCACACGGCTGCTCTCAGCACATACGAAATGAAGGAATGCCAAAACATGGTGCAGCTTTACAGCTAATGGGCACGGTCTCCTTCCAGTCCTGTCGTCTCTCTGTATAAACCCAGTTGGAAATAATCCCAAAAGTTGAAACTCAGGCCCTCTGTGTGAATGGCAGGCTGGTCCTGCCTGCAGCCCCCCAGGCACCCGGTGGGGTTGGGGCTCTGAGCCCCGGGCCAGCAGGACCCGTTGCAGATTCCACACCCAGATGTGCACGGCGGGGGGCACCCTCTGCGGACATGCACAATCATCTCTGGGACTCGTTTTTACTTGTTTTCTGACTCCCCTTTGTGCAACGATCCGTTTCCTCGGGATGGGTGGCCTCAGTGACGAGGCTGTGGTGACCAGGACTCAGGCCCTTGGTGTGGCTGAACTCCACCGGTCTGTTGTTGCAGGGCTGTCTTTCTAACCTGTAGGTAACGTGCTTTTCAAGAATGTGGTGGCAGCCAGCAAATTTCACAGGAGAATGACCTAGTCCTCCACATTGTAGATGGGAAGACCCAAGCCCAGAGGGCAAGAATCTGCTCCAAACCACAGAAGTCCAGGCCAGAGCCCCAGGACCCGCGCCTGCTGGCAGACTGTGGCTTCCACCACAGCCCCTCTCCCTTTTGCCCCACTCCTGGCCGGCTAGTGCCCAGCAAACGGAAGGCTGGGGAGGGGTCCCTCCAGGCCTCTGGGCAGAGCTGCCTCCCCGCCCTCAGCTCAGGCTCGGCGCTTTACCTGCTCCTATCACCACCGCATCGTACTCAGGCTTCGGGCGCCCCGGGGCTTCCCAGTGAGCTCGTCTCCACGCAGGACAGGGCCAGGCGCTCACGGTCCTGCGGAGGCCTCGGCCACTTGCAGCCATTTCTGCTCAGCACTCGGCCGGTAATTTGCTTGCCATCAGCGTTTGTGCCTCAAGGGGCGGGGGAGCAGGGAAAAGCGGGAAGAGAGGAGGAGCTGCAGTCCTGTTGCCACACCTGGCCCGGGGCCAGGCCTAAACCGAGGACGCTGAGCTGCACACGCCCCTCCCCCACGGAGTCCGCCCAGGGCAGCGCTGCAGAACCATAACCGGCAGAACTCCTGAGTACTCTCTGTGCTGGTAATTCTCCAGGCCCCCATGAGCCAGGCGCTGTGCGGCCCAGTCCTGAAGCCCCTCCCGTAAGCCCCAGCACTCCCATTCTACAGCCGAGGGCACTGAGGCTCCGAGAAGGGTGTGAGAGCAGTAAGGGGCTCTGTGCTGTCCTGCTGCTCAGCAAGGAACGAAATGCCCGGGAGGTGCTGAGGTGGGAAATCTGAGGCTCGGGTTTGACTGCCTCACGCTTCCTGACCTGCCGGCCTGTAGGGTGGGGAACCCCTTGGGGAGCCGCTGGCCCAGCACCCCCTAGCATGGCCTTGCTCGCGGCCTTGGCAGAGCTGCAGGGAGGGCCGCACCTGCACTGGGCAGCAGAGGCGCCTTCTCCTCCAAGCACTTAAGTGGCTGCGGCAGGGGCCTGAGGGACCGGGGGCCAGCTCACTCGTCTATAATTCTTGGGGTTCACCTTTTCCTTCTGAAGGCCTGGACATCTCCCTTCTGTCTTTTGGCAGCTTTCCCAAGAATCCTCAGGGACTGAAGGCCACATGTGTAAGGAACTTCGGCTAAAGCGCCTGATTACTACCCTCTGGCCTGTCTTGAATTAGGAGCCCCTTGGTCCCTGGCCCCTTAGTAAGCGGGCTGCGCCCCTTGTAGGAAGCACCACCCCAGCAGCCGGGAGTGTGCACTGCTCTGACAGGTCCCAGTAACCCCATGTCAGCCTCACCTCACCATCGGGAGGGCGTGTGGAAAGTGCTCCCAGAGGGCGTATTCCGGGGACCCTTCTCCTCACAGAGCCCCTCACAGGCACAGCCCCTGCACCCCCTGCGAGGCTCTGCGGAAACCCCTTAGGATGCCCCCGCTGCTAAGGACAGGGGTGGGGGGGGGGTAGGTTAGACTATGTCACAGCACGCAGCGGCTGAAATTTAAGGGGAATATTAGGTGACAGAAGTGGGGGCCCTAAAGTCACAGGGGGGGGCGGTTCCAGACTTAGTCTCCCCTTTGTGCTGGCCGTTTTTTCCAGGGGATGTTTTAAATGTCCCTCATGAAGGCATATGAGGGAGGACTGCAGACCATTCCCTGGCTGTCCCTCCCTGCCCCCTTCCAAGCACTTGGGCCCCGGTGTGGCTCTAGTTCAGCGGTTCTCAACCTGTGGGTCGCGACCCCTTTGGGGGTCGAAAGGCCCTTTCACAGGGGTCACCTAAGACCATCAGAAAACACATATATAATTACATATTGTTTTTGTGATTAATCACTATGCTTTAATTATGTTCAATTTGTAACAATGAAAATACATCCTGCATATCAGATATTTACATTATGATTCATAACAGTAGCAACATTAGAGTTATGAAGTAGCAACGAAAATAATTTTATGGTTGGGGGCCACCACAACATGAGGAACTGTATTAAAGGGTCGCGGCATGAGGAAGGTTGAGAACCACTGCGCTAGTTCCTTTAGCACCTGTGCCCCCAGGCTGCTCCCTACGGGAAAGAGCAGTCCTAGGCACGAGTTGTGGCTCCAGACTGCAGACTCAGGAGGGGGCTGCAGCCTGCCATCACGCAGGAACCTGCTGCGAGGGGCACCGACCTCTGTGGTCCTCCCCAGGCCCAGCGCACCAACAGTCTGTCCCGTGTCCCCCTGGGGTGGGAGCTTCTGGGTTGGAGGCTGCTCCCCTGGGCCGTTGGTTCTCAAACCCAGGCGCACCAGGATCACCTGGGTGCCCTGACAAGCCTCCACGCCTGGGATCCCTGGATCTCTGGGTGGGGCCAGGGTAGGAGCCAGGAGCCGTGTGGGCACCCAGAGGCCAGGCCCTGCCAGGGTTTCTAGGCACCAAGAAGGCCCAGGCGCTTTAGCTTGGACAGGACCAATAACCATGACCAGCATTTATTGAGGCTCCTCCCGTGCCCAGCAGCCCTTACAAACACCCTGAGGGAGTGCTGTCGGCCCTCACGTGGGGAGAGAGGAAGTGGCAGGGTTGGAACTCAGCACCTGTCATCTCGGAAGGGAAAGGGCCTCCCCAGGGAGCTCTCCCGCCTCGGACAAAGGCAGAGGATAGGGTCCTCAGACACCTGTCTCCTGGGATACAGCAGGCAGCTCTGACCTGGCAGCCACTGCTGTTTTAGAGACAAAGGAACCTCCTGGCCTCCCTCTTCCTGCAGACAGAAGGTTCTGGGGGTCTGGTCACTGCCTGGCCTGAGGCTGCTTTGGGTGAGGTTTTTTAAAGAAATCCCGGGGTGGGGTGGGGAGAAGGGAACAGAAGAAAACAAACAAAAGAAACAAAATAAATCCTGGAGCTGCCCTGGGCCTGTCCGTCCTCAGGTGGCTACCGTCAGGAGGCTCCGTAGCAGGGATGTCTGAGGTGGGGGTGGGGGTGGAGAGCCAGGTGCACTGCCCACGGCCTAGAGCAGGGGGACCCGGGAGGACTCCCACAGGCGCTGGGCCAGCTCGCCTGCCTGCTGCACCAGCACGTCTATGGGGATGACTGACAGGTGGAGGGCCAGCAGCTCGTGACACCTGACGACCTCGGCCGGGTGGTCCTTGCTGTAGTAGCGCAGGAGCTTCCTACGGGAGGGAGAGGGGGACAGGATTCAGAAGCAGCCCCGGCACTCCCCCCCCGGAGCCAGGGGCTCTTTGGCACCTTGCAGACAGTCCCCTCACCAGTTCCAGCACCAGGCCTGCGAGGCCTTCCCTTGCTGACCTCACCATGCGAGGCTCAGCCCCAGCCGGCCTGGGTCCATCCCTCCAGTTCCCAGTCCTGTGTGGGGCCTGCTGACGGAGCATCCTAGCTAAGAGCCACAGAGCCAGCAGGGAAGTCCTGGGACCCACGGGCAGATGTTTGCAAATGCTGCCAAGAGGGTGCCAACAGCAGGATGGGCAGAAACCCACATGCTTCCCACTCACTTTCTCACTGGACGCTGGCCCAGGCTGTGAGGGCCTCTAACGAGGGTTCAGAGGTCCTTGGGGGGCAACCTGACATAGAAGCTGCTCCCCTATGCGGGAACTGTTACTTATCACCCAACATCTTTGCACCCACGGCCCCAACAGGGTACACAGATCTGTCACCTGTAGTAGTCTCCTCCCAGCATGCCCACGGGCGCCGCGTCATCGGACAGGACAGGCACCTCGATTATCTGGAGTTTGTGCCCCTGGGAAGGAGGAAGAAGGTCTTGCTTGGAGGGGTGGTGGGTGTGGTGGGAAGAACATGTGGGTCAGACACCCCGGGTTCGGGGCCTGGCTCAGCCCTGCCTGGGGTGTGCTCATGCTGGGAAAACCGGGGACCTCTTTCTACTGTTTTCTCCTCTGTGAAGTGGGGATAATAAAAATCCCAACCAACAGCAGAGATGATGGGTGTAAAGTTCCGAGCACCGTGCCTGGCACGTGGGAGCTCTCCTTCCCATCAGTGACGCCTGGGCCGCCATGCTCAGGAGGGCCGCTGGGAGGGTGACCCGGGAGGTGCCGTGAAGAGCAGAGCATTACCAAGAGGCCCGTCTCTCGATGAAAGCACCGGGCATTCCCAGGGTCGCACCTGGAGGGCAAGGGAACCAAGGTCCTCTGGGCACCCACTGTGTGCCAGGCCCAGTCACGGCGCCTGCGCAGCACCCAGGAGGTACGCTCGGCCAGACTTCACACTGGGCCTCCCCACCCTCAGCTTTACCTCAGCCCATTGCCCCGCGGGCCAACCAAGCACACAAAGCTGTGCTTTGCTCCAGAAGCTGAGGGCAAGGCCATACACACATTGGGAAGTTCTGAGACACAGAGCAAAGATGGGTGCCTACAGGCCCAAAGAGCTGAGCCTGGGTTCTGGTTTCATCACCTATGACCTCAGTGACCAGCCGTGGTGTTTGATCTCCAGTGTGGAGAATGGGCCAATGATACCGGCCTCAACCGTCGCACAGGGCTGTGCGGCTGGGAGAACAGTGGTGAGAGACTCCAATAACTTCACTGAGGAAAGGGACGGGCCATCACCTCAGAGTCACCTCTCGCCAAGAGCAGAGCGAGTAGGGCATGGGGACAGGGAGACAGGAGAACGGGGACTAAGGGCATGTGGGGGTAGCAGAAATGACCTTTAGAAAGCTGGAATAATGATTAACAGTGACAAATGAGGAAAAAACAAAGTGAAACAGAAAATGAAAGAGTGGGGGAGGGAGGGCGAGTAAGAGGGGAAGGGAGAGGGAGAGAGAGACATGGGAGCAGCAGAGACAGTAATTTTCCAGCCATGTCCATACACTGCAATAACAGTGAGGTCTAGAGAACCAGCCAGGAGGCAAGAGATCCAAGCTATACTGTCAGCTGTACTTGGGCAGGCTGGCTAACGGTGTTGAGCCTCAGTTTATCCACCTGTACAATGGGAACAACAGTGTGCCATGCTTTTTAAGAACAGTGGGTGATGCTGGGGCATCACATGGTCTGAGCAGCCTTCCTCACACAGGGCATGCGTCCCTCTGCTCTCGCGTTACCTGAAGTTACTAAATGCTGCCTTGAACAGCTGGGTGGAGGGACACAAAGCCGGTGGGAAAAGGGACCTCTGAGTTCCGGGTCCCAACCAGCTCTGCTTATCTGTCAGCTCCACCAGGGACACGAAGAGATGGAGAGACAGCCTGCACACCGTCCACGAGAAAGGAATGAGTGCCAGGCGAGGAAAGCTGCACCCACCATCTCGTTCTGGAACCACAGGAAGTAGGAGCAGAAGAAGTCCCCCTCCCGGAACAGCAGCGTGGTGTAGCCCTTCTGCAGGTATCTGCGCGCCCGCCGGATCAGAGACCAGACCTGGGGAGAGGAGGAGAGCGCTCGCACCACCCCGACAGCGGACAGCTCGGCTGGCCCTCTCCCCACGGCAGGGGCAGAGCTCGGCTCTGGCCTCCAAGGACAGAAAAGTACCCAGAGGAGGAGCTGCTCGAAGGCCTCTCCTGCTCTTCTCTCCCTAGCGCCCAGGCACAGCCCTGGCTCGGAGCAGGAGCTCAGCAATAAATCCATGTTGGGTGGACTACCCCTCCAGTTCCCGTGACGATAAAATAGATGTAAATGCACTTTATATAATGTCACCATACACTCCAGCTATAAATGCGTAAACTCATCATTCAGGCCAGAAACTAGCCAAAGTCAATGTTAACACAGGAGGAGATGAAGGGTGGCCGCCTGGAACCGCTCCTGCCGTCTAGGGCCGGCCCCTCCGGGCACCCTCCCGGGTGGGGAGCCTCTGACGTAGGTTCTAGGCCGGGAAGGTGTTAGTAAGGTGTTTGAGCACCGAGGGCACCCTGACCCAGCACCTCTGCTCCAAAGGGGAGGTCCTAAGGAGGCTCACCAAGGGGTCTGACGGAAACGTGCTCGCAGACTACGCAGCTTAGGCCCACCACGTACTCTGGCCTCATTCAAGGACTTCCTGAGGCTGCTGTGAGCTGAGGGGAGGCAGCAGGGACAGCTTGGGGCTGGGAAAAGGCCGGATGAGCCCTCTCACTGAAAAGCTGAGCGGAAGGCACACAGGGTTCACTCCAAACCTGACCACAATGCAATGTCTAATTAAATCTGTAAACAAATGCATGGATTTGCTGTGTTTTCAGGAAAGCAACTTGACAACATGTATCAATAACCTTAAAAACATTCCTCCCACTTGACTTAGTCATTCCATTTCTGGGAATCCACGGTGCGAAAGTAATCAGAGGTGAGGACAAAGACGGATGCACACAGGTGTGTGCTGCGGAATTATTTATAGCAGCGAAAGCCTGGAAACAATCTCCATGTTCGACATCGGGGAAATGGCTAAGTAAATTATGTTACATTCCCATGATGGACTCTTGTGGAGCTGTTAAAAATCATGTTTATAAAGAATTAATGACATGAGGAAATGCACGGACATAAAAGTGAAAATGTGGTAAACACAATTGCATAGACAGAAAGCGCTCAACTACATCAACCTGCACAGGAAAACAAGGAAATTAATGTACCACGGGAGCCCAACTCTCTGGAAAGAGGGACGGAGAGGGAGAAGATGATGATGGTGGTGATGATGGTACCAGTAAATACGCAATAAATTCTCTCTGTTGTGCTGCGTACGGTGCTAAGTACTGTGTGTGCATTTGTAATATTTGTCAACAGTGTCACTATCCTTTTACAAATAAGGAAACCGAACTTAGGCTAAGTAACACCCAGCCACATAGTGGGAACTGGTTTTCAGCACAGGCCTCTGACGCCCATCTGCTCTGGGCCACACTTTATTTGGGTGCAAAAAGTGGGTGTGTCTCTGTGCGTATGTAGTGTAGAAGGTGGCAGAGGTCCTCCCTTCTCCTGACTCAAAATACGAGTTTGCCATGAAGAAGAGTCAGTTAAAGAGACTGAATCCCCAGAGAATGTTTCCTTTGCAGAAACCATCTAGTTTTAAGTTCTGACAGTCAAATTGGCTAAGCTGTGTTTCTTCTTTGTTTTGTTTAACTCAACAAGTTCTTAATGGATACCTTTTACGCCAGGCGCTGTGGCCGGCCTGGCCACGTCTTCCCCTGACCTCCCTGCCCAGTCTCTGCTAATCCAGGACATTAGCCAACACCCAGGAGGGTGCCCCCAGCATTGATCAAGGCTGATCAGGGCCCTGGGGTGACAGAGACAAGCTGCTATGAGGTGCCTGCGGGGCTGGGCATAGGTGCTGAAGAGGAAGAGTAGGGGTTAAGGTAGGGTGAGCTCCAGAGCCTCGGGAGCCCTGGGAGCAGGGGGCCCATCCCTCCCAGGCAGGGCCAAGGCCAGCACGTCCTGTCTGATGGGCAGTGAAGAGTGCCCGGCTGGGCAGCAGTTACCTTGGTTCTGACAAAGGCAGCCAGGGGCCCCTTGCCCAGTTCCGACGAGGTCCTGTCACTGTGGCTGAGAGAGGGGGCCACCATCTGGCCGGTCGTGCGGTCCACGTAGATGAAGTGCACCAGGCCTGGGAAGTCCTCCAGGTAGGTTCAGGTCAGAGTCAAGGTGCTGTAAACCAGGACCAGGGAGGCGCTTCTCTGTCCCTGACCCAGTTCCGTAAGGCTAAGCCGTGGAGTCAGAGGCCAGGCCTGCCCCTCCCGCAGTTAACATTTCAGCCAACCCCTAGAACGCCCTTTCCCAGACTCTCTTTACCTCCGAGCCCAAACCCCAAAAAGTTCTAAGATGCAAGTACAATGGATCCCCGACGTTGGCACATTGAACACGGGGAGCTCTGGATGCAACGGGAACATGGTATGTTCATGTTTATGGTCTTCACGAGGGATGCATTTAAAGTATACACACGATGAGGCTGGCGGAGAGAGCCGCATGGGTGATGGGTGAGCCTAGCTGACCGCCACCCCACACACCTCACCGTGGCTGTTCATCTCTCACCTCAAGAGGCCGGAAGGCTGGGAACAGACCCTGCGCAAGGGCAGTGGCTGGTGCTCTGCCATCCCTCCCACGTGCACACGGGAGAGACGCTGCAGGGGCTGGAGACCAGACCCTTTGGAGGTTTCGTACAGGCAACGCTGCTTTATAGGAAGTTCCAGGGAAGGTCAATGTCAGTGAAACTAGTGGTCCATAGTAAGAGGGTCTAAGCATCTTGGACATGGTTTCTAAATTAGGGATAAACATTCTGTGCAGGCCTTCTAGGAGCCTTCCTGTCTGCTGTGAACTGTGACCTCCAAGGAGGAGGACACGGCTCTCACAGCGCCCCGCCCCCAGGACCTCCGTCCCCCGAGGAATGCCCGTCACCACTTTGCTGGCGGCACCACCGACATAAGTAAACGCTAAGGCTCTTAAGAAGTAACTTTGGGACACCGGGGGCTGCTGAAATTTCAGCCTTAGAGCGTTCCCGCGGACAGGCACCTGGCACTACTGCCTGTTACTCAGGGAAAAGAACTGAGGTGATGGAAGACAGATCCTCCATCCCACAGCCGCAGTCCTTCCGAGTGGGCAGGCGGAGGGGCAGGCGGACAGGAGCGCCCCCCGGGCGGCGCGGGGCTCAGACATGAGGATATGACACCATGGTGACGTTCCTCCTGCTCTTCACCAACAGGAAGTCCTTCCAGTCCATCAGCTTTTCTCTGTGGGAAAGCAGGGAGCGGGGGCGTGGGGAGGTGTGCACCCGCCCACCCCGCCCACCCAGGGCCACCCCCACACTCACTGCATGAGCACCTGGACCTGGTCCTGCAGGTGCTGGGCTAGCTGTGGGCCTCCGTGGCTCGGAGCTGTGCTCAGGAAGCTCAGACGGTAGATGGCGCAGAGCTGCCGCTTCATCTTCCCGCACAGCTGGAGCAGCCTGGGCCCGGAGATGAGTGTCAAGGCGGGCAGGGCCCTGGGAAAAGGCACTGTTCCCTGTGGGGCCACCTGACCCTGCATTGGCAGACGCAGCAGGGACAGCACCGCATCCCGCATCCCGCACGGTCACCAGGCACTGAGGACAGGCGCGGCTGGGGAAGCGCGCCTCACCCTCGTGACCAGGAGACAGCTTCCTTCCCAGTTCCTCCCAACATGGTGCTCCACGCGCTTAGATGCCGTTCATGGGATCGCGTCCAACTTCCTGGCTTATTTCCCAATAAATGGGGGAGTGACGTGTTCGAGGCTGCACTGAAGCTGGGCTGGAACCCGGGCTGTGTGTCCCTGGTGCTGGGTCCTCACGGGCCTGCCGATCTCCACTCAGACTCTAGCCGATCTGCTTCCAAACCTCCCTCCAGCGTCCGGAGCTGGACGCCCTCTCCCAGGACCCCCGTCTCCTCAAAGGCACCTTCCTGAACATTCTCTCCCTCTTGGCCTGGAGGCAACTTGCCCCTCTGTCCAAACTTGCTCCCCGCCACCCAGACCCCATAACTCACTCCTGCGATGAGGCGGGGTCACTTCTGGAGAAGGCCTTGGTCTTGAACTCCTGCCAGGTGCTCTGCAGGAGGGCAGGGGCAGGGGACCGGTCAGCTTCCTGGTGGTGTTCCACAGCAAGGCCCAGGCTCCGAGGGCAGCCTCTGAAGGCTTACTTAGGCCCCGCACACACGTGCCCTCGCACAGCCAATGTGGGGTCCCGGCAGGACCCCCGCTCTCGGCACCCGCTGTGCACCATGTTCTACTCTTGGCAGGTGTTCATTTCAAAAGCACTTTCCATGTGCTGGGCCCACTGCCTGGCTGGCAAAGACAGGCAAACGAATGCTGCCAGGGACAGGTGAGTGACTCGAGGGGGCACTGACGCTGAGAGGAGCCTGGGCATCACCCTACAGAGGACCTGCGCCCTGAGGCGGTGCCGCCGCGATGCCGGGTCACTGAGAGACGCTGAGCAGCTGCCGGCTGCTCTGGCGGAGACTGTGGGTCTGAGGCTGGGCCTCCTCCAATCCTTCTGCTCATTTCAGGTCAATTGTGCGCAGCCAGTGATGCTCAGTTCCTCACACCGACCCAGCCTCCACCCCACTTCCTGCTGGGCTCCCCTCCCCTGTGCCCCCGTCACTGTCCCTGTCTCCAAGCCGCCGGGGGCGGGGGGGGGGGGGCGGGGTGGAGTGGCCCCGTGAGACCTGCCACCCTGTGAGGGTGTTGGGGGCAGACGGGTGGCCTTTCCTGAGTCCTGGAGGCAGGCTCTGGCTCCCCGAGTAACCTTGGCCAAGTCGCGATCTAAGTCCCACAGTTCCCTCCTCTAACAAAATGGCAATTATAATTCGTGTTCTGCCAAACTTACATAAACGTGTTCTGAAAATCTCGAGTGCCGTGAGTTTTCGCTACAAGTTCCTAACGGGGACACAAGGATCGCAGACCCACGGTGGGGCAGAGGTGGACGGAACAGGCCCGCCCTCTCCCGGAGGCAGGCGGATGAGGTCGCGGCCTCACCTGAAGCTCCTGTCTCCCGCGATTCTTGACAAACTTGTCCATCCTCTGGCGCAGGTCCCCGACGAGCGGGTGGGACCGCAGGGAGCTCCGGGCCTCCTGGCCCTCCTTCAGCTTCTTCTCCAGCAGGGAGAACCCGTCCAGCAGCTGGTACAGGGCCAGGGCCAGCGGCGCGCTGGGGCTCTGCGGAAGAGGCAGCAGGCAGGGGCACGGGCAGCCGCGGGCCCGGTGTCCGGGCCCAGGGAGGGGGGCCGGTGGGGGAGCTCCTACCTTGGTGAGGAGCACCATGTTGATGCCCGGCCACAGGGGCAGGCAGTACATGGTGTGGGGCGCCATGGGGCAGTAGATGTCTTTCACACTGGCATCCAGGAAAATCCGTCTGGGGCAGGAAGGCGCTGGGGAGCCGGGCAACAGCGTTTGGAGTGTGTCTTCTCCTATCTGTGGAGGAAGAGGGGCTGTGGGGGGAGGGGGCGGGGGGCCGGCTAGCCTCCTCCCCGCCTTGGATCCACCCACAGCGGCCCATTCGCCATCCTCGCTGAGAACCACGAGGAGCCAATGTTTCAGCTCCAAGACGTCCCAGCTCTCCCGTCCCTGCATGTGCCCTAACAGCCCGCAGCCCCGGTTCCAACGTCTGTCTCTCTCTCAGCTCCTCTGGGCCTTTCCGCCCAGAGGCAGGGCTGGGTGCCAAGCAGGGGCGGTGGGTGGAGAAGAGACGGAAAAGGCAGGAAAACCAGACAAGGGCGGAGCGAGGGCAAGAGGCTCCCTCCCCATGTCTTCACAGAGATGAAGGCATTGAAAGTTAAGTCAGTCTGTCATTTCAACCACCCTCAGAGCGCCCACCGGGGGAAACCGAGGCACTGATGACTAAATGAGCAAGACTCCCGCCTGACAGAGGCTCTAAGAAAGCTTTAGTGGTAAAAGCAGGGAAGTAAGGAACTCGTTAGAGATGCCACCAAAACCTTCTGTGAGGATGGCACTGCAGTCGTATGGTAACAGCAAACGCTGCTGTTCTGGGGGTTGCTAAGTAAGGAACAGCACACGCGATGGACTGCGGTGCTGACCACACTGCTGAGGAGGGCCCAGCAAAGGAGAAAATGCTTAAGGCAAAAGTGTGATGAAATACATTAGGAAAAGAAAAAATATACATGTAGTGTGTGTGTGTGTGTGTGTACTGAGAGAGAGTAGTCCTTTTCCATTCTTTACTTTAGTATTTCCCAATTTTTCTACAATGAATATATTTACATTTTCATCTTTAAAAAAACGTTAAAAAGTTGGACTTTCACTCTCCAGTGAGGAGTGGGGATTTCTCAGGAGTTGAGGTCTCCCTTCAGCCCCCCCGCCCCCCCCCCCACCCCGGCTGAGCTGTCCCGGCAGCACTGACAGCCCAGAGGGGGCAGGCCTTACTCAGAGGGGAAACCCCAGAGTCCCCAGCATTCACTGCAGCATCTAGATCAGCTGGTACCCGGGGCCATCCCTCCCCCCAAAACTCACCTGGACCAGGGAGTCATCAGTGGGTGGGGTTCCCCCATCCATCCAGACGGTGCTACCTGCAGGCCACAGGCAATAAAATAACATAAATAATTGGAAACTATAAATAATGGCGCAATAGCACATCAGGAGGGGTGGGTGGAGCAGGAGTGCCCCCGCCCCAACTACCCACAGCACCTGGCGGGGCAAGCACTTAGTGTGGGCCGGAGGGGCACTGCCCTTCCCGTCCTATCCCAAGCCAGCAAGTGCAGGCGAGCTCTGCAATACCAGGGCCGGGCCCGGGAAGAGAGGCTCCCCAGAGCCAGGCGCTGGGAGCCAGTGCCTGAAGATGCACTGGGCAACGGGACGCTCCTCAGCCCCTCCTTCCCCCTTGCTTCTGCCCTCTGCCCCTTCAGGCCCCTACCTGGCTGTAACAGTGCCTCGCCACTAGGAGGCAGCACACGGTCTACATGTCCCCATTTGTTTAGTCAATCAGCAAACTTTTACTGAGCACCTACTGCGTGCTGGGAATTGAGCTACATTTCCCTTCCCAGTACAGCTCACAAAAACCTACGGAACCCACCACATATTGGAAATGTTATGTGTTTGTAATAATAGTGTTCTCTTAGAGTTTATTGCAAACGACTATCATTTATAACCATGTTTCTCTGGGGGAAGTCTGTTCCTGTGTCTCACACATCTGATTGACAAATGGATGAGTGCAACTCGAGCCATCTGTAAGCTGTGAGTTCTGTGCACTGTGGAATGGCATTATTTACAGCTCTGAGGCATAAAAAACTAACGGCTGAGAGAAAGGGGCGAGGAGGAGGACCGTGATGAGTGAGGGAAGGGAAGCCAGTGATCACCCCAAGTGGTGCTTCCCAGTGTGTTCTGGGCTCACGGAGAGGCTCAGAGGACAGCTATGACCCTGGCCTCAGAGGAATGTGCAAGCACAAGTGACCTGGGACACACCCTCGGGGGCCCCGGGCTCCTTGCTGCCCATCCAAGGACCTGACGTTAAGAACGTCTAACCCAGCGGGTTTTAACTGTGGCTGCACATGAGACCTTTTAAAAATCCTGATGCCGAGGCCACGCAGTAATTTAATAAACTAAATCTTTATTTTATTTCTGCTGTTTACCCACATACTTTAAAAACAGGTCAGATATAAACTAGAGAGACTGAATATTTTTATTTTAAATCACTGTGCTTGAAATCAAATGATTACTACTTAATTTTAATTACCTGATTACTTATTAATTACAAAAAAGAGAAAGCAGAGAATACACAGACGAGAGATGAATTTTTAAATGGAATCAACGTGTCATAAACAGTTTAGTGATCACTCGAGTGGCCTTCACAGCCCCTGAATTCAAGCTGGGGCCAGGAGGGCAGACAGAGGGGTTGCTGCAGACGGTGTCCCATACTCTAGAAATCCCGACGTCTGTGCCTGGGCCCTTACAAGGCAGGGGGTCCACTGAACCCCAAGACAGACTCCCCAGGGCTGCCACCTGGCATATTTCTCCTTCCACGCCCCTCCCAGCCCTCCCCTCCCAGGTCTCACCTGAACCTGAACTCCGCTCCCCTGGGGAAGGGGCAGGGGTGAAGTACTCCTCAGGGAGGGAGAAGCTGTCTGTCTCCTGGGGGGAGAGGGGGCAGCTTGGGCTGAGGGCTCAACCCGGCCCCCCCCTCCCCTCCCCTCCGGCACACGGCACATACCGTCCCTGTGGAACTCCGGGCGGGGCCCGAGGAATGAGGGCGCCAGGCCTGCTGCACGGGGATGTTCTGGCTGCTCTGCAGCCTCCGTGGGGAAGGCTGTGACAGGCACAGGAGACGCGGTTAGAGCATGTCCGACGGGCTCCTCCCCACGGTCCCCACTCCCAGCACTTCACAGCCCAGCCACGGAGCAGAGGCACAGGTGCGACTGGCTCCACCGTGAGGCCCTGGCGTGGCCTCACCTTCCATGGATGTTTCAGTCCTAGGTGGTCTAGTCTTTCTCCAGAACCACTGACATTCCCTCACACTGACATCCAAACCACTGACGAGCAGGAGGATGGTGACGGTGGGGGGCACACTTACTGAGAATTCCCCCGCCCCAGGCATTGCTGGGCTCTAGGAACCTGCCTCCTTTATTCCTCCAAACAACCCTGAGAGGTACATGTCATCGTTGCACAGATAAGGCCACTGAGGCTCAGAAGGGGCTAGTATCAGCCCCGCTCACATAGCTACGTGGTGAAGCAGGGACTATCTGACTCTAGAAATCTGCACTTTTAACCACATGCATTCTAGAACTCTCCTTCTATCTGAAAGCAGCAGGAAAGGCAGGCCCAGCCACAAGCCCAGAACTGTGACTCAGGAGCCCCGGCCGCCCCAGCAGCTGCCGGCACCCCGCGGACGGGCTTTCCACGCGTCCCCAATGGCCTCCCGCTGCCCAGAGGCTGCCCGAGACCTGAGTGTCGTCACCGTCATCCTCCTCTGCGGTGCTCTCGCTGGGGTAGAGGTCATGGACCAGCAGGATGAGGGCCAGCAGGTCGGCTGGGCGCAGGGAGCTGGCGCTGTGGCTGCAGAGAGAACGGGTGGCTGGTCGGCACGTGCCCAGTGCCCTGGGGGCAGTGGACGAGGACAGCTTGGGTTGTGGAGACCCGGGCATGGTCCCGACCCCCCAGGAGTTTGACTGCTCCAGCTGAGTCTCCCTTTTTGGAGAAAGGCAGGGTGTAGATAAAATTAGCTCATCACTTTTTAAACTAAAACTTGGTTGTGTTAAAAATAATTATCAATGGGAAACCATCGGGGACCAGGAGGTCCTAAATTCTGACTGAGACAGTATTCCCGGGAGAAGTACTTCAGAGAGAGACTGAGCTGAGAGGGGCTGAGGAATCTAAGATCCGAGAAGCTTCATGGGAGAGACGGCTCTGGAAGGTTTTCTTGGCCGGGGAGGTGGGGATTGTCAGACGGGGCGAGCGTGGGCCAGGGCCTCAGCTCACCTGGAGTAGAAAGCCAGCAGCTTGGAGTGCACGAGCAGGAAGGCGTGCAGGGCCTCCTCGCCGGCCCGCGCGGGGCTGGAGTTCACGGCCTGGACGACGTGCCGCTCCAGCGCCTCGATGCACAGCTCACAGAGCTGAGGGTGAATGAGCCGCTCCACGGCCTGGCCACGCGTGGGAAGAGAGGAAGCCGCGTCACCCGCCACCCTCTCCTGCTCCGGCCCTGGCTGGGGGTGCACGCCCTCAGTCCACACTGAGCACAGACCTGGGAACAGGGAGCTCAGACCAGCACGGATCCTGCCTCACTAGAAGCTCCTGTGTTTGGGGGTCTGCCTGCGCCCTCACTCGTGAGAGGGATCAAAACCGGGACCTACGGCTGCACGGCCCCTCTGACCTGACCCGTCCTGGGCCCGAGGACCCACACCCTGTCACCTCCACAGCGAAGCTCTGCTCCCGCTCGCGCAGGCGGCCGTGGGTCCGCAGCAGGCTCTGGAAGTGCTCCCACACCTGGACGCGCTGCTCCGTGTCGGGGGGCCGCAGCCTGGGGGAGAGCACGAGAGGGCATGAGGAAGCTGGCTGTCCCCCGCTTCAACCCCGGGGCGCAGCCCTAGGTCCCGGGCAGGACCGGCAGAGCTCCAGTGACCTGGCCAAGTAACAGGCAGAGCCTGCGAAGCACAGAGGGCCGTGCTGGGGCCATGCCCTCGGCGTGGAGAGGAGTGGCGGGGCAGGAACCGGGGGCCGGAGCCTGAGAAAATCGCTGCCCTTCTCGGCTCAGACATGACACGACCCCAGCTAGAGGCCCAGGGAAGCGCAGGAAGGAGCCAGGGCCCCGGTGTGCACACACGGCCTGGCCTCAGGGGGGTGCTGAGCAAACGCCTGGGTGGACCGGCCACGAGGACTCACTCCTTCCGGATGAGCTGGCCGTCCACGGTGACCAGCCCGAAGTGCACCTCGAACAGGAACTTGAGCACACGCAGCTTCTGCCGCAGGTCCCCCTCGGCCTCCGTGCCGTCGCCGTTGATGGCGATGAACAGGCATTCTCCGAACTGTGGGCACAGCGGGCTGATGTCAGCCAGCCCCGGGGGGCTCCCTCACCTGCCCTGATCCCTGGGGACAGTGAGGGGACGATCGGGTCCCAGGGAATTTTGATAAGACTGCCCATGGAGTCCAGGGAGGAGGAACACGGGCCCCAGGACCACACACTCACCAGGTGAAGGACGTAGAGGTAGCTGCCATTTTCTGTGGAGAAGCAGGTGTACGTGTCTGAGAGCTTCTCCAGCATTGTCATGGAGGAGATGATGACTGGGGCCAGGAGGGTGCTGAGCTGGTCCTCCAGGGCAGGAAGCTGCCAGAGGGGGAGAAACCTGCTTGAGTGGGCCGGCCACTGGGGACAAAGAAATGGACAGAGCCGGCCTGGCCACCAGGGTGTCCACAGCTCTAGATCTGCCTGGGAGGGTATCACTGTTCTGACGCCGAGGGAGCGGAAAGACATTGCCTCAAACCTGGGGCGTCGTTAGGAAGGCTGGGAAGGGCTGGCCACCTCACTGTGCTGTTCAGGCCCCGAAGGTGGAAGGGAACGCGAAGGGAGGAGGCCATGCTTCCACAGTGCAATGCTTGGGCATTTGATGGAGAGCTGGCCAACTCGAAGAGCATTCGCTGCCTGGCGCACAGCCCGCGCCCTCTGCAGCAGAAGGCCTGCTGTGGGGCAATGCAGCCTAAGGAAAGGGGTCAGAGAGTGGGCACAGACCCAGGTGCAAAGCTGTTCACTACAGCATCGTTTATAGTAGCAAGCAGCTGGGGGAAAGGTAAGCGTCTAGTACCAGAGGGACATGAAATAAGTAACAGCTCATCTACATGATGGAAGAAGAGACAGCCACTTAAAGCAGTGGAGTGTTTCAATGATGTGGAACATTCCTCCATATTGCAGTCAATGTTATGTTTAAAAAAAAAGGTGTGGCCCGACGGGCGTGGCTCAGGGGTTGAGCGTCCACCCATAAAACAGGAGGTCAGGGTTCGATTCCCTGTCAGGGCACATGCCAGGGTTGTGGACTCGATCCCTAGCAGGGGACGTGCAGGAGGCAGCGATAATTCCCTCTCATAATTGATGTTTCTCTCTCTCCCTTCCTCACTTTGAAATCAATAAAAACACATTTTTAAAAAATGGTGTGAATGTTTTGTATTTTAAACTGTATAAAAAGCATTAAAAACATTAAGAAAGTCAACATTGTTAAATTTATTACTTCTGAATAAAGGGACCTGTGAGTGACTCTTCCTCCTACTTTTTCTATAGTTCTGTACCTCCTCCATTTCCATAACAAGCACACTTTTACTTTTATAAGCTCTTCCCCCACCCATCCTCTCTGCCCTCCCAACTAAGGAACAAAACAAACGAAAAAAGATGGACAAATTACTCGAGAATCTGCGAATAAAATGGGATAAGGCCAGTGGAATGGCCTCAGCTGAAACTCCCAACACTGGAATGCAAGAAGGGAGGGAAATGTTGGCCTGCCCCAGCTGATTCCGGGAGATCTGACTGCGATATGGAGAGAGCAGAGTCCCGACCTGGAGCTGGTGAGATCTCCAAGGAGCTGAGGGAGCCCTTGCCTTGAGAAGCCAGAGGCCGTGGCAGCGTTAACATATGAACTGGACACAGCGTGCCATGCGGCTCACTTTCTCCCAACGTCTCAACATCAGGAGCCAAGGTCTGTGCCCAGCGGCTGCAGAACCTGCCAGTGAAGCTTACACAGCGGCTGCTTCTCATCATTCAGGTCCCAGCTCAGACAGCCTCTCGCCTGACCACCCTCAGGCCACCCTGCCCCAGTCACTCCCCATCTCACACCCGGTCTAAGTGCTTCTGACCATTCATCACTCCCTGAGCTCACGGTGCTTACTTGGTTCACTGTATGTCATCCCTTTTTAGCCCCTAATTACATGAGAGCAAGGTCACATTCACTGCTTTACCCCCCGAGAACGGCACACAGTAGGTTCTCAATTAACATTTGTCTGGATATCCCTCCAGGTAGGCAAATGTTGAATTATTCACGTACCATAATTTTCTAGAACTGTCATGAATGAATTATATCAATAGAAAAGTCGCTTAAAAATCTAGAGTGTGTACGGCAACTCATGTTAAAAGTGGTAGTTTTTTCTGCAGGTGTAGCAGGAATTTTTTCTAGGGGCGGGGAGATAAAAATACTTGGTGTAGGCAGAGAGTGAGGGGACATTGTCATCCTAGTTGGTAGAATTATAACGTGGTACAATATCTATGGCTTTTGAATCGATGTTTCTGTACTTAGGAATATATCCCAAGGAAATTGTAAGATGTGGGGTAAAATTCAAGCACAAGTGCTCCCTACAGTAATAGTTATAGAAAACTAGAAGTGATAAGCAAGCCCAGTATTGAGGAAATAGTTAAATAAATGCACGCATTTATCCATACACAGGAATATGTTTCCATGAACATTTATGCTTTTGAGAATATTTAACAAAATGGAATAAGCTTTAGATATGATGGTAAGTGAAAAAAACAGAAAACAAAACTGTAAATGTGGCATGATCCCAACTACGGTATATATAAAATCTACTGAGCGTTGTCCTATGCACCAAGAAGTTGCTGGTTCAGTTCCCAGTCAGGGCACATGCCCGGGTGGTGGGCTCAATCCCCAATATCAATCATTGATAGTTCTATATCTCTCTCCCTCTCCCTGACTTTCTGAGGTCAATAAAAATGTATTAAAATAAATAAAATGTAGAGTGAAAATAATTAAGTGAAAATAATCTGAGTTTTAATAATAAAGTGTAAAATGGGATATTCACATGCAAAAAATAAATTTACTTTAATCTATACCTGACACCATATTAAAAAATTCAAAATGGATCATTAGACTTAATATAAAACCTAAAACTATAAAATTTCTGGAAGAAAATACCGGGAGAACTCTTTATGATCTTGGGTTGGGTAAAGATTACTTAGATATGGCATCAAAAGCATGATTCATAAAAGCAAAAAAAAAAAGGACAAATTGAAATTATCAAAATTAAAAACTTCTGCCCTTTGAAAGACACTATTAGATGGATGCAAAGATAAGACACAAATTGGAAGAAAATAACTACAAAACATCTATCTCCTTGGATTTACATCCAAAATACGTAAGAAATAATCAACCCAATAAACTGGCAATAGGTTTGTACAGTTCAGTAAAGAAGATATAAGAATGGCAAATAAGCACATGAAAAGAGATACTCCAAATCATTAGTCATTAAGGTAATGAAAATTAACACACAAGGAGATTCTGTCATGAACAAATTATATTAATAGAAAAGTCACTTTCTATTACTGATCAGAATGACCAAATAAGTTTACAAAGAGTGACCACAGCGGTGTCAGCAGGCCACTGAGGACATGGAAGTCTCACATCCTACTAGTGGACTATTAGACGGTACCACCTCTTTAGGAAAGCTGGGCAGTCTCTTAAGAAGTTTAACATACACTGACATGTCCAGCCAGCTACCCTAGGGATTTCCACGACAAGCCAGTGAGAGCTGCTTTACGTGTAAGTCAGAACTGGAAACATCCCGCATGTTGCTCCCACCAGCAGGTAAGTGGCTGAACCAGGGATGGCAAACCCATGACACGCGTGTCAGAGGTGACACGTGAACTCATTTTTTTGGTTGATTTTTCTTTGTTAAATGGCATTTAAATATATAAAATAAATATCAAAAATATAAGTCTTTGTTTTACTATGGTTGCAAATATCAAAAAATTTCTATATGTGACACGGCACCAGAGTTTAAAGTTAGGGTTTTTCAAAATGCTGACACGCCGAGCTCAAAAGGTTCGCCATCACTGGTGAACCAACTGTGGCGCAGGTTGAAGACAGACCACAGCTCAGCTGTGGACGGGGATGAACTGCTGAGACACACAGTGCAAGAGGGACGGGTCTCAGTCAGGCTGCGTGAAGGAAGCCAGACCAAACCAAAACCAAACCCAGCCGGTACCCACTGTAAGATTTCAGCATAAAGGGCTATAAATACAAACTCATCCAGCATGACAGACAGATCTGTGGTTGGCCAAGTTGGGGGAGGTGGAGGAAGCTCACAAATTTGGGGGATGGCGGCCATGTCCATTTTATTGGTTGTGATGGAATGGCAGATATGTATAAAGTATATCAGACTGTACACTTTGAGTATGTTCAGGTTATAGTATGTCAATTATACCTTAATATAGCTGTTATAAAAAGTAACGTGTTGAGATTATGCTAAACTTTTTAAGTAAAGAAACTGGTGAGATCAAGTTTCTCTGCTGTGCGATGAAAATTCCACCTCCCCCGCCCTCACTTAGCCATCAGCCCTGGGGGAAGGAAGGGGGGGAGGTGCCAAGGATGCTGGGCCACATGCTGTCTCTGGCCCCGCCCTGGAGGGCGGGCAGGTTCTCTTGCCTCCTGTCCTCCTGGTAGTTCTGTGTTGTCCCCTCCCGTCCATCCCACACTCACCTCTTCTCCCTCATACTCCGACTGCCCAAACTTCAGCCGCAGACTCTCTTCAAACTCCTCATCTGTCCAGTAAAAGAGGACCTCTGCTCCCTCTGTGGCCACCAAGACGCACTTCATCTGCCAGGGAGAAGCAAGGTCAAGGTTGCCTCCCAGGCCCACATCCTTAAGCTTGGCCTGAGTGATGAGGATCCTAACCCCAGCAAACATCTACTGAGCCCTTCCTGGGCACCAGGCACCCCGGCCGGGCCTCCTGGTGTTACTTCTCCACACCCGCTCAACCACCTGGTGAAACAGGAACCTTCAGTTCCTTCCGTCCCATAGAGCACCATGTGGCACAGCTGGAAGTGGCAGAGAAGGGATTCTGTCTGAGGCCACGGCTGGGGCTCTTCCCTGTGTCTTCTGACCCCTGGGCCTCCTGGGACCAATCGTGAGGAAGGACCCAGCTCTCGATCTGGACACGAGTCCCCTGCACGGGGAGGCAGGCAGTCCCCGGGCTCAGGGCAGACAGAGCCTGTGCTGGAACGGAGGGCGGCTACGGAACCCCCCTCGGGGCAGTCCAGAGGTGTGTTTGTCCTCAAATCAAAAAACAGCCACAAAAGGCGAGCTTCGAAGCCCACCAGGAGTGGATTCAGCACAATTTCATTCACATGTCCTTGCTCTGGGTGGACACAGGGGCTGCCTGACCTTGTCCACGTTCATTCTCACACCTGCTTAGCTGCCGAGTCCGCAGCCACATCCTCCAGTACCTCTGGCCCTTTCGAACCTCCTTCCCCACCACCCGCACATGTACCCTCTGTGCCACACATTTTAAGGCTTAATTATAGAAAATGTGTGTTTTTTTTTATCCACCAACTGGTCAGTTCTTAATTCAGAGCTCCCTGCACTGTCTTGGCCCCCCGGGCGCAGCAAGACGTCGAGCCTCTCAACCCTGGAGAAGCGTGCCCAAGCCTGGTGAGGCCAGAGCTCTCCGGCGGTGCGTGCAGCTCAGAACCCCCGAGAGGAACTTCACACCTTCTCGTGTGCCTCAGTGTGCCACACGGACATGATCACGCTGCCCCTGTGCTAAGACACGACACGGATTAGGAAGGAAGCCCTGAGTCTTCCGTGAGTGGAGGTCCAGCTTTCTCAACAGGAGCCTAGCAGTTTGAGGTCTCAGACTCCTACTCTCTTTAGGATCCCCTATCTGAGCAGCTTAGTGGTACTTACTGAATTCCCTCCAAACCTCCAGTTGGTTTATCAACTCTAACGCAGAGCACCTGGCCTCAGGGTGTTTCCAGCCTATCCCCGCGGAATTGCTAAGCACCAGGCAGGGACTGCGAGAAGACGGAGTGTGAAGAGGTTGCTGTGGACGAGGGCAGCTGGACCTGGAAGAGGTGCTGGGGCTCCCAGGCCAGCCTGATGTGGGGGTGGGGCATGGCGCGCTATGGACTGATGGCTGTGGTCCACAGCAGAGAGCCCCTGTAGGCTGGTAAGGCTGTGGGAAAGGCGTGCTGGCCACAGACGGGTGAGGTCAGGTTATGGAGGCAGGTCGCCTGGTGTGGGGTCTGGAGGCCCACTCCTTGGTGGAGGCCGGGAGAAGTGTAGCCTAGAGACACAGCAGAGCCTGATGACTGCCAGGGGCTGGGGAGGGGGCTCTGCAGAGCCTGGGAGAGCTCAGTCACTGCCTGCCTCGCTCTGTGCACCTCCCGCAGCCCCAGAGTGGGTGCTGCCTGCCTCGGCCGCCCCAGGTATGGCGGAATCATCTACCTTGGTAAGGAGCACAGCAGGGCTTCCCGACAGCCAGCGGTTCAGAAAGGGCTGCAGTGCACAGACTCCGTGACCGGCTCATGGAGAGCAGCATAGCATTCCGGGTCCTGCAAATGCTTAAAACAGAGGTCAGGAGGGCAAGCAGTTCTGACTGTGCCAGCTCCCGGGCGTGGACAAGGTGGCGAAGGACCCACTGCGTGGTCACAGCTCTTGCTCTGGCTCGGAGGCAGTCTGCTCAGTACGTTTTCCCCACAGCCAGGTGTCTGTGCCCTGTACCCCTCCACCCCTACCCGTGAACAACTGAAACAGGACATAGCAGGTGCCCCACAAACATGAATTCCCACCTACTGTTTCCCTCCAAGCACTCTCACTTCCCTGTGGGTCATGCAGAGCCACGGTGTGGTCAGCAAACCCACTCTAGTCCCAGGAAAAAGGAACCTGACCCCTGGTTCTAGTTTTGGCTTTGCCAAGGCCCTTAAACCTCCCTGAGCCTCAGACTCGGCCGGGAAAGGGAGGAGAAATCCCCGCTGCACTTGCCTACGAGGTTATAGCGAGAGGTTATAGCGAGAGTGGGGGGTCACCTGGCAGGAGGGCCCTGACACAGAGGTGTGTGTGGGGGGAGGAGGGGGGTCTTTATTCTTATTTCCCAGGTGCCCTTCATCAAACAACGGGGTGAACTAAACTGGCTCTAGGTCCTTCACATTCTGATGATAAAAGGCGGGAGTAATACAAAGCTTTAGCTCAATTAGGATGAGGCAGGGAAGGGCTTTTAGGGCTCAGCATTTTTTCGCTACAGAACTGAGCCTCGCTACAGGACCGGGTGCCCGCTTAAGGCCACATTCCCAGGAAAATGGGAGTGTTTCCTAGTGAACGTTCGGTTGTACTTTTGTTATTCCAAACGGCTAGTCGGAGGCTCTGTTCTCTCTCCCCTGCGCTCAGGAGGGAACGCGGGACTCATGGAGCTCTGCCCGCGCCCCTAGCCCCGTGCCCCTGGGCACCATCCGCCTGCGGCAGCTCGGGCTGCGCCCCGCCCTGCCCCGCTGGGCGCAATGGGCACCTCGGCTCCCGACCCCGCAGCCTTCCATCGGC